>NW_028135935.1:0-386002 GCF_964662115.1 Mustela nivalis
GGCGGTCCGCAGGGCTGCCCTACGCCGGCCAATTCTCACGAGCGTTCTGCCCAAACCAATCCTGGTTTGGGCAGAACGCTCGTGAGAATTGGCCGGAAAACGCCCAGCAAAGTCATTCGGGAACCGCACGTGTGCTGGGCCGCCCCCCACCGGGGCCTTGAGGGCATTGTGTGTGTCCGCACCCGATCGCCGCCAACAGGCACTCCACAAGATGGAATGCAGCAAGGACAACGCCCGTGGATCCTCGGCCTGCAGGGGTCCCATCCCTGGCGCTCTACCATTCAGCCAGGCCCATCACGAAGTCCGACCTGGAACGCTCGCCTGCTTCCCCAACCTTCAGCTTCTGGGGTCCTGTCCCTCATGGCCTCCATATCGGAAACCCTTAGTCCCACACCCACGCATCTCCTAACCACGCAGTCTCCATCGGCGCCTCCTGGTGCTTCGGACAACGCTCAGAGTGAGATAAACATGTATGACCAAAATGAGGTCATCCCCATCCTTGGTTGCCGGCTCTACCTGAAAGATGGTGGCGCACACCAGGCCACCACCCGTCCTTCAACTCTGCTTTGGGAACGCTCCACTGCGCCGGCGTGTCTGGGTGCACCGTGTCTTTTCCGTGCCATTTCTTAGCGGCAGCAACATGCCCTGGGCGAGAAAGGGCCTTGGGCCATGGAGAGCAGGGCGGTCCGCAGGGCTGCCCTACGCCGGCCAATTCTCACGAGCGTTCTGCCCAAACCAATCCTGGTTTGGGCAGAACGCTCGTGAGAATTGGCCGGAAAACGCCCGGCGAAGTCATTCGGGCGACGCACGTCAGCTGGGCGGCCACCCCCCCGGGGCCTTGAAGGGCATTGTGAGTGCCCGCACCCGATCGCCGCCAGGAGGCACTCCACAAATGGATTGCAGCGAGGACAACGCCCGTGGATCCTCGGCCTGCAGGGGTCCCATCCCTGGCGCTCTACCATGGGGCCAGGCCCATCACGAAGTCCGATCTGGAACGCTCGCATGCTTCCCCAACTTTCTGCCTCCGGGGTACTGTCCCTCATGGCCTCCATATCGGAAACCCTTAGTCCCGCACCCACGCATCTCCCAACCACGCAGTCCTTATAGGCGCCACCTGGTGCTTCGGACAACGCTCAGAGTGAGATAAACCTGTATGACCAAAATGAGGTCATCCCCATTCTTGGCCGCCCCATCTACCCGAAAGACGTAGGCACACACCAGGCCACCTACCGTCCTTTAACTCTGATCCGGAAAAGCTTTCCTGCGCCGGGGATCCCGGGTGCCCCGTGTCTTTTCCGTGCCATTTCTTGGCGGCAGCAACATGCCCTGGGCGAGAAAGGGCCCTGGGCCATGGAGAGCATGGCGGTCCGCAGGGCTGCCCTACGCCGGCCAATTCTCACGAGCGTTCTGCCCAAACCAATCCTGGTTTGGGCAGAACGCTCGTGAGAATTGGCCGGAAAACGCCCGGCGAAGTCATTCGGGCGCCGCACGTGTGCTGGGCCGCCCCCCACCGGGGCCTTGAGGGCATTGTGAGTGTCCGCACACGATCGCCGCCAACAGGCACTCCACAAGATGGAATGCAGCAAGGACAACGCCCGTGGATCCTCGACCTGCGTGGGTTCCATCCCTGGCGCTCTACCATGGGGCCAGGCCCATCACGAAGTCCGACCTGGAACGCTCGCCTGCTTCCCCAACCTTCAGCTTCTGGGGTCCTGTCCCTCATGGCCTCCATATCGGAAACCCTTAGTCCCACACCCACGCATCTCCTAACCACGCAGTCTCCATCGGCGCCTCCTGGTGCTTCGGACAACGCTCAGAGTGAGATAAACATGTATGACCAAAATGAGGTCATCCCCATCCTTGGTTGCCAACTCTACCTGAAAGATGGTGGCGCACACCAGGCCACCACCCGTCCTTCAACTCTGCTTTGGGAACGCTCCACTGCGCCGGCGTGTCTGGGTGCACCGTGTCTTTTCCGTGCCATTTCTTAGCGGCAGCAACATGCCCTGGGCGAGAAAGGGCCCTGGGCCATGGAGAGCAGGGCGGTCCGCAGGGCTGCCCTACGCCGGCCAATTCTCACGAGCGTTCTGCCCAAACCAATCCTGGTTTGGGCAGAACGCTCGTGAGAATTGGCAGGAAAACGCCCGGCGAAGTCATTCGGGCGCCGCACGTGTGCTGGGCCGCCCCCCACCGGGGCCTTGAGGGCATTGTGAGTGTCCGCACCCGATCGCCGCCAACAGGCACTCCACAAGATGGAATGCAGCAAGGACAACGCCAGTGGATCCTCGACCTGCGGGGGTCCCATCCCTGGCGCTCTACCATGGGGCCAGGCCCATCACGAAGTCCGACCTGGAACGCTCGCCTGCTTCCCCAACCTTCAGCTTCTGGGGTCCTGTCCCTCATGGCCTCCATATCGGAAACCCTTAGTCCCACACCCACGCATCTCCTAACCACGCAGTCTCCATCGGCGCCTCCTGGTGCTTCGGACAACGCTCAGAGTGAGATAAACATGTATGACCAAAATGAGGTCATCCCCATCCTTGGTTGCCGGCTTACCTGAAAGATGGTGGCGCACACCAGGCCACCACCCGTCCTTCAACTCTGCTTTAAGAACGCTCCACTGCGCCGGCGTGTCCGGGTGCACCGTGTCTTTTCCGTGCCATTTCTTAGCGGCAGCAACATGCCCTGGACGAGAAAGGGCCCTGGGCCATGGAGAGCAGGGCGGTCCGCAGGGCTACACTACGCCGGCCAATTCTCACGAGCGTTCTTCCCAAACCAATCCTGGTTTGGGCAGAACGCTCGTGAGAATTGGCCGGAAAACGCCCGGCGAAGTCATTCGGGCGCCGCACGTCAGCTGGGCGGCCCCCCCCCCCCGGGGCCTTGAAGGGCAGTGTGAGTGCCCGCACCCGATCGCCGCCAGGAGGCACTCCACAAATGGATTGCAGCGAGGACAACGCCCGTGGATCCTCGGCCTGCGGGGGTCCTTCCCTGGCCCTCTACCATGGGGCCAGGCCCATCACGAAGTCCGGTCTGGAACGCTCGCCTGCTTCCCCAACCTTCTGCCTCCGGGGTACTATCCCTCATGGCCTCCATATCGGAAACCCTTAGTCCCGCACCCACGCATCTCCCAACCACGCAGTCTCTATCGGCGCCACCTGGTGCTTCGGACAACGCTCAGAGTGAGATAAACCTGTATGACCAAAATGAGGTCATCCCCATTCTGGCCGACCCATCTACCCGAAAGACGTAGGCACACACCAGGCCACCTACCGTCCTTCAACTCTGAACCGAAAAGCTTTCCTGCGCCAGGGATCCCGGGTGCCCCGTGTCTTTTCCGTGCCATTTCTTGGCGGCAGCAACATGCCCTGGGCGAGAGAGGGACCTGGGCCATGGAGAGCAGGGCGGTCCGCAGGGCTGCCCTACGCCGGCCAATTCTCACGAGCGTTCTGCCCAAACCAATCCTGGTTTGGGCAGAACGCTCGTGAGAATTGGCCGGAAAACGGCCGGCGAAGTCATTCGGGCGCCGCACGTGTGCTGGGCCGCTCCCCACCGGGGCCTTGAGGGCATTGTGAGTGTCCGCACCCGATCGCCGCCAACAGGCACTCCACAAGATGGAATGCAGCAAGGACAACGCCCGTGGATCCTCGGCCTGCAGGGGTCCCATCCCTGGCGCTCTACCATGGGGCCAGGCCCATCACGATGTCCGGTCTGGAACGCTCGCTTGCTTCCCCAACCTTCTGCCTCCGGGGTACTATCCCTCATGGCCTCCATATCGGAAACCCTTAGTCCCGCACCCACGCATCTCCCAACCACGCAGTCTCTATCGGCGCCACCTGGTGCTTCGGACAACGCTCAGAGTGAGATAAACCTGTATGACCAAAATGAGGTCATCCCCATTCTTGGCCGCCCCATCTACCCGAAAGACGTAGGCACACACCAGGCCACCTACCGTCCTTCAACTCTGATCCGGAAAAGCTTTCCTGCGCCGGGGATCCCGGGTGCCCCGTGTCTTTTCCGTGCCATTTCTTGGCGGCAGCAACATGCCCTGGGCGAGAAAGGGCCCTGGGCCATGGAGAGCAGGGCGGTCCGCAGGGCTGCCCTACGCCGGCCAATTCTCACGAGCGTTCTGCCCAAACCATCCTGGTTTGGGCAGAACGCTCGTGAGAATTGGCCGGAAAACGCCCGGCGAAGTCATTCGGGCGCCGCACGTGTGCTGGGCCGCCCCCCACCGGGGCCTTGAGGGCATTGTGAGTGTCCGCACCCGATCGCCGCCCACAGGCATTCCACAAGATGGAATGCAGCAAGGATAACGCCCGTGGATCCTCGACCTGCGGGGGTCCCATCCCTGGCGCTCTACCATGGGGCCAGGCCCATCACTAAGTCCGACCTGGAACGCTCACCTGCTTCCCCAACCTTCAGCTTCTGGGGTCCTGTCCCTCATGGCCTCCATATCGGAAACCCTTAGTCCCACACCCACGCATCTCCTAACCACGCAGTCTCCATCGGCGCCTCCTGGTGCTTCGGACAACGCTCAGAGTGAGATAAACATGTATGACCAAAATGAGGTCATCCCCATCCTTGGTTGCCGGCTTACCTGAAAGATGGTGGCGCACACCAGGCCACCACCCGTCCTTCAACTCTGCTTTGGGAACGCTCCACTGCGCCGGCGTGTCCGGGTGCACCGTGTCTTTTCCGTGCCATTTCTTAGCGGGAGCAACATGCCCTGGGCTAGAAAGGGCCCTGGGCCATGGAGAGCAGGGCGGTCCGCAGGGCTGCCCTACGCCGGCCAATTCTCACGAGCGTTCTGCCCAAACCAATCCTGGTTTGGGCAGAACGCTCGTGAGAATTGGCCGGAAAACGCCCAGCAAAGTCATTCGGGAACCGCACGTGTGCTGGGCCGCCCCCCACCGGGGCCTTGAGGGCATTGTGTGTGTCCGCACCCGATCGCCGCCAACAGGCACTCCACAAGATGGAATGCAGCAAGGACAACGCCCGTGGATCCTCGGCCTGCAGGGGTCCCATCCCTGGCGCTCTACCATGGAGCCAGGCCCATCACGAAGTCCGACCTGGAACGCTCGCCTGCTTCCCCAACCTTCAGCTTCTGGGGTCCTGTCCCTCATGGCCTCCATATCGGAAACCCTTAGTCCCACACCCACGCATCTCCTAACCACGCAGTCTCCATCGGCGCCTCCTGGTGCTTCGGACAACGCTCAGAGTGAGATAAACATGTATGACCAAAATGAGGTCATCCCCATCCTTGGTTGCCGGCTCTACCTGAAAGATGGTGGCGCACACCAGGCCACCACCCGTCCTTCAACTCTGCTTTGGGAACGCTCCACTGCGCCGGCGTGTCCGGGTGCACCGTGTCTTTTCCGTGCCATTTCTTAGCGGGAGCAACATGCCCTGGGCGAAAGGGCCATGGGCCATGGAGAGCAGGGCGGTCCGCAGGGCTGCCCTACGCCGGCCAATTCTCACGAGCGTTCTGCCCAAACCAATCCTGGTTTGGGCAGAACGCTCGTGAGAATTGGCCGGAGAACCCCCGGCGAAGTCATTCGGGCGCCGCACATGTGCTGGCCCGCCCCTCACCGGGGCCTTGATGGCATTGTGAGTGTCCGCACCCGATCGCCGCCAACTGGCACTCCACAAGATAGAATGCAGCGAGTAAAACGCCCGTGGATCCTCGGCCTGCAGGGGTCCCATCCCTGGCGCTCTACCATGGGGCCAGGCCCATCACGAAGTCCGGTCTGGAACGCTCGCCTGCTTCCCCAACCTTCTGCCTCGGGGGTACAATCCCTCATGGCCTCCATATCGGAAACCCTTAGACCCGCACCCACGCGTCTCGAACCACGCAGTCTCTATTAGCGCCACCTGGTGCTTCGGACAACGCTCAGAGTGAGATAAACCTGTATGACCAAAATGAGGTCATCCCCATTCTTGGCCGCCCCATCTACCCGAAAGACGTAGGCAAACACCAGGCCACCTACCGTCCTTCAACTCTGATCCGGAAAAGCTTTCCTGCGCCGGGGTTCCCGGGTGCCCCGTGTCTTTTCCGTGCCATTTCTTGCGGCAGCAACATGCCCTGGGCGAGAAAGGGCCCTCTGCCATGGAGAGCAGGGCGGTCCCCAGGGCTGCCCTACCACGGCCAATTCTCACGAGCGTTCTGCCGAAACCAATCCTGGTTTGGGCAGAACGCTCGTGAGAATTGGCCGGATAACGCCCGGCGAATACATTCGGGCGCCGCACGTGTGCTGTGCCGCCCCCCACCGGAGCCTTGAGGGCATTGTGAGTGTCCGCACCCGATCGCCGCCAACAGGCACTCCACAAGATGGAATGCAGCAAGGACAACGCCCGTGGATCCTCGGCCTGCAGGGGTCCCATCCCTGGCGCTCTACCATGGGGCCAGGCCCATCACGAAGTCCGACCTGGAACGCACGCCTGCTTCCCCAACCTTCAGCTTCTGGGGTCCTGTCCCTCATGGCCTGCATATCGGAAACCCTTAGTCCCACACCCACGCATCTCCTAACCACGCAGTCTCCATCGGCGCCTCCTGGTGCTTCGGACAACGCTCAGAGTGAGATAAACCTGTATGACCAAAATGAGGTCATCCCCATTCTTGGCCGCCCCATCTACCCGAAACGTAGGCACACACCAGGCCACCTACCGTCCTTCAACTCTGATCCGGAAAAGCTTTCCTGCGCCGGGGATCCCGGGTGTCCCGTGTCTTTTCCGTGCCATTTCTTGGCGGCAGCAACATGCCCTGGGCGAGAAAGTGCCCTGGGCCATGGAGTGCAGGGCGGTCCGCAGGGCTGCCCTACGCCGGCCAATTCTCACGAGCGTTCTGCCCAAACCAATCCTGGTCATCCCCATCCTTGGTTGCCGGCTCTACCTGAAAATGGTGGCGCACACCAGGCCACCACCCGTCCTTCAACTCTGCTTTGGGAACGCTCCACTGGCCGGCGTGTCCGGGTGCACCGTGTCTTTTCCGTGCCATTTCTTAGCGGCAGCAACATGCCCTGGGCGAGAAAGGGCCCTGGGCCATGGAGAGCAGGGCGGTCCGCAGGGCTGCCCTACGCCGGCCAATTCTCACGAGCGTTCTGCCCAAACCAATCCTGGTTTGGGCAGAACGCTCGTGAGAATTGGCCGGAAAACGCCCGGCGAAGTCATTCGGGCGCCGCACGTGTGCTGGGCTGCCCCCCACCGGGGCCTTGAGGGCATTGTGAGTGTCCGCACCCGATCGCCGCCAACAGGCACTCCACAAGACGGAATGCAGCAAGGACAACGCCAGTGGATCCTCGACCTGCGGGGGTCCCATCCCTGGCGCTCTACCATGGGGCCAGGCCCATCACGAAGTCCGACCTGGAACGCTCGCCTGCTTCCCCAACCTTCAGCTTCTGGGGTCCTGTCCCTCATGGCCTCCATATCGGAAACCCTTAGTCCCACACCCACGCATCTCCTAACCACGCAGTCTCCATCGGCGCCTCCTGGTGCTTCGGACAACGCTCAGAGTGAGATAAACATGTATGACCAAAATGAGGTCATCCCCATCCTTGGTTGCCGGCTTACCTGAAAGATGGTGGCACACACCAGGCCACCACCCGTCCTTCAACTCTGCTTTAAGAACGCTCCACTGCGCCGGCGTGTCCGGGTGCACCGTGTCTTTTCCGTGCCATTTCTTAGCGGCAGCAACATGCCCTGGGCGAGAAAGGGCCCTGGGCCATGGAGAGCAGGGTGGTCCGCAGGGCTACCCTATGCCGGCCAATTCTCACGAGCGTTCTGCCCAAACCAATCCTGGTTTGGGCAGAACGCTCGTGAGAATTGGCCGGAAAACGCCCGGCGAAGTCATTCGGGCGCCGCACGTCAGCTGGGCGCCCCCCCCCCCCCGGGGCCTTGAAGGGCATTGTGAGTGCCCGCACCCGATCGCCGCCAGGAGGCACTCCACAAATGGATTGCAGCGAGGACAACGCCCGTGGATACTCGGCCTGCAGAAGTCCCATCCCTGGCGCTCTACCATGGGGCCAGGCCCATCACGAAGTCCGGTCTGGAACGCTCGCCTGCTTCCCCAACTTTCTGCCTCCGGGGTACTGTCCCTCATGGCCTCCATATCGGAAACCCTTAGTCCCGCACCCACGCATCTCCCAACCACGCAGTCTCTATCGGCGCCACCTGGTGCTTCGGACAACGCTCAGAGTGAGATAAACCTGTATGACCAAAATGAGGTCATCCCCATTCTTGGCCGCCCCATCTACCCGAAAGACGTAGGCACACACCAGGCCACCTACCGTCCTTCAACTCTGATCCGGAAAAGCTTTCCTGCGCCGGGGATCCCGGGTGCCCTGTGTCTTTTCCGTGCCATTTCTTGGCGGCAGCAACATGCCCTGGGCGAGAAAGGGCCCTGGGCCATGGAGAGCAGGGCGGTCCGCAGGGCTGCCCTACGCCGGCCAATTCTCACGAGCGTTCTGCCCAAACCAATCCTGGTTTGGGCAGAACGCTCGTGAGAATTGGCCGGAAAACCCCCGGCGAAGTCATTCGGGCGCCGCACGTGTGCTGGGCCGCCCCCCACCGGGGCCTTGAGGGCATTGTGAGTGTCCGCACCCGATCGCCGCCAACAGGCACTCCACAAGATGGAATGCAGCAAGGACAACGCCCGTGGATCCTCGACCTGCGGGGGTCCCATCCCTGGCGCTCTACCATGGGGCCAGGCCCATCACGAAGTCCGACCTGGAACGATCGCCTGCTTCCCCAACCTTCAGCTTCTGGGGTCCTGTCCCTCATGGCCTCCATATCGGAAACCCTTAGTCCCACACCCACGCATCTCCTAACCACGCAGTCTCCATCGGCGCCTCCTGGTGCTTCGGACAACGCTCAGAGTGAGATAAACATGTATGACCAAAATATGGTCATCCCCATCCTTGGATGCCGGCTCTACCTGAAAGATGGTGGCGCACACCAGGCCACCACCCGTCCTTCAACTCTGCTTTGGGAACGCTCCACTGCGATGGCGTGTCCGGGTGCACCGTGTCTTTTCCGTGCCATTTCTTAGCGGGAGCAACATGCCCTGGGCGAGAAAGGGCCCTGGGCCATGGAGAGCAGGGCGGTCCGCAGGGCTGCCCTACGCCGGCCAATTCTCACGAGCGTTCTGCCCAAACCAATCCTGGTTTGGGCAGAACGCTCGTGAGAATTGGCCGGAAAACGCCCGGCGAAGTCATTCGGGCGCCGCACGTCAGCTGGGCGGCCCCCCCCCGGGGCCTTGAAGGGCATTGTGAGTGCCCGCACCCGATCGCCGCCAGGAGGCAATCCACAAATGGATTGCAGCGAGGACAACGCCCGTGGATCCTCGGCCTGCAGGGGTCCCATCCCTGGCGCTCTACCATGGGGCCAGGCCCATCACGATGTCCGGTCTGGAACGCTCGCTTGCTTCCCCAACCTTCTGCCTCCGGGGTACTATCCCTCATGGCCTCCATATCGGAAACCCTTAGTCCCGCACCCACGCATCTCCCAACCACGCAGTCTCTATCGGCGCCACCTGGTGCTTCGGACAACGCTCAGAGTGAGATAAACCTGTATGACCAAAATGAGGTCATCCCCATTCTTGGCCGCCCCATCTACCCGAAAGACGTAGGCACACACCAGGCCACCTACCGTCCTTCAATTCTGATCCGGAAAAGCTTTCCTGCGCCGGGGATCCCGGGTGCCCCGTGTCTTTTCCGTGCCATTTCTTGGCGGCAGCAACATGCCCTGGGCGAGAAAGGGCCCTGGGCCATGGAGAGCAGGGCGGTCCGCAGGGCCGCCCTACGCCGGCCAATTCTCACGAGCGTTCTGCCCAAACCAATCCTGGTTTGGGCAGAACGCTCGTGAAAATTGGCCCGAAAACGCCCGCCGAAGTCATTCGGGCGCCGCACGTGTGCTGGGCCGCCCCCCACCTGGGCCTTGAGGGCATTGTGAGTGTCCGCACCCGATCGCCGCCAACAGGCACTCCACAAGATGGAATGCAGCAAGGACAACGCCCGTGGATCCTCGACCTGAGGGGGTCCCATCCCTGGCGCTCTACCATGGGGCCAGGCCCATCACGAAGTCCGACCTGGAACGCTCGCCTGCTTCCCCAACCTTCAGCTTCTGGGGTCCTGTCCCTCAAGGCCTCCATATCGGAAACCCTTAGTCCCACACCCACGCATCTCCTAACCACGCAGTCTCCATCGGCGCCTCCTGGTGCTTCGGACACCGCTCAGAGTGAGATAAACATGTATGACCAAAATGAGGTCATCCCCATCCTTGGTTGCCGGCTCTACCTGAAAGATGGTGGCGCACACCAGGCCACCACCCGTCCTTCAACTCTGCTTTGGGAACACTCCAAGCGCCGGCGTGTCTGGGTGCACCGTGTCTTTTCCGTGCCATTTCTTAGCGGCAGCAACATGCCCTGGGCGAGAAAGGGCCCTGGGCCATGGAGAGCAGGGCGGTCCGCAGGGCTGCCCTACGCCGGCCAATTCTCACGAGCGTTCATCCCAAACCAATCCTGGTTTGGGCAGAACGCTCGTGAGAATTGGCCGGAAAACGCCCGGCGAAGTCAATCGGGCGCCACACGTCAGCTGGGCGGCCCCCCCCCCGGGGCCTTGAAGGGCATTGTGAGTGCCCGCACCCGATCGCCGCCAGGAGGCACTCCACAAATGGATTGCAGCGAGGACAACGCCCGTGGATCCTCGGCCTGCAGGGGTCCCATCCCTGGCGCTCTACCATGGGGCAAGGCCCATCACGAAGTCCGGTCTGGAACGCTCGCCTGCTTCCCCAACTTTCTGCCTCCGGGGTACTGTCCCTCATGGCCTCCATATCGGAAACCCTTAGTCCCGCACCCACGCATCTCCCAACCACGCAGTCTCTATCGGCGCCACCTGGTGCTTCGGACAACGCTCAGAGTGAGATAAACCTGTATGACCAAAATGAGGTCATCCCCATTCTGGCCGCCCCATCTACCCGAAAGACATAGGCAAACACCAGGCCACCTACCCTCCTTCAACTCTGATCCGGAAAGCTTTCCTGCGCCGGGGTTAACGGGTGCCCCGTGTCTTTTCCGTGCCATTTCTTAGTGGCAGCAACAATCCCTGGGCGAGAAAGGGCCCTGGGCCATGGAGAGCAGGGCGGTCCGCAGGGCCGCCCTACCACGGCCAATTCTCACGAGCGTTCTGCCCAAACCAATCCTGGTTTGGGCAGAACGCTCGTGAGAATTGGCCGGAAAAACCCCGGCGAACTCATTCGGGCGACGCACTTTAGCTGGGCGGCCCCCCCCCGGGGCCTTGAAGGGCATTGTGAGTGCCCGCACCCGATCGCCGACAGGAGGCACTCCACAAATGGATTGCAGCGAGGACAACGCCCGTGGATCCTCGGCCTGCAGGGGTCCCATCCCTGGCGCTCTACCATGGGGCCAGGCCCATCACGAAGTCCGACCTGGAACGCTCGCCTGCTTCCCCAACCTTCAGCTTCTGTGGTCCTGTCCCTCATGGCTCCATATCGGAAACCCTTAGTCCCACACCCACGCATCTCCTAACCACGCAGTCTCCATCGGCGCCACCTGGTGCTTCGGACAACGCTCAGAGTGAGATAAACATGTATGACCAAAATGAGGTCATCCCCATCCTTGGTTGCCGGCTCTACCTGAAAGATGGTGGCGCACACCAGGCCACCACCCGTCCTTCAACTCTGCTTTGGGAACGCTCCACTGCGCCGGCGTGTCCGGGTGCACCGTGTCTTTTCCGTGCCATTTCGTAGCGGCAGCAACATGCCCTGGGCGAGAAAGGGCCCTGGGCCATGGAGAGCAGGGCGGTCCGCAGGGCTGCCCAACGCCGGCCAATTCTCACGAGCGTTCTGCCCAAACCAATCCTAATTTGGGCAGAACGCTCGTGAGAATTGGCCGGAAAACGCCCGGCGAATTCATTCGGGCGCCGCACGTCAGCTGGGCGGCCACAACCCCGGGGCCTTGAAGGGCATTGTGAGTGCCCGCACCCGATCGCCGCCAGGAGGCACTCCACAAATGGATTGCAGCGAGGACAACGCCCGTGGATCCTCGGCCTGCAGGGGTCCCATCCCTGGCGCTCTACCATGGGGCCAGGCCCATCACGAAGTCCGGTCTGGAACGCTCGCCTGCTTCCCCAACCTTCAGCTTCTGGGGTCCTGTCCCTCATGGCCTCCATATCGGAAACCCTTAGTCCCACACCCACGCATCTCCTAACCACGCAGTCTCCATCGGCGCCTCCTGGTGCTTCGGACAACGCTCAGAGTGAGATAAACATGTATGACCAAAATGAGGTCATCCCCATCCTTGGTTGCCGGCTTACCTGAAAGATGGTGGCACACACCAGGCCACCACCCGTCCTTCAACTCTGCTTTAAGAACGGTCCACTGCGCCGGCGTGTCCGGGTGCACCGTGTCTTTTCCGTGCCATTTCTTAGCGGCAGCAACATGCCCTGGGCGAGAAAGGGCCCTGGGCCATGGAGAGCAGGGTGGTCCGCAGGGCTACCCTATGCCGGCCAATTCTCACGAGCGTTCTGCCCAAACCAATCCTGGTTTGGGCAGAACGCTCGTGAGAATTGGCCGGAAAACGCCCGGCGAAGTCATTCGGGCGCCGCACGTCAGCTGGGCGGCCCCCCCCCCCCGGGGCCTTGAAGGGCATTGTGAGTGCCCGCACCCGATCGCCGCCAGGAGGCACTCCACAAATGGATTGCAGCGAGGACAACGCCCGTGGATACTCGGCCTGCAGAAGTCCCATCCCTGGCGCTCTACCATGGGGCCAGGCCCATCACGAAGTCCGGTCTGGAACGCTCGCCTGCTTCCCCAACTTTCTGCCTCCGGGGTACTGTCCCTCATGGCCTCCATATCGGAAACCCTTAGTCCCGCACCCACGCATCTCCCAACCACGCAGTCTCTATCGGCGCCACCTGGTGCTTCGGACAACGCTCAGAGTGAGATAAACCTCTATGACCAAAATGAGGTCATCCCCATTCTTGGCCGCCCCATCTACCCGAAAGACGTAGGCACACACCAGGCCACCTACCTTCCTTCAACTCTGATCCGGAAAAGCTTTCCTGCGCCGGGGATCCCGGGTGCCCTGTGTCTTTTCCGTGCCATTTCTTGGCGGCAGCAACATGCCCTGGGCGAGAAAGGGCCCTGGGCCATGGAGAGCAGGGCGGTCCGCAGGGCTGCCCTACGCCGGCCAATTCTCACGAGCGTTCTGCCCAAACCAATCCTGGTTTGGGCAGAACGCTCGTGAGAATTGGCCGGAAAACCCCCGGCGAAGTCATTCGGGCGCCGCACGTGTGCTGGGCCGCCCCCCACCGGGGCCTTGAGGGCATTGTGAGTGTCCGCACCCGATCGCCGCCAACAGGCACTCCACAAGATGGAATGCAGCAAGGACAACGCCCGTGGATCCTCGACCTGCGGGGGTCCCATCCCTGGCGCTCTACCATGGGGCCAGGCCCATCACGAAGTCCGACCTGGAACGATCGCCTGCTTCCCCAACCTTCAGCTTCTGGGGTCCTGTCCCTCATGGCCTCCATATCGGAAACCCTTAGTCCCACACCCACGCATCTCCTAACCACGCAGTCTCCATCGGCGCCTCCTGGTGCTTCGGACAACGCTCAGAGTGAGATAAACATGTATGACCAAAATATGGTCATCCCCATCCTTGGATGCCGGCTCTACCTGAAAGATGGTGGCGCACACCAGGCCACCACCCGTCCTTCAACTCTGCTTTGGGAACGCTCCACTGCGCCGGCGTGTCCGGGTGCACCGTGTCTTTTCCGTGCCATTTCTTAGCGGGAGCAACATGCCCTGGGCGAGAAAGGGCCCTGGGCCATGGAGAGCAGGGCGGTCCGCAGGGCTGCCCTACGCCGGCCAATTCTCACGAGCGTTCTGCCCAAACCAATCCTGGTTTGGGCAGAACGC
This sequence comes from Mustela nivalis, assembly GCF_964662115.1. Taxonomy (NCBI): domain Eukaryota; kingdom Metazoa; phylum Chordata; class Mammalia; order Carnivora; family Mustelidae; genus Mustela; species Mustela nivalis. Next base: position 13,930 of record NW_028135935.1, read on the forward strand.
TCGTGAGAATTGGCCGGAAAACGCCCGGCGAAGTCATTCGGGCGCCGCACGTCAGCTGGGCGGCCCCCCCCCGGGGCCTTGAAGGGCATTGTGAGTGCCCGCACCCGATCGCCGCCAGGAGGCAATCCACAAATGGATTGCAGCGAGGACAACGCCCGTGGATCCTCGGCCTGCAGGGGTCCCATCCCTGGCGCTCTACCATGGGGCCAGGCCCATCACGATGTCCGGTCTGGAACGCTCGCTTGCTTCCCCAACCTTCTGCCTCCGGGGTACTATCCCTCATGGCCTCCATATCGGAAACCCTTAGTCCCGCACCCATGCATCTCCCAACCACGCAGTCTCTATCGGCGCCACCTGGTGCTTCGGACAACGCTCAGAGTGAGATAAACCTGTATGACCAAAATGAGGTCATCCCCATTCTTGGCCGCCCCATCTACCCGAAAGACGTAGGCACACACCAGGCCACCTACCGTCCTTCAATTCTGATCCGGAAAAGCTTTCCTGCGCCGGGGATCCCGGGTGCCCCGTGTCTTTTCCGTGCCATTTCTTGGCGGCAGCAACATGCCCTGGGCGAGAAAGGGCCCTGGGCCATGGAGAGCAGGGCGGTCCGCAGGGCCGCCCTACGCCGGCCAATTCTCACGAGCGTTCTGCCCAAACCAATCCTGGTTTGGGCAGAACGCTCGTGAAAATTGGCCCGAAAACGCCCGCCGAAGTCATTCGGGCGCCGCACGTGTGCTGGGCCGCCCCCCACCTGGGCCTTGAGGGCATTGTGAGTGTCCGCACCCGATCGCCGCCAACAGGCACTCCACAAGATGGAATGCAGCAAGGACAACGCCCGTGGATCCTCGACCTGAGGGGGTCCCATCCCTGGCGCTCTACCATGGGGCCAGGCCCATCACGAAGTCCGACCTGGAACGCTCGCCTGCTTCCCCAACCTTCAGCTTCTGGGGTCCTGTCCCTCAAGGCCTCCATATCGGAAACCCTTAGTCCCACACCCACGCATCTCCTAACCACGCAGTCTCCATCGGCGCCTCCTGGTGCTTCGGACACCGCTCAGAGTGAGATAAACATGTATGACCAAAATGAGGTCATCCCCATCCTTGGTTGCCGGCTCTACCTGAAAGATGGTGGCGCACACCAGGCCACCACCCGTCCTTCAACTCTGCTTTGGGAACACTCCAAGCGCCGGCGTGTCTGGGTGCACCGTGTCTTTTCCGTGCCATTTCTTAGCGGCAGCAACATGCCCTGGGCGAGAAAGGGCCCTGGGCCATGGAGAGCAGGGCGGTCCGCAGGGCTGCCCTACGCCGGCCAATTCTCACGAGCGTTCATCCCAAACCAATCCTGGTTTGGGCAGAACGCTCGTGAGAATTGGCCGGAAAACGCCCGGCGAAGTCAATCGGGCGCCACACGTCAGCTGGGCGGCCCCCCCCGCGGGGCCTTGAAGGGCATTGTGAGTGCCCGCACCCGATCGCCGCCAGGAGGCACTCCACAAATGGATTGCAGCGAGGACAACGCCCGTGGATCCTCGGCCTGCAGGGGTCCCATCCCTGGCGCTCTACCATGGGGCCAGGCCCATCACGAAGTCCGGTCTGGAACGCTCGCCTGCTTCCCCAACTTTCTGCCTCCGGGGTACTGTCCCTCATGGCCTCCATATCGGAAACCCTTAGTCCCGCACCCACGCATCTCCCAACCACGCAGTCTCTATCGGCGCCACCTGGTGCTTCGGACAACGCTCAGAGTGAGATAAACCTGTATGACCAAAATGAGGTCATCCCCATTCTGGCCGCCCCATCTACCCGAAAGACATAGGCAAACACCAGGCCACCTACCCTCCTTCAACTCTGATCCGGAAAAGCTTTCCTGCGCCGGGGTTCACGGGTGCCCCGTGTCTTTTCCGTGCCATTTCTTAGTGGCAGCAACAATCCCTGGGCGAGAAAGGGCCCTGGGCCATGGAGAGCAGGGCGGTCCGCAGGGCCGCCCTACCACGGCCAATTCTCACGAGCGTTCTGCCCAAACCAATCCTGGTTTGGGCAGAACGCTCGTGAGAATTGGCCGGAAAAACCCCGGCGAACTCATTCGGGCGACGCACTTTAGCTGGGCGGCCCCCCCCCGGGGCCTTGAAGGGCATTGTGAGTGCCCGCACCCGATCGCCGACAGGAGGCACTCCACAAATGGATTGCAGCGAGGACAACGCCCGTGGATCCTCGGCCTGCAGGGGTCCCATCCCTAGCGCTCTACCATGGGGCCAGGCCCATCACGAAGTCCGACCTGGAACGCTCGCCTGCTTCCCCAACCTTCAGCTTCTGTGGTCCTGTCCCTCAAGGCCTCCATATCGGAAACCCTTAGTCCCACACCCACGCATCTCCTAACCACGCAGTCTCCATCGGCGCCACCTGGTGCTTCGGACAACGCTCAGAGTGAGATAAACATGTATGACCAAAATGAGGTCATCCCCATCCTTGGTTGCCGGCTCTACCTGAAAGATGGTGGCGCACACCAGGCCACCACCCGTCCTTCAACTCTGCTTTGGGAACGCTCCACTGCGCCGGCGTGTCCGGGTGCACCGTGTCTTTTCCGTGCCATTTCGTAGCGGCAGCAACATGCCCTGGGCGAGAAAGGGCCCTGGGCCATGGAGAGCAGGGCGGTCCGCAGGGCTGCCCAACGCCGGCCAATTCTCACGAGCGTTCTGCCCAAACCAATCCTAATTTGGGCAGAACGCTCGTGAGAATTGGCCGGAAAACGCCCGGCGAATTCATTCGGGCGCCGCACGTCAGCTGGGCGGCCACAACCCCGGGGCCTTGAAGGGCATTGTGAGTGCCCGCACCCGATCGCCGCCAGGAGGCACTCCACAAATGGATTGCAGCGAGGACAACGCCCGTGGATCCTCGGCCTGCAGGGGTCCAATCCCTGGCACTCTACCATGGGGCCAGGCCCATCACGAAGTCCGGTCTGGAACGCTCGCCTGCTTCCCCAACCTTCTGCCTCCGGGGTACTGTCCCTCTTGGACTCCATATCGGAAACCCTTAGTCCCGCACCCACGCATCTCCCAACCACGCAGTCTCTATCCGTGCCACCTGGTGCTTCGGACAACGCTCAGAGTGAGATAAACCTGTATGACCAAAATGAGGTCATCCCCATTCTTGGCCGCCCCATCTACCCGAAAGACGTAGGCACACACCAGGCCACCTACCGTCCTTCAACTCTGATCCGGAAAAGCTTTCCTGCACCGGGGATCCCGGGTGCCCCGTGTCTTTTCCGTGCCATTTCTTGGCGGCAGCAACATGCCCTGGGCGAGAAAGGGCCCTGGGCCATGGAGAGCACGGCGGTCCCCAGGGCTGCCCTACCACGGCCAATTCTCACGAGCGTTCTGCCCAAACCAATCCTGGTTTGGGCAGAACGCTCGTGAGAATTGGCCGGAAAACCCCCGGCGAAGTCATTCGGGCGACGCACGTCAGCTGGGCGGGCCCCCCCCGGGGCCTTGAAGGGCATTGTGAGTGCCCGCACCCGATCGCCGCCAGGAGGTACTCCACAAATGGATTGCAGCGAGGACAACGCCCGTGGATCCTCGGCCTGCAGGGGTCCATCCCTGGCGCTCTACCATGGGGCCAGGCCCATCACGAAGTCCGGTCTGGAACGCTCGCCTGCTTCCTCAACTTTCTGCCTCCGGGGTACTGTCCCTCATGGCCTCCATATCGGAATCCCTTAGTCCCGCACCCACGCATCTCCCAACCACGCAGTCTCTATCGGCGCCACCTGGTGCTTCGGACAACGCTCAGAGTGAGATAAACCTGTATGACCAAAATGAGGTCATCCCCATTCTTGGCCGCCCCATCTACCCGAAAGACGTAGGCACACACCAGGCCACCTACCGTCCTTCAACTCTGATCCGGAAAAGCTTTCCTGCGCCGGGGATCCCGGGTGCCCCGTGTCTTTTCCCTGCCATTTCTTGGCGGCAGCAACATGCCCTGGGCGAGAAAGGGCCCTGGGCCATGGAGAGCAGGGCGGTCCGCAGGGCTGCCCTACGCCGGCAAATTCTCACGAGCGTTCTGCCCAAACCAATCCTGGTTAAGGCAGAACGCTCGTGAGAATTGGCCGGAAAACCCCCGGCGAAGTCATTCGTGCGACGCACGTCAGCTGGGCGGCCACCCCCCCGGGGCATTGAAGGGCATTGTGACTGCCCGCACCCGATCGCCACCAGGAGGCACTCCACAAATGGATTGCAGCGAGGACAACGCCCGTGGATCCTCGGCCTGCGGGGGTCCCATCCCTGGCGCTCTACCATGGGGCCAGGCCCATCACGAAGTCCGACCTGGAACGCTCGCCTGCTTCCCCAACCTTCAGCTTCTGGGTTCCTGTCCCTCATGGCCTCCATATCGGAAACCCATAGTCCCACACCCACGCATCTCCTAACCACGCAGTCTCCATCGGCGCCTCCTGGTGCTTCGGACAACGCTCAGAGTGAGATAAACATGTATGACCAAAATGAGGTCATCCCCATCCTTGGTTGCCGGCTTACCTGAAAGATGGTGGCGCACACCAGGCCACCACCCGTCCTTCAACTCGGCTTTGGGAACGCTCCACTGCGCCGGCGTGTCTGGGTACACCGTGTCTTTTCCGTGCCATTTCTTAGCGGGAGCAACATGCCCTGGGCGAGAAAGGGCCCTGGGCCATGGAGAGCAGGGCGGTCCGCAGGGCTGCCCTACGCCGGCCAATTCTCACGAGCGTTCTGCCCAAACCAATCCTGGTTTAGTCAGAACGCTCGTGCGAATTGGCCGGAAAACGCCCGGCGAAGTCTTTCGGGCGCCGCACGTCAGCTGGGCGGCCCCCCCCCGGGGCCTTGAAGGGCATTGTGAGTGCCCGCACCCGATCGCCGCCAGGAGGCACTCCACAAATGGATTGCAGCGAGGACAACGCCCGTGGATCCTCGGCCTGCAGGGGTCCCATCCCTGGCACTCTACCATGGGGCCAGGCCCATCACGAAGTCCGGTCTGGAACGCTCGCCTGCTTCCCCAACTTTCTGCCTCCGGGGTACTGTCCCTCATGGCCTCCATATAGGAAACCCTTAGTCCCGCACCCACGCATCTCCCAACCACGCAGTCTCTATCGGCGCCACCTGGTGCTTCGGACAACGCTCAGAGTGAGATAAACCTGTATGACCAAAATGAGGTCATCCCCATTCTTGGCCGCCCCATCTACCAGAAAGACGTAGGCACACACCAGGCCACCTACCGTCCTTCAACTCTGATCCGGAAAAGCTTTCCTGCGCCGGGGATCCCGGGTGCCCCGTGTCTTTTCCGTGCCATTTCTTGGCGGCAGCAACATGCCCTGGGCGAGAAAGGGCCCTGGGCCATGGAGAGCAGGGCGGTCCGCAGGGCTGCCCTACGCCGGCCAATTCTCACGAGCGTTCTGCCCAAACCAATCCTGGTTTGGGCAGAACGCTCGTAAGAATTGGCCGGAAAACGCCCGGCGAAGTCATGCGGGCGCCGCACGTCAGCTGGGCGGCCCCCCGCCCGGGGCCTTGAAGGGCATTGTGAGTGCCCGCACCCGATCGCCGCCAAGAGGCACTCCACAAATGGATTGCAGCGAGGACAACACCCGTGGAACCTCGGCCTTCAGGGGTCCCATCCCTGGCGCTCTACCATGGGGCCAGGCCCATCACGAAGTTCGGTCTGGAACGCTCGACTGCTTCCCCAACCTTCAGCTTCTGGGGTCCTGTCCCTCATGGCCTCCATATCGGAAACCCTTAGTCCCACACCCACGCATCTCCTAACCACGCAGTCTCCATCGGCGCCTCCTGGTGCTTCGGACAACGCTCAGAGTGAGATAAACATGTATGACCAAAATGAGGTCATCCCCATCCTTGGTTGCCGGCTCTACCTGAAAGATGGTGGCGCACACCAGGCCACCACCCGTCCTTCAACTCTGCTTTGGGAACGCTCCACTGCGCCGGCGTGTCTGGGTGCACCGTGTCTTTTCCGTTCCATTTCTTAGTGGCAGCAACATGCCCTGGGCGAGAAAGGGCCTTGGGCCATGGAGAGCAGGGCGGTCCGCAGGGCTGCCCTACGCCGGCCAATTCTCACGAGCGTTCTGCCCAAACCAATCCTGGTTTGGGCAGAACGCTCGTGAGAATTGGCCGGAAAACGCCCGGCGAAGTCATTCGGCGCCGCACGTCAGCTGGGCGGCCACCCCCCCGGGGCCTTGAAAAGCATTGTGAGTGCCCGCACCCGATCGCCGCCAGGAGGCACTCCACAAATGGATTGCAGCGAGGACAACGCCCGTGGATCCTCGGCCTGCGGGGGTCCCATCCCTGGCGCTCTACCATGGGGCCAGGCCCATCACGAAGTTCGGTCTGGAACGCTCGACTGCTTCCCCAAACTTCTGCCTCCGGGGTACTATCACTCATGGCCTCCATATCGGAAACCCTTAGTCCCGCACCCACGCATCTCCCAACCACGCAGTCTCCATCGGCGCCTCCTCGTGCTTCGGACAACGCTCAGAGTGAGATAAACATGTATGACCAAAATGAGGTCATCCCCATCCTTGGTTGCCGGCTTACCTGAAAGATGGTGGCGCACACCAGGCCACCACCCGTCCTTCAACTCGGCTTTGGGAACGCTCCACTGCGCCGGCGTGTCCGGGTGCACCGTGTCTTTTCCGTGCCATTTCTTAGCGGGAGCAACATGCCCTGGGCGAGAAAGGGCCCTGGGCCATGGAGAGCAGGGCGGTCCGCAGGGCTGCCCTACGCCGGCCAATTCTCACGAGCGTTCTGCCCAAACCAATCCTGGTTTAGTCAGAACGCTCCTGCGAATTGGCCGGAAAACGCCCGGCGAAGTCTTTCGGGCGCCGCACGTCAGCTGGGCGGCCCCCCCCCCGGGGCCTTGAAGGGCATTGTGAGTGCCCGCTCCCGATCGCCGCCAGGAGGCACTCCACAAATGGATTGCAGCGAGGACAACGCCCGTGGATCCTCGGCCTGCAGGGGTCCCATCCCTGGCACTCTACCATGGGGCCAGGCCCATCACGAAGTCCGGTCTGGAACGCTCGCCTGCTTCCCCAACTTTCTGCCTCCGGGGTACTGTCCCTCATGGCCTCCATATAGGAAACCCTTAGTCCCGCACCCACGCATCTCCCAACCACGCAGTCTCTATCGGCGCCACCTGGTGCTTCGGACAACGCTCAGAGTGAGATAAACCTGTATGACCAAAATGAGGTCATCCCCATTCTTGGCCGCCCCATCTACCCGAAAGACGTAGGCACACACCAGGCCACCTACCGTCCTTCAACTCTGATCCGGAAAAGCTTTCCTGCGCCGGGGATCCCGGGTGCCCCGTGTCTTTTCCGTGCCATTTCTTGGCGGCAGCAACATGCCCTGGGCGAGAAAGGGCCCTGGGCCATGGAGAGCAGGGCGGTCCGCAGGGCTGCCCTACGCCGGCAAATTCTCACGAGCGTTCTGCCCAAACCAATCCTGGTTAAGGCAGAACGCTCGTGAGAATTGGCCGGAAAACCCCCGGGAAGTCATTCGTGCGACGCACGTCAGCTGGGCGGCCACCCCCCCGGGGCATTGAAGGGCATTGTGACTGCCCGCACCCGATCGCCACCAGGAGGCACTCCACAAATGGATTGCAGCGAGGACAACGCCCGTGGATCCTCGGCCTGCAGGGGTCCCATCCCTGGCACTCTACCATGGGGCCAGGCCCATCACGAAGTCCGGTCTGGAACGCTCGCCTGCTTCCCCAACTTTCTGCCTCCGGGGTACTGTCCCTCATGGCCTCCATATAGGAAACCCTTAGTCCCGCACCCACGCATCTCCCAACCACGCAGTCTCTATCGGCGCCACCTGGTGCTTCGGACAACGCTCAGAGTGAGATAAACCTGTATGACCAAAATGAGGTCATCCCCATTCTTGGCCGCCCCATCTACCAGAAAGACGTAGGCACACACCAGGCCACCTACCGTCCTTCAACTCTGATCCGGAAAAGCTTTCCTGCGCCGGGGATCCCGGGTGCCCCGTGTCTTTTCCGTGCCATTTCTTGGCGGCAGCAACATGCCCTGGGCGAGAAAGGGCCCTGGGCCATGGAGAGCAGGGCGGTCCGCAGGGCTGCCCTACGCCGGCCAATTCTCACGAGCGTTCTGCCCAAACCAATCCTGGTTTGGGCAGAACGCTCGTGAGAATTGGCCGGAAAACGCCCGGCGAAGTCATGCGGGCGCCGCACGTCAGCTGGGCGGCCCCCCGCCCGGGGCCTTGAAGGGCATTGTGAGTGCCCGCACCCGATCGCCGCCAAGAGGCACTCCACAAATGGATTGCAGCGAGGACAACACCCGTGGAACCTCGGCCTTCAGGGGTCCCATCCCTGGCGCTCTACCATGGGGCCAGGCCCATCACGAAGTTCGGTCTGGAACGCTCGACTGCTTCCCCAACCTTCAGCTTCTGGGGTCCTGTCCCTCATGGCCTCCATATCGGAAACCCTTAGTCCCACACCCACGCATCTCCTAACCACGCAGTCTCCATCGGCGCCTCCTGGTGCTTCGGACAACGCTCAGAGTGAGATAAACATGTATGACCAAAATGAGGTCATCCCCATCCTTGGTTGCCGGCTCTACCTGAAAGATGGTGGCGCACACCAGGCCACCACCCGTCCTTCAACTCTGCTTTGGGAACGCTCCACTGCGCCGGCGTGTCTGGGTGCACCGTGTCTTTTCCGTTCCATTTCTTAGTGGCAGCAACATGCCCTGGGCGAGAAAGGGCCTTGGGCCATGGAGAGCAGGGCGGTCCGCAGGGCTGCCCTACGCCGGCCAATTCTCACGAGCGTTCTGCCCAAACCAATCCTGGTTTGGGCAGAACGCTCGTGAGAATTGGCCGGAAAACGCCCGGCGAAGTCATTCGGCGCCGCACGTCAGCTGGGCGGCCACCCCCCCGGGGCCTTGAAAAGCATTGTGAGTGCCCGCACCCGATCGCCGCCAGGAGGCACTCCACAAATGGATTGCAGCGAGGACAACGCCCGTGGATCCTCGGCCTGCGGGGGTCCCATCCCTGGCGCTCTACCATGGGGCCAGGCCCATCACGAAGTTCGGTCTGGAACGCTCGACTGCTTCCCCAAACTTCTGCCTCCGGGGTACTATCACTCATGGCCTCCATATCGGAAACCCTTAGTCCCGCACCCACGCATCTCCCAACCACGCAGTCTCCATCGGCGCCTCCTCGTGCTTCGGACAACGCTCAGAGTGAGATAAACATGTATGACCAAAATGAGGTCATCCCCATCCTTGGTTGCCGGCTTACCTGAAAGATGGTGGCGCACACCAGGCCACCACCCGTCCTTCAACTCGGCTTTGGGAACGCTCCACTGCGCCGGCGTGTCCGGGTGCACCGTGTCTTTTCCGTGCCATTTCTTAGCGGGAGCAACATGCCCTGGGCGAGAAAGGGCCCTGGGCCATGGAGAGCAGGGCGGTCCGCAGGGCTGCCCTACGCCGGCCAATTCTCACGAGCGTTCTGCCCAAACCAATCCTGGTTTAGTCAGAACGCTCCTGCGAATTGGCCGGAAAACGCCCGGCGAAGTCTTTCGGGCGCCGCACGTCAGCTGGGCGGCCCCCCCCCCGGGGCCTTGAAGGGCATTGTGAGTGCCCGCACCCGATCGCCGCCAGGAGGCACTCCACAAATGGATTGCAGCGAGGACAACGCCCGTGGATCCTCGGCCTGCAGGGGTCCCATCCCTGGCACTCTACCATGGGGCCAGGCCCATCACGAAGTCCGGTCTGGAACGCTCGCCTGCTTCCCCAACTTTCTGCCTCCGGGGTACTGTCCCTCATGGCCTCCATATAGGAAACCCTTAGTCCCGCACCCACGCATCTCCCAACCACGCAGTCTCTATCGGCGCCACCTGGTGCTTCGGACAACGCTCAGAGTGAGATAAACCTGTATGACCAAAATGAGGTCATCCCCATTCTTGGCCGCCCCATCTACCCGAAAGACGTAGGCACACACCAGGCCACCTACCGTCCTTCAACTCTGATCCGGAAAAGCTTTCCTGCGCCGGGGATCCCGGGTGCCCCGTGTCTTTTCCGTGCCATTTCTTGGCGGCAGCAACATGCCCTGGGCGAGAAAGGGCCCTGGGCCATGGAGAGCAGGGCGGTCCGCAGGGCTGCCCTACGCCGGCAAATTCTCACGAGCGTTCTGCCCAAACCAATCCTGGTTAAGGCAGAACGCTCGTGAGAATTGGCCGGAAAACCCCCGGGAAGTCATTCGTGCGACGCACGTCAGCTGGGCGGCCACCCCCCCGGGGCATTGAAGGGCATTGTGACTGCCCGCACCCGATCGCCACCAGGAGGCACTCCACAAATGGATTGCAGCGAGGACAACGCCCGTGGATCCTCGGCCTGCGGGGGTCCCATCCCTGGCGCTCTACCATGGGGCCAGGCCCATCACGAAGTCCGACCTGGAACGCTCGCCTGCTTCCCCAACCTTCAGCTTCTGGGGTCCTGTCCCTCATGGCCTCCATATCGGAAACCCATAGTCCCACACCCACGCATCTCCTAACCACGCAGTCTCCATCGGCGCCTCCTGGTGCTTCGGACAACGCTCAGAGTGAGATAAACATGTATGACCAAAATGAGGTCATCCCCATCCTTGGTTGCCGGCTTACCTGAAAGATGGTGGCGCACACCAGGCCACCACCCGTCCTTCAACTCGGCTTTGGGAACGCTCCACTGCGCCGGCGTGTCCGGGTGCACCGTGTCTTTTCCGTGCCATTTCTTAGCGGGAGCAACATGCCCTGGGCGAGAAAGGGCCCTGGGCCATGGAGAGCAGGGCGGTCCGCAGGGCTGCCCTACGCCGGCCAATTCTCACTTGCGTTCTGCCCAAACCAATCCTGGTTTAGTCAGAACGCTCGTGCGAATTGGCCGGAAAACGCCCGGCGAAGTCTTTCGGGCGCCGCACGTCATCTGGGCGGCCCCCCCCCCGGGGCCTTGAAGGGCATTGTGAGTGCCCGCACCCGATCGCCGCCAGGAGGCACTCCACAAATGGATTGCAGCGAGGACAACGCCCGTGGATCCTCGGCCTGCAGGGGTCCCATCCCTGGCACTCTACAATGGGGCCAGGCCCATCACGAAGTCCGGTCTGGAACGCTCGCCTGCTTCCCCAACTTTCTGCCTCCGGGGTACTGTCCCTCATGGCCTCCATATAGGAAACCCTTAGTCCCGCACCCACGCATCTCCCAACCACGCAGTCTCTATCGGCGCCACCTGGTGCTTCGGACAACGCTCAGAGTGAGATAAACCTGTATGACCAAAATGAGGACATCCCCATTCTTGGCCGCCCCATCTACCAGAAAGACGTAGGCACACACCAGGCCACCTACCGTCCTTCAACTCTGATCCGGAAAAGCTTTCCTGCGCCGGGGATCCCGGGTGCCCCGTGTCTTTTCCGTGCCATTTCTTGGCGGCAGCAACATGCCCTGGGCGAGAAAGGGCCCTGGGCCATGGAGAGCAGGGCGGTCCGCAGGGCTGCCCTACGCCGGCCAATTCTCACGAGCGTTCTGCCCAAACCAATCCTGGTTTGGGCAGAACGCTCGTGAGAATTGGCCGGAAAACGCCCGGCGAAGTCATGCGGGCGCCGCACGTCAGCTGGGCGGCCCCCCGCCCGGGGCCTTGAAGGGCATTGTGAGTGCCCGCACCCGATCGCCGCCAAGAGGCACTCCACAAATGGATTGCAGCGAGGACAACACCCGTGGATCCTCGGCCTTCAGGGGTCCCATCCCTGGCGCTCTACCATGGGGCCAGGCCCATCACGAAGTTCGGTCTGGAACGCTCGCCTGCTTCCCCAACCTTCAGCTTCTGGGGTCCTGTCCCTCATGGCCTCCATATCGGAAACCCTTAGTCCCACACCCACGCATCTCCTAACCACGCAGTCTCCATCGGCGCCTCCTGGTGCTTCGGACAACGCTCAGAGTGAGATAAACATGTATGACCAAAATGAGGTCATCCCCATCCTTGGTTGCCGGCTCTACCTGAAAGATGGTGGCGCACACCAGGCCACCACCCGTCCTTCAACTCTGCTTTGGGAACGCTCCACTGCGCCGGCGTGTCTGGGTGCACCGTGTCTTTTCCGTTCCATTTCTTAGTGGCAGCAACATGCCCTGGGCGAGAAAGGGCCTTGGGCCATGGAGAGCAGGGCGGTCCGCAGGGCTGCCCTACGCCGGCCAATTCTCACGAGCGTTCTGCCCAAACCAATCCTGGTTTGGGCAGAACGCTCGTGAGAATTGGCCGGAAAACGCCCGGCGAAGTCATTCGGCGCCGCACGTCAGCTGGGCGGCCACCCCCCCGGGGCCTTGAAAAGCATTGTGAGTGCCCGCACCCGATCGCCGCCAGGAGGCACTCCACAAATGGATTGCAGCGAGGACAACGCCCGTGGATCCTCGGCCTGCGGGGGTCCCATCCCTGGCGCTCTACCATGGGGCCAGGCCCATCACGAAGTTCGGTCTGGAACGCTCGACTGCTTCCCCAAACTTCTGCCTCCGGGGTACTATCCCTCATGGCCTCCATATCGGAAACCCTTAGTCCCGCACCCACGCATCTCCCAACCACGCAGTCTCCATCGGCGCCTCCTCGTGCTTCGGACAACGCTCAGAGTGAGATAAACATGTATGACCAAAATGAGGTCATCCCCATCCTTGGTTGCCGGCTTACCTGAAAGATGGTGGCGCACACAAGGCCACCACCCGTCCTTCAACTCGGCTTTGGGAACGCTCCACTGCGCCGGCGTGTCCGGGTGCACCGTGTCTTTTCCGTGCCATTTCTTAGCGGGAGCAACATGTCCTGGGCGAGAAAGGGCCCTGGGCCATGGAGAGCAGGGCGGTCCGCAGGGCTGCCCTACGCCGGCCAATTCTCACGAGCGTTCTGCCCAAACCAATCCTGGTTTAGTCAGAACGCTCCTGCGAATTGGCCGGAAAACGCCCGGCGAAGTCTTTCGGGCGCCGCACGTCAGCTGGGCGGCCCCCCCCCCGGGGCCTTGAAGGGCATTGTGAGTGCCCGCACCCGATCGCCGCCAGGAGGCACTCCACAAATGGATTGCAGCGAGGACAACGCCCGTGGATCCTCGGCCTGCAGGGGTCCCATCCCTGGCACTCTACCATGGGGCCAGGCCCATCACGAAGTCCGGTCTGGAACGCTCGCCTGCTTCCCCAACTTTCTGCCTCCGGGGTACTGTCCCTCATGGCCTCCATATAGGAAACCCTTAGTCCCGCACCCACGCATCTCCTAACCACGCAGTCTCCATCGGCGCCACCTGGTGCTTCGGACAACGCTCAGAGTGAGATAAACCTGTATGACCAAAATGAGGTCATCCCCATTCTTGGCCGCCCCATCTACCCGAAAGACGTAGGCACACACCAGGCCACCTACCGTCCTTCAACTCTGATCCGGAAAAGCTTTCCTGCGCCGGGGATCCCGGGTGCCCCGTGTCTTTTCCGTGCCATTTCTTGGCGGCAGCAACATGCCCTGGGCGAGAAAGGGCCCTGGGCCATGGAGAGCAGGGCGGTCCGCAGGGCTGCCCTACGCCGGCCAATTCTCACGAGCGTTCTGCCCAAACCAATCCTGGTTTGGGCAGAACGCTCGTGAGAATTGGCCGGAAAACGCCCGGCGAAGTCATGCGGGCGCCGCACGTCAGCTGGGCGGCCCCCCGCCCGGGGCCTTGAAGGGCATTGTGAGTGCCCGCACCCGATCGCCGCCAAGAGGCACTCCACAAATGGATTGCAGCGAGGACAACACCCGTGGATCCTCGGCCTTCAGGGGTCCCATCCCTGGCGCTCTACCATGGGGCCAGGCCCATCACGAAGTTCGGTCTGGAACGCTCGCCTGCTTCCCCAACGTTCAGCTTCTGGGGTCCTGTCCCTCATGGCCTCCATATCGGAAACCCTTAGTCCCACACCCACGCATCTCCTAACCACGCAGTCTCCATCGGCGCCTCCTGGTGCTTCGGACAACGCTCAGAGTGAGATAAACATGTATGACCAAAATGAGGTCATCCCCATCCTTGGTTGCCGGCTCTACCTGAAAGATGGTGGCGCACACCAGGCCACCACCCGTCCTTCAACTCTGCTTTGGGAACGCTCCACTGCGCCGGCGTGTCTGGGTGCACCGTGTCTTTTCCGTTCCATTTCTTAGCGGCAGCAACATGCCCTGGGCGAGAAAGGGCCTTGGGCCATGGAGAGCGGGGCGGTCCGCAGGGCTGCCCTACGCCGGCCAATTCTCACGAGCGTTCTGCCCAAACCAATCCTGGTTTGGGCAGAACGCTCGTGAGAATTGGCCGGAAAACGCCCTGCGAAGTCATTCGGGCGACGCACGGCAGCTGGGCGGCCACCCCCCCGGGGCCTTGAAGGGCATTGTGAGTGCCCGCACCCGATCGCCGCCAGGAGGCACTCCACAAATGGATTGCAGCGAGGACAACGCCCGTGGATCCTCGGCCTGCAGGGGTTCCATCCCTGGCGCTCTACCATGGGGCCAGGCCCATCACGAAGTCCGGTCTGGAACGCTCGCCTGCTTCCCCAACTTTCTGCCTCCGGGGTACTGTCCCTCATGGCCTCCATATCGGAAACCCTTAGTCCCGCACCCACGCATCTCCCAACCACGCAGTCCTTATCGGCGCCACCTGGTGCTTCGGACAACGCTCAGAGTGAGATAAACCTGTATGACCAAAATGAGGTCATCCCCATTCTTGGCCGCCCCATCTACCCGAAAGACGTAGGCACACACCAGGCCACCTACAGTCCTTCAACTCTGATCCGGAAAAGCTTTCCTGCGCCGGGGATCCCGGGTGTCCCGTGTCTTTTCCCTGCCATTTCTTGGCGGCAGCAACATGCCCTGGGCGAGAAAGGGCCCTGGGCCATGGAGAGCAGGGCGGTCTGCAGGGCTGCCCTACGCCGGCCAATTCTCACGAGCGTTCTGCCCAAACCAATCCTGGTTTGGGCAGAACGCTCTAGAGAATTGGCCGGAAAACGCCCGGCGAAGTCATTCGGCGCCGCACGTCAGCTGGGCGGCCACCCCCCCGGGGCCTTGAAAAGCATTGTGAGTGCCCGCACCCGATCGCCGCCAGGAGGCACTCCACAAATGGATTGCAGCGAGGACAACGCCCGTGGATCCTCGGCCTGCGGGGGTCCCATCCCTGGCGCTCTACCATGGGGCCAGGCCCATCACGAAGTCCGACCTGGAACGCTCGCCTGCTTCCCCAACCTTCAGCTTCTGGGGTCCTGTCCCTCATGGCCTCCATATCGGAAACCCTTAGTCCCACACCCACGCATCTCCTAACCACGCAGTCTCCATCGGCGCCTCCTGGTGCTTCGGACAACGCTCAGAGTGAGATAAACATGTATGACCAAAATGAGGTCATCCCCATCCTTGGTTGCCGGCTTCCCTGAAAGATGGTGGCGCACACCAGGCCACCACCCGTCCTTCAACTCTGCTTTGTGAACGCTCCACTGCGCCGGCGTGTCCGGGTGCACCGTGTCTTTTCCGTGCCATTCTTAGCGGGAGCAACATGCCCTGGGCGAGAAAGGGCCCTGGCCCATGGAGAGCAGGGCGGTCCGCAGGGCTGCCCTACGCCAGCCAATTCTCACGAGCGTTCTGCCCAAACCAATCCTGGTTTGGGCAGAACGCTCGTGAGAATTGGCCGGAAAACGCCCGGCGAAGTCATTCGGGCGCCGCACGTCAGCTGGGCGGCCACACCCCCGGGGCCTTGAAGGGCATTGTGAGTGCCCGCACCCGATCGCCGCCAGGAGGCACTCCACAAATGGATTGCAGCGAGGACAACGCCCGTGGAACCTCGGCCTGCGGGGGTCCCATCCCTGGTGCTCTACCATGGGGCCAGGCATATCACAAAGTCCGACCTGGAACGCTCGCCTGCTTCCCCAACCTTCAGCTTCTGGGGTCCTGTCCCTCATGGCCTCCATATCGGAAACCCTTAGTCCCACTCCCACGCATCTCCTAACCACGCAGTCTCCATCGGCGCCTCCTGGTGCTTCGGACAACGCTCAGAGTGAGATAAACATGTATGACCAAAATGAGGTCATCCCCATCCTTGGTTGCCGGCTTACCTGAAAGATGTTGGCCCACACCAGGCCACCACCCGTCCTTCAACTCTGCTTTGGGAACGCACCACTGCGCCGGCATGTCCGGGTGCACCGTGTCTTTTCCGTGCCATTTCTTAGCGGGAGCAACATGCCCTGGGCGAGAAAGGGCCCTGGGCCATGGAGAGCAGGGCGGCCCGCAGGGCTGCCCTACCACGGCCAATTCTCACGAGCGTTCTACCCAAACCAATCCTGGTTTGGGCAGAACGCTCGTGAAAATTGGCCGGAAAACGCCCGGCGAAGTCATTCGGGCGCTGCACGTCAGCTGGGCGGCCCCCCCCCCGGGGCCTTGAAGGGCATTGTGAGTGCCCGCACCCGATCGCCGCCAGGAGGCACTCCACAAATGGATTGCAGCGTGGACAACGCCCGTGGATCCTCGGCCTGCAGGGGTCCCATCCCTGGCGCTCTACCATGGGGCCAGGCCCATCACGAAGTCCGGTCTGGAACGCTCGCCTGCTTCCCCAAACTTCTGCCTCCGGGGTACTATCCCTCATGGCCTCCATATCGGAAACCCTTAGTCCCGCACCCACGCATCTCCCAACCACGCAGTCTCTATCGGCGCCACCTGGTGCTTCGGACAACGCTCAGAGTGAGATAAACCTGTATGACCAAAATGAGGTCATCCCCATTCTTGGCTGCCCCATCTACCCGAAAGACGTAGGCACACACCAGGCCACCTACCGTCCTTCAACTCTGATACGGAAAAGCTTTCCTGCGCCGGGGATCCCGGGTGCCCCGTGTCTTTTCCGTGCCATTTCTTGGCGGCAGCAACATGCCCTGGGCGAGAAAGGGCCCTGGGCCATGGAGAACACGGCGGTCCCCAGGGCTGCCCTACCACGGCCAATTCTCACGAGCGTTCTGCCCAAACCAATCCTGGTTTGGGCAGAACGCTCGTGAGAATTGGCCGGAAAACGCCCGGCGAAGTCATTCGGGCGCCGCACGTCAGCTGGGCGGCCACCCCCCCGGGGTCTTGAAGGGCATTGTGAGTGCCCGCACCCGATCGCCGCCAGGAGGCACTCCACAAATGGATTGCAGCGAGGACAACGCCGTGGATCCTCGGCCTGCAGGGGTCCCATCCCTGGCGCTCTACCATGGGGCCAGGCCCATCACGAAGTCCGGTCTGGAACGCTCGCCTGCTTCCCCAACTTTCTGCCTCCGGGGTACTGTCCCTCATGGCCTCCTTATCGGAAACCCTTAGTCCCGCACCCACGCATCTCCCAACCACGCAGTCCTTATCGGCGCCACCTGGTGCTTCGGACAACGCTCAGAGTGAGATAAACCTGTATGACCAAAATGAGGTCATCCCCATTCTTGGCCGCCCCATCTACCCGAAAGACGTAGGCACACACCAGGCCACCTACCGTCCTTCAACTCTGATCCGGAAAAGCTTTCCTGCGCCGGGGATCCCGGGTGCCCCGTGTCTTTTCCGTGCCATTTCTTGGCGGCAGCAACATGCCCTGGGCGAGAAAGGGCCCTGGGCCATGGAGAGCAGGGCGGTCCGCAGGGCTGCCCTACGCCGGCCAATTCTCACGAGCGTTCTGCCCAAACCAATCCTGGTTTGGGCAGAACGCTCGTGAGAATTGGCCGGAAAACGCCCGGCGAAGTCATGCGGGCGCCGCACGTCAGCTGGGCGGCCCCCCGCCCGGGGCCTTGAAGGGCATTGTGAGTGCCCGCACCCGATCGCCGCCAAGAGGCACTCCACAAATGGATTGCAGCGAGGACAACACCCGTGGATCCTCGGCCTACAGGGGTCCCATCCCTGGCGCTCTACCATGGGGCCAGGCCCATCACGAAGTTCGGTCTGGAACGCTCGCCTGCTTCCCCAACCTTCAACTTCTGGGGTCCTGTCCCTCATGGCCTCCATATCGGAAACCCTTAGTCCCACACCCACGCATCTCCTAACCACGCAGTCTCCATCGGCGCCTCCTGGTGCTTCGGACAACGCTCAGAGTGAGATAAACATGTATGACCAAAATGAGGTCATCCCCATCCTTGGTTGCCGGCTCTACCTGAAAGATGGTGGCGCACACCAGGCCACCACCCGTCCTTCAACTCTGCTTTGGGAACGCTCCACTGCGCCGGCGTGTCTGGGTGCACCGTGTCTTTTCCGTTCCATTTCTTAGCGGCAGCAACATGCCCTGGGCGAGAAAGGGCCTTGGGCCATGGAGAGCAGGGCGGTCCGCAGGGCTGCCCTACGCCGGCCAATTCTCACGAGCGTTCTGCCCAAACCAATCCTGGTTTGGGCAGAACGCTCGTGAGAATTGGCCGGAAAACGCCCTGCGAAGTCATTTGGGCGACGCACGGCAGCTGGGCGGCCACCCCCCCGGGGCCTTGAAGGGCATTGTGAGTGCCCGCACCCGATCGCCGCCAGGAGGCACTCCACAAATGGATTGCAGCGAGGACAACGCCCGTGGATCCTCGGCCTGCAGGGGTTCCATCCCTGGCGCTCTACCATGGGGCCAGGCCCATCACGAAGTCCGGTCTGGAACGCTCGCCTGCTTCCCCAACTTTCTGCCTCCGGGGTACTGTCCCTCATGGCCTCCATATCGGAAACCCTTAGTCCCGCACCCACGCATCTCCAAACCACGCAGTCCTTATCGGCGCCACCTGGTGCTTCGGACAACGCTCAGAGTGAGATAAACCTGTATGACCAAAATGAGGTCATCCCCATTCTTGGCCGCCCCATCTACCCGAAAGACGTAGGCACACACCAGGCCACCTACAGTCCTTCAAATCTGATCCGGAAAAGCTTTCCTGCGCCGGGGATCCCGGGTGTCCCGTGTCTTTTCCCTGCCATTTCTTGGCGGCAGCAACATGCCCTGGGCGAGAAAGGGCCCTGGGCCATGGAGAGCAGGGCGGTCTGCAGGGCTGCCCTACGCCGGCCAATTCTCACGAGCGTTCTGCCCAAACCAATCCTGGTTTGGGCAGAACGCTCTAGAGAATTGGCCGGAAAACGCCCGGCGAAGTCATTCGGCGCCGCACGTCAGCTGGGCGGCCACCCCCCCGGGGCCTTGAAAAGCATTGTGAGTGCCCGCACCCGATCGCCGCCAGGAGGCACTCCACAAATGGATTGCAGCGAGGACAACGCCCGTGGATCCTCGGCCTGCGGGGGTCCCATCCCTGGCGCTCTACCATGGGGCCAGGCCCATCACGAAGTCCGACCTGGAACGCTCGCCTGCTTCCCCAACCTTCAGCTTCTGGGGTCCTGTCCCTCATGGCCTCCATATCGGAAACCCTTAGTCCCACACCCACGCATCTCCTAACCACGCAGTCTCCATCGGCGCCTCCTGGTGCTTCGGACAACGCTCAGAGTGAGATAAACATGTATGACCAAAATGAGGTCATCCCCATCCTTGGTTGCCGGCTTACCTGAAAGATGGTGGCGCACACCAGGCCACCACCCGTCCTTCAACTCTGCTTTGTGAACGCTCCACTGCGCCGGCGTGTCCGGGTGCACCGTGTCTTTTCCGTGCCATTTCTTAGCGGGAGCAACATGCCCTGGGCGAGAAAGGGCCCTGGCCCATGGAGAGCAGGGCGGTCCGCAGGGCTGCCCTACGCCAGCCAATTCTCACGAGCGTTCTGCCCAAACCAATCCTGGTTTGGGCAGAACGCTCGTGAGAATTGGCCGGAAAACGCCCGGCGAAGTCATTCGGGCGCCGCACGTCAGCTGGGCGGCCACACCCCCGGGGCCTTGAAGGGCATTGTGAGTGCCCGCACCCGATCGCCGCCAGGAGGCACTCCACAAATGGATTGCAGCGAGGACAACGCCCGTGGATCCTCGGCCTACGGGGGTCCCATCCCTGGTGCTCTACCATGGGGCCAGGCCCATCACGAAGTCCGACCTGGAACGCTCGCCTGCTTCCCCAACCTTCAGCTTCTGGGGTCCTGTCCCTCATGGCCTCCATATCGGAAACCCTTAGTCCCACACCCACGCATCTCCTAACCACGCAGTGTCCATCGGCGCCTCCTGGTGCTTCGGACAACGCTCAGAGTGAGATAAACATGTATGACCAAAATGAGGTCATCCCCATCCTTGGTTGCCGGCTTACCTGAAAGATGTTGGCCCACACCAGGCCACCACCCGTCCTTCAACTCTGCTTTGGGAACGCACCACTGCGCCGGCATTTCCAGGTGCACCGTGTCTTTTCCGTGCCATTTCTTAGCGGGAGCAACATGCCCTGGGCGAGAAAGGGCCCTGGGCCATGGAGAGCAGGGCGGCCCGCAGGGCTGCCCTACCACGGCCAATTCTCACGAGCGTTCTACCCAAACCAATCCTGGTTTGGGCAGAACGCTCGTGAAAATTGGCCGGAAAACGCCCGGCGAAGTCATTCGGGCGCCGCACGTCAGCTGGGCGGCCCCCCCCCCGGGGCCTTGAAGGGCATTGTGAGTGCCCGCACCCGATCGCCGCCAGGAGGCACTCCACAAATGGATTGCAGCGAGGACAACGCCCGTGGATCCTCGGCCTGCGGGGGTCCCATCCCTGGCGCTCTACCATGGGGCCAGGCCCATCACGAAGTCCGACCTGGAACGCTCGCCTGCTTCCCCAACTTTCTGCCTCCGGGGTACTGTCCCTCATGGCCTCCATATCGGAAACCCTTAGTCCCGCACCCACGCATCTCCCAACCACGCAGTCTCCATCGGCGCCTCCTGGTGCTTCGGACAACGCTCAGAGTGAGATAAACATGTATGACCAAAATGAGGTCATCCCCATCCTTGGTTGCCGGCTCTACCTGAAAGATGGTGGCGCACACCAGGCCACCACCCGTCCTTCAACTCTGCTTTGGGAACGCTCCACTGCGCCGGCGTGTCTGGGTGCACCGTGTCTTTTCCGTGCCATTTCTTAGCGGCAGCAACATGCCCTCGGCGAGAAAGGGCCCTGGGCCATGGAGAGCAGGGCGGTCCGCAGGGCTGCCCTACGCCGGCCAATTCTCACGAGCGTTCATCCCAAACCAATCCTGGTTTGGGCAGAACGCTCGTGAAAATTGGCCGGAAAACGCCCGGCGAAGTCAATCGGGCGCCGCACGTCAGCTGGGCGGCCCCCCCCCTGGGGCCTTGAAGGGCATTGTGAGTGCCCGCACCCGATCGCCGCCAGGAGGCACTCCACAAATGGATTGCAGCGAGGACAACGCCCGTGGATCCTCGGCCTGCAGGGGTCCCATCCCTGGCGCTCTACCATGGGGCCAGGCCCATCACGAAGTCCGGTCTGGAACGCTCGCCTGCTTCCCCAACTTTCTGCCTCCGGGGTACTGTCCCTCATGGCCTCCATATCGGAAACCCTTACTCCCGCACCCACGCATCTCCCAACCACGCAGTCTCTATCGGCGCCACCTGGTGCTTCGGACAACGCTCAGAGTGAGATAAACCTGTATGACCAAAATGAGGTCATCCCCATTCTTGGCCGCCCCATCTACCCGAAAGACGTAGGCACACACCAGGCCACCTACCGTCCTTCAACTCTGATCCGGAAAAGCTTTCCTGCGCCGGGGATCCCGGGTGCCCCGTGTCTTTTCCGTGCCATTTCTGGGCGGCAGCAACATGCCCTGGGCGAGAAAGGGCCCTGGGCCATGGAGAGCAGGGCGGTCCGCAGGGCTGCCCTACGCCGGCCAATTCTCACGAGCGTTCTGCCCAAACCAGGATTGGCCGGAAAACGCCCGGCGAAGTCATTCGGGCGCCGCACGTGTGCTGGGCCGCCCCCCACCGGGGCCTTGAGGGCATTGTGAGTGTCCGCACCCGATCGCCGCCAGGAGGCACTCCACAAATGGATTGCAGCGAGGACAACGCCCGTGGATCCTCGGCCTGCGGGGGTCCCATCCCTGGCGCTCTACCATGGGGCCAGGCCCATCACGAAGTCCGACCTGGAACGCTCGCCTGCTTCCCCAACTTTCTGCCTCCGGGGTACTGTCCCTCATGGCCTCCATATCGGAAACCCTTAGTCCCGCACCCACGCATCTCCCAACCACGCAGTCTCCATCGGCGCCTCCTGGTGCTTCGGACAACGCTCAGAGTGAGATAAACATGTATGACCAAAATGAGTTCATCCCCATCCTTGGTTGCCGGCTCTACCTGAAAGATGGTGGCGCACACCAGGCCACCACCCGTCCTTCAACTCTGCTTTGGGAACGCTCCACTGCGCCGGCGTGTCTGGGTGCACCGTGTCTTTTCCGTGCATTTCTTAGCGGCAGCAACATGCCCTCGGCGAGAAAGGGCCCTGGGCCATGGAGAGCAGGGCGGTCCGCAGGGCTACCCTACGCCAGCCAATTCTCACGAGCGTTCTGCCCAAACCAATCCTGGTTTGGGCAGAACGCTCGTGAGAATTGGCCGGAAAACGCCCGGCGAAGTCATTCGGGCGCCGCACGTCAGCTGGGCGCCCCCCCGCCCGGGGCCTTGAAGGGCATTGTGAGTGCCCGCACCCGATCGCCACCAGGAGGCACTCCACAAATGGATTGCAGCGAGGACAACGCCCGTGGATCCTCGGCCTGCAGGGGTCCCATCCCTGGCGCTCTACCATGGGGCCAGGCCCATCACGAAGTCCGGTCTGGAACGCTCGCCTGCTTCCCCAACCTTCTGCCTCCGGGGTACTATCCCTCATGGCCTCCATATCGGAAACCCTTAGTCCCGCACCCACGCATCTCCCAACCACGCAGTCTCTATCGGCGCCACCTGGTGCTTTGGACAACGCTCAGAGTGAGATAAACCTGTATGACCAAAATGAGGTCATCCCCATTCTTGGCCGCCCCATCTACCCGAAAGACATAGGCACACACCAGGCCACCTACCGTCCTTCAACTGTGATCCGGAAAAGCTTTCCTGCGCCGGGGATCCCGGGTGCCCCGTGTCTTTTCCGTGACATTTCTTGGCGGCAGCAACATGCCCTGGGCGAGAAAGGGCCGTGGGCCATGGAGAGCAGGGCGGTCCGCAGGGCTGCCCTACGCCGGCCAATTCTCACGAGCGTTCTGCCCAAACCAATCCTGGTTTGGGCAGAACGCTCGTGAGAATTGGCCGGAAAACGCCCGGCGAAGTCATTCGGGCGCCGCACGTCAGCTGGGCGGCCACCCCCCCGGGGCCTTAAGGGCATTGTGAGTGCCCGCACCCGATCGCCGCCAAGAGGCACTCCACAAATGGATTGCAGCGAGGACAACGCCCGTGGATCCTCGGCCTGCGGGGGTCCCATCCCTGGCGCTCTATCATGGGGCCAGGCCCATCACGAAGTCCGGTCTGGAACGCTCGCCCGCTTCCCCAACTTTCTGCCTCCGGGGTACTGTCCCTCATGGCCTCCATATCGGAAACCCTTAGTCCCGCACCCACGCATCTCTCAACCACGCAGTCTCTATCGGCGCCTCCTGGGGCTTCGGACATCGCTCAGAGTGAGATAAACCTGTATGACCAAAATGAGGTCATCCCCATTCTGGCCGCCCCATCTACCCGAAAGACGTAGGCACACACCAGGCCAACTACCGTCCTTCAACTCTGATCCGGAAAAGCTTTCCTGCGCCGGGGATCCCGGGTGCCCCGTGTCTTTTCCTTGCCATTTCTTGGCGGCAGCAACATGCCCTGGGCGAGAAAGGGCCCTGGGCCATGGAGAGCAGGGCGGTCCGCAGGGCTGCCCTACGCCGGCCAATTCTCACGAGCGTTCTGCCCAAACCAATCCTGGTTTGGGCAGAACGCTCGTGAGAATTGGCCGGAAAACGCCCGGCGAAGTCATTCGGGCGCCGCACGTCAGCTGGGCGGCCACCCCCCCGGGGCCTTGAAGGGCATTGTGAGTGTCCGCACCCGATCGCCGCCAACAGGCACTCCACAAGATGGAATGCAGCAAGGACAACGCCCGTGGATCCTCGACCTGCGGGGGTCCCATCCCTGGCGCTCTACCATGGGGCCAGGCCCATCACGAAGTCCGACCTGGAACGCTCGCCTGCTTCCCCAACCTTCAGCTTCTGGGGTCCTGTCCCTCATGGCCTCCATATCGGAAACCCTTAGTCCCACACCCACGCATCTCCTAACCACGCAGTCTCCATCGGCGCCTCCTGGTGCTTCGGACAACGCTCAGAGTGAGATAAACATGTATGACCAAAATGAGGTCATCCCCATCCTTGGTTGCCGGCTCTACCTGAAAGATGGTGGCGCACACCAGGCCACCACCCGTCCTAGAACTCTGCTTTGGGAACGCTCCACTGCGGCGGCGTGTCCGGGTGCACCGTGTCTTTTCCGTGCCATTTCTTAGCGGCAGCAACATGCCCTGTGCGAGAAAGGGCCCTGGGCCATGGAGAGCAGGGCGGTCCGCAGGGCTGCCCTACGCCGGCCAATTCTCACGAGCGTTCTGCCCAAACCAATCCTGGTTTGGGAAGAACGCTCGTGAGAATTGGCCGGAAAACGCCCGGCGAAGTCATTCGGGCGCCGCACGTCAGCTGGGCGGCCACCCCCCCGGGACCTTGAAGGGCATTGTGAGTGCCCGCACCCGATCGCCGCCAGGAGGCACTCCACAAATGGATTGCAGCGAGGACAACGCCCGTGGATCCTCGGCCTGCAGGGGTCCCATCCCTGGCGCTCTACCATGGGGCCAGGCCCATCACGAAGTCCGGTCTGGAACGCTCGCCTGCTTCCCCAACTTTCTCCCTCCGTGGTACTGTCCCTCATGGCCTCCATATCGGAAACCCTTAGTCCCGCACCCACGCATCTCCCAACCACGCAGTCCTTATCGGCGCCACCTGGTGCTTCGGACAACGCTCAGAGTGAGATAAACCTGTATGACCAAAATGAGGTCATCCCCATTCTTGGCCGCCCCATCTACCCGAAAGACGGAGGCACACACCAGGCCACCTACCGTCCTTCAACTCTGATCCGGAAAAGCTTTCCTGCGCCGGGGATCCCGGGTGTCCCGTGTCTTTTCCGTGCCATTTCTTGGCGGCAGCAACATGCCCTGGGCGAGAAAGGGCCCTGGGCCATGGAGAGCAGGGCGGTCCGCAGGGCTGCCCTACGCCGGCCAATTCTCACGCGCGTTCTGCCCAAACCAATCCTGGTTTGGGCAGAACGCGCGTGAGAATTGGCCGGAAAAGGCCCGGCGAAGTCATTCGGGCGCCGCACGTCAGCTGGGCGGCCACCCCCCCGGGCCCTTTAAGGGCATTGTGAGTGCCGGCACCCGATCGCCGACAGGAGGCACTCCACAAATGGATTGCAGTGAGGACAACGCCCGTGGATCCTCGGCCTGCAGGGGTCCCATCCCTGGCGCTCTACCATGGGGCCAGGCCCATCACGAAGTCCGGTCTGGAACGCTCGCCTGCTTCCCCAACTTTCTACCTCCTGGGTACTGTCCCGGCGAAGTCATTCGGGCGCCGCACGTGTGCTGGGCCGCCCCCCACCGGGGCCTTGAGGGCATTGTGTGTGTCCGCACCCGATCGCCGCCAACAGGCACTCCACAAGATGGAATGCAGCCTGCTTCCCCAACTTTCTGCCTCCGGGGTACTGTCCCTCATGGCCTCCATATCGGAAACCCTTAGTCCCGCACCCACGCATCTCCCAACCACGCAGTCTCTATCGGCGCCACCTGGGGCTTCGGACATCGCTCAGAGTGGGATAAACCTATATGACCAAAATGAGGTCATCCCCATTCTGGACGCCCCATCTACCCGAAAGACGTAGGCAAACACCAGGCCCCCTACCGTCCTTCAACTCTGATCCGGAAAAGCTTTCCTGCGCCGGGGTTCCCGGGTGCCCCGTGTCTTTTCCGTGCCATTTCTTGCGGCAGCAACATGCCCTGGGCGAGAAAGGGCCCTGGGCCATGGAGAGCAGGGCGGTTCCCAGGGCTTCCCTACCACGGCCAATCTCACGAGCGTTCTGCCCAAACCAATCCTGGTTTGGGCAGAACGCTCGTGAGAATTGGCCGGAAAACGCCCGGCGAAGTCATTCGGGCGCCGCACGTGTGCTGGGCCGCCCCCCACCGGGGCCTTGAGGGCATTGTGAGTGTCCGCACCCGATCGCCGCCATCAGGCACTCCACAAGATGGATTGCAGCGAGGACATCGCCCGTGGATCCTCGGCCTGCGGGGGTCCCATCCCTGGCGCTCTACCATGGGGCCAGGCCCATCACGAAGTCCGACCTGGAACGCTCGCCTGCTTCCCCAACCTTCAGCTTCTGGGGTCCTGAGCCTCATGGCCTCCATATCGGAAACCCTTAGTCCCACATCCACGCATCTCCTAATCACACAGTCTCCATCGGCGCCTCCTGGTGCTTCGGACAACGCTCAGAGTGTGATAAACATGTATGACCAAAATGAGGTCATCCCCATCCTTGGTTGCCGGCTCTACCTGAAAGATGGTGGCGCACACCAGGCCACCACCCGTCCTTCAACTCTGCTTTGGGAACGCTCCATTGCGCCGGCGTGTCCGGGTGCACCGTGTCTTTTCCGTGCCATTTCTTAGCGGCAGCAACATGCCCTGGGCGAGAAAGGGCCCTGGGCCATGGAGAGCAGGGCGGTCCGCAGGGCTGCCCTACGCCGGCCAATTCTCACGAGCGTTCTGCCCAAACCAATCCTGGTTTGGGCAGAACGCTCGTGAGAATTGGCCGGAAAACGCCCGGCGAAGTCATTCGGGCGCCGCACGTCAGCTGGGCGGCCCCCCCCCGGGGCCTTGAAGGGCATTGTGAGTGCCCGCACCCGATCGCCGCCAGGAGGCACTCCACAAATGGATTGCAGCGAGGACAACGCCCGTGGATCCTCGGCCTGCAGGGGTCCCATCCCTGGCGCTCTACCATGGGGCCAGGCCCATCACGAAGTCCGGTCTGGAACGCTCGCCTGCTTCCCCAACTTTCTGCCTCCGGGGTACTGTCCCTCATGGCCTCCATATCGGAAACCCTTAGTCCCGCACCCACGCATCTCCCAACCACGCAGTCTCTATCGGCGCCACCTGGGGCTTCGGACATCGCTCAGAGTGGGATAAACCTGTATGACCAAAATGAGGTCATCCCCATTCTGGACGCCCCATCTACCCGAAAGACGTAGGCAAACACCAGGCCACCTACCGTCCTTCAACTCTGATCCGGAAAAGCTTTCCTGCGCCGGGGTTCCCGGGTGCCCCGTGTCTTTTCCGTGCCATTTCTTGCGGCAGCAACATGCCCTGGGCGAGAAAGGGCCCTGGGCCATGGAGAGCAGGGCGGTCCGCAGGGCTGCCCTACCACGGCCAATCTCACGAGCGTTCTGCCCAAACCAATCCTGGTTTGGGCAGAACGCTCGTGAGAATTGGCCGGAAAACGCCCGGCGAAGTCATTCGGGCGCCGCACGTGTGCTGGGCCGCCCCCCACCGGGGCCTTGAGGGCATTGTGTGTGTCCGCACCCGATCGCCGCCAACAGGCACTCCACAAGATGGAATGCAGCAAGGACAACGCCCGTGGATCCTCGACCTGCGGGGGTCCCATCCCTGGCGCTCTACCTTGGGGCCAGTCCCATCACGAAGTCCGGTCTGGAACGCTCGCCTGCTTCCCCAACCTTCAGCTTCTGGGGTCCTGTCCCTCATGGCCTCCATATCGGAAACCCTTAGTCCCACACCCACGCATCTCCTAACCACGCAGTCTCCATCGGCGCCTCCTGGTGCTTCGGACAACGCTCAGAGTGAGATAAACATGTATGACCAAAATGAGGTCATCCCCATCCTTGGTTGCCGGCTCTACCTGAAAGATGGTGGCGCACACCAGGCCACCACCCGTCCTAGAACTCTGCTTTGGGAACGCTCCACTAGCCGGCGTGTCCGGGTGCACCGTGTCTTTTCCGTGCCATTTCTTAGCGGCAGCAACATGCCCTGGGCGAGAAAGGGCCCTGGGCCATGGAGAGCAGGGCGGTCCGCAGGGCTGTCCTACGCCGGCCAATTCTCACGAGCGTTCTGCCCAAACCAATCCTGGTTTGGGCAGAACGCGCGTGAGAATTGGCCGGAAAAGGCCCGGCGAAGTCATTCGGGCGCCGCACGTCAGCTGGGCGGCCACCCCCCCGGGCCCTTGAAGGGCATTGTGAGTGCCGGCACCCGATCGCCGACAGGAGGCACTCCACAAATGGATTGCAGCGAGGACAACGCCCGTGGATCCTCGGCCTGCAGGGGTCCCATCCCTGGCGCTCTACCATGGGGCCAGTCCCATCACGAAGTCCGGTCTGGAACGCTCGCCTGCTTCCCCAACTTTCTATCTCCGGGGTACTGTCCCTCATGGCCTCCATATCGGAAACCCTTAGTCCCGCACCCACGCATCTCCCAACCACGCAGTCCTTATCGGCGCCACCTGGTGATCGGACAACGCTCAGAGTGAGATAAACCTGTATGACCAAAATGAGGTCATCCCCATTCTTGGCCGCCCCATCTACCCGAATGACGTACGCACACACCAGGCCACCTACCGTCCTTCAACTCTGATCCGGAAAAGCTTTCCTGCGCCGGGGATCCCGGGTGCCCCGTGTCTTTTCCGTGCCATTTCTTGGCGGCAGCAACATGCCCTGGGCGAGAAAGGGCCCTGGGCCATGGAGAGCAGGGCGGTCCGCAGGGCTGTCCTACGCCGGCCAATTCTCACGAGCGTTCTGCCCAAACCAATCCTGGTTTGGGCAGAACGCTCGTGAGAATTGGCCGGAAAACGCCCGGCGAAGTCATTCGGGCGCCGCACGTCAGCTGGGCGGCCACCCCCCCGTGCCTTGAAGGGCATTGTGAGTGCCCGCACCCGATCGCCGCCAAGAGGCACTCCACAAATGGATTGCAGCGAGGACAACGCCCGTGGATCCTCGGCCTGCGGGGGTCCCATCCCTGGCGCTCTACCATGGGGCCAGGCCCATCACGAAGTCCGACCTGGAACGCTCGCCTGCTTCCCCAACCTTCAGCTTCTGGGGTCCTGTCCCTCATGGCCTCCATATCGGAAACCCTTAGTCCCACACCCACGCATCTCCTAACCACGCAGTCTCCATCGGCGCCTCCTGGTGCTTCGGACAACGCTCAGAGTGAGATAAACATGTATGACCAAAATGAGGTCATCCCCATCCTTGGTTGCCGGCTCTACCTGAAAGATGGTGGCGCACACCAGGCCACCACCCGTCCTAGAACTCTGCTTTGGGAACGCTCCACTAGCCGGCGTGTCCGGGTGCACCGTGTCTTTTCCGTGCCATTTCTTAGCGGCAGCAACATGCCCTGGGCGAGAAAGGGCCCTGGGCCATGGAGAGCAGGGCGGTCCGCAGGGCTGTCCTACGCCGGCCAATTCTCACGAGCGTTCTACCCAAACCAATCCTGGTTTGGGCAGAACGCGCGTGAGAATTGGCCGGAAAAGGCCCGGCGAAGTCATTCGGGCGCCGCACGTCAGCTGGGCGGCCACCCCCCCGGGCCCTTGAAGGGCATTGTGAGTGCCGGCACCCGATCGCCGACAGGAGGCACTCCACAAATGGATTGCAGCGAGGACAACGCCCGTGGATCCTCGGCCTGCAGGGGTCCCATCCCTGGCGCTCTACCATGGGGCCAGTCCCATCACGAAGTCCGGTCTGGAACGCTCGCCTGCTTCCCCAACTTTCTATCTCCGGGGTACTGTCCCTCATGGCCTCCATATCGGAAACCCTTAGTCCCGCACCCACGCATCTCCCAACCACGCAGTCCTTATCGGCGCCACCTGGTGATCGGACAACGCTCAGAGTGAGATAAACCTGTATGACCAAAATGAGGTCATCCCCATTCTTGGCCGCCCCATCTACCCGAATGACGTACGCACACACCAGGCCACCTACCGTCCTTCAACTCTGATCCGGAAAAGCTTTCCTGCGCCGGGGATCCCGGGTGCCCCGTGTCTTTTCCGTGCCATTTCTTGGCGGCAGCAACATGCCCTGGGCGAGAAAGGGCCCTGGGCCATGGAGAGCAGGGCGGTCCGCAGGGCTGTCCTACGCCGGCCAATTCTCACGAGCGTTCTGCCCAAACCAATCCTGGTTTGGGCAGAACGCTCGTGAGAATTGGCCGGAAAACGCCCGGCGAAGTCATTCGGGCGCCGCACGTCAGCTGGGCGGCCACCCCCCCGTGCCTTGAAGGGCATTGTGAGTGCCCGCACCCGATCGCCGCCAAGAGGCACTCCACAAATGGATTGCAGCGAGGACAACGCCCGTGGATCCTCGGCCTGCGGGGGTCCCATCCCTGGCGCTCTACCATGGGGCCAGGCCCATCACGAAGTCCGACCTGGAACGCTCGCCTGCTTCCCCAACCTTCAGCTTCTGGGGTCCTGTCCCTCATGGCCTCCATATCGGAAACCTTTAGTCCCACACCCACGCATCTCCTAACCACGCAGTCTCCATCGGCGCCTCCTGGTGCTTCGGACAACGCTCAGAGTGAGATAAACATGTATGACCAAAATGAGGTCATCCCCATCCTTGGTTGCCGGCTCTACCTGAAAGATGGTGGCGCACACCAGGCCACCACCCGTCCTAGAACTCTGCTTTGGGAACGCTCCACTAGCCGGCGTGTCCGGGTGCACCGTGTCTTTTCCGTGCCATTTCTTAGCGGCAGCAACATGCCCTGGGCGAGAAAGGGCCCTGGGCCATGGAGAGCAGGGCGGTCCGCAGGGCTGTCCTACGCCGGCCAATTCTCACGAGCGTTCTGCCCAAACCAATCCTGGTTTGGGCAGAACGCGCGTGAGAATTGGCCGGAAAAGGCCGGCGAAGTCATTCGGGCGCCGCACGTCAGCTGGGCGGCCACCCCCCCGGGCCCTTGAAGGGCATTGTGAGTGCCGGCACCCGATCGCCGACAGGAGGCACTCCACAAATGGATTGCAGCGAGGACAACGCCCGTGGATCCTCGGCCTGCAGGGGTCCCATCCCTGGCGCTCTACCATGGGGCCAGTCCCATCACGAAGTCCGGTCTGGAACGCTCGCCTGCTTCCCCAACTTTCTATCTCCGGGGTACTGTCCCTCATGGCCTCCATATCGGAAACCCTTAGTCCCGCACCCACGCATCTCCCAACCACGCAGTCCTTATCGGCGCCACCTGGTGATCGGACAACGCTCAGAGTGAGATAAACCTGTATGACCAAAATGAGGTCATCCCCATTCTTGGCCGCCCCATCTACCCGAATGACGTACGCACACACCAGGCCACCTACCGTCCTTCAACTCTGATCCGGAAAAGCTTTCCTGCGCCGGGGATCCCGGGTGCCCCGTGTCTTTTCCGTGCCATTTCTTGGCGGCAGCAACATGCCCTGGGCGAGAAAGGGCCCTGGGCCATGGAGAGCAGGGCGGTCCGCAGGGCTGTCCTACGCCGGCCAATTCTCACGAGCGTTCTGCCCAAACCAATCCTGGTTTGGGCAGAACGCTCGTGAGAATTGGCCGGAAAACGCCCGGCGAAGTCATTCGGGCGCCGCACGTCAGCTGGGCGGCCACCCCCCCGTGCATTGAAGGGCATTGTGAGTGCCCGCACCCGATCGCCGCCAAGAGGCACTCCACAAATGGATTGCAGCGAGGACAACGCCCGTGGATCCTCGGCCTGCGGGGGTCCCATCCCTGGCGCTCTACCATGGGGCCAGGCCCATCACGAAGTCCGACCTGGAACGCTCGCCTGCTTCCCCAACCTTCAGCTTCTGGGGTCCTGTCCCTCATGGCCTCCATATCGGAAACCTTTAGTCCCACACCCACGCATCTCCTAACCACGCAGTCTCCATCGGCGCCTCCTGGTGCTTCGGACAACGCTCAGAGTGAGATAAACATGTATGACCAAAATGAGGTCATCCCCATCCTTGGTTGCCGGCTCTACCTGAAAGATGGTGGCGCACACCAGGCCACCACCCGTCCTAGAACTCTGCTTTGGGAACGCTCCACTAGCCGGCGTGTCCGGGTGCACCGTGTCTTTTCCGTGCCATTTCTTAGCGGCAGCAACATGCCCTGGGCGAGAAAGGGCCCTGGGCCATGGAGAGCAGGGCGGTCCGCAGGGCTGTCCTACGCCGGCCAATTCTCACGAGCGTTCTGCCCAAACCAATCCTGGTTTGGGCAGAACGCGCGTGAGAATTGGCCGGAAAAGGCCGGCGAAGTCATTCGGGCGCCGCACGTCAGCTGGGCGGCCACCCCCCCGGGCCCTTGAAGGGCATTGTGAGTGCCGGCACCCGATCGCCGACAGGAGGCACTCCACAAATGGATTGCAGCGAGGACAACGCCCGTGGATCCTCGGCCTGCAGGGGTCCCATCCCTGGCGCTCTACCATGGGGCCAGTCCCATCACGAAGTCCGGTCTGGAACGCTCGCCTGCTTCCCCAACTTTCTATCTCCGGGGTACTGTCCCTCATGGCCTCCATATCGGAAACCCTTAGTCCCGCACCCACGCATCTCCCAACCACGCAGTCCTTATCGGCGCCACCTGGTGATCGGACAACGCTCAGAGTGAGATAAACCTGTATGACCAAAATGAGGTCATCCCCATTTTTGGCCGCCCCATCTACCCGAATGACGTACGCACACACCAGGCCACCTACCGTCCTTCAACTCTGATCCGGAAAAGCTTTCCTGCGCCGGGGATCCCGGGTGCCCCGTGTCTTTTCCGTGCCATTTCTTGGCGGCAGCAACATGCCCTGGGCGAGAAAGGGCCCTGGGCCATGGAGAGCAGGGCGGTCCGCAGGGCTGTCCTACGCCGGCCAATTCTCACGAGCGTTCTGCCCAAACCAATCCTGGTTTGGGCAGAACGCTCGTGAGAATTGGCCGGAAAACGCCCGGCGAAGTCATTCGGGCGCCGCACGTCAGCTGGGCGGCCACCCCCCCGTGCCTTGAAGGGCATTGTGAGTGCCCGCACCCGATCGCCGCCAAGAGGCACTCCACAAATGGATTGCAGCGAGGACAACGCCCGTGGATCCTCGGCCTGCGGGGGTCCCATCCCTGGCGCTCTACCATGGGGCCAGGCCCATCACGAAGTCCGACCTGGAACGCTCGCCTGCTTCCCCAACCTTCAGCTTCTGGGGTCCTGAGCCTCATGGCCTCCATATCGGAAACCCTTAGTCCCACACCCACGCATCTCCTAATCACACAGTCTCCATCGGCGCCTCCTGGTGCTTCGGACAACGCTCAGAGTGTGATAAACATGTATGACCAAAATGAGGTCATCCCCATCCTTGGTTGCCGGCTCTACCTGAAAGATGGTGGCGCACACCAGGCCACCACCCGTCCTTCAACTCTGCTTTGGGAACGCTCCATTGCGCCGGCGTGTCCGGGTGCACCGTGTCTTTTCCGTGCCATTTCTTAGCGGCAGCAACATGCCCTGGGCGAGAAAGGGCCCTGGGCCATGGAGAGCAGGGCGGTCCGCAGGGCTGCCCTACGCCGGCCAATTCTCACGAGCGTTCTGCCCAAACCCATCCTGGTTTGGGAAGAACGCTCGTGAGAATTGGCCGGAAAACGCCCGGCGAAGTCATTCGGGCGCCGCACGTCAGCTGGGCGGCCACCCCCCCGTGCCTTGAAGGGCATTGTGAGTGCCCGCACCCGATCGCCGCCAAGAGGCACTCCACAAATGGATTGCAGCGAGGACAACGCCCGTGGATCCTCGGCCTGCGGGGGTCCCATCCCTGGCGCTCTACCATGGGGCCAGGCCCATCACGAAGTCCGACCTGGAACGCTCGCCTGCTTCCCCAACCTTCAGCTTCTGGGGTCCTGTCCCTCATGGCCTCCATATCGGAAACCTTTAGTCCCACACCCACGCATCTCCTAACCACGCAGTCTCCATCGGCGCCTCCTGGTGCTTCGGACAACGCTCAGAGTGAGATAAACATGTATGACCAAAATGAGGTCATCCCCATCCTTGGTTGCCGGCTCTACCTGAAAGATGGTGGCGCACACCAGGCCACCACCCGTCCTAGAACTCTGCTTTGGGAACGCTCCACTAGCCGGCGTGTCCGGGTGCACCGTGTCTTTTCCGTGCCATTTCTTAGCGGCAGCAACATGCCCTGGGCGAGAAAGGGCCCTGGGCCATGGAGAGCAGGGCGGTCCGCAGGGCTGTCCTACGCCGGCCAATTCTCACGCGCGTTCTGCCCAAACCAATCCTGGTTTGGGCAGAACGCGCGTGAGAATTGGCCGGAAAAGGCCGGCGAAGTCATTCGGGCGCCGCACGTCAGCTGGGCGGCCACCCCCCCGGGCCCTTGAAGGGCATTGTGAGTGCCGGCACCCGATCGCCGACAGGAGGCACTCCACAAATGGATTGCAGCGAGGACAACGCCCGTGGATCCTCGGCCTGCAGGGGTCCCATCCCTGGCGCTCTACCATGGGGCCAGTCCCATCACGAAGTCCGGTCTGGAACGCTCGCCTGCTTCCCCAACTTTCTATCTCCGGGGTACTGTCCCTCATGGCCTCCATATCGGAAACCCTTAGTCCCGCACCCACGCATCTCCCAACCACGCAGTCCTTATCGGCGCCACCTGGTGATCGGACAACGCTCAGAGTGAGATAAACCTGTATGACCAAAATGAGGTCATCCCCATTCTTGGCCGCCCCATCTACCCGAATGACGTACGCACACACCAGGCCACCTACCGTCCTTCAACTCTGATCCGGAAAAGCTTTCCTGCGCCGGGGATCCCGGGTGCCCCGTGTCTTTTCCGTGCCATTTCTTGGCGGCAGCAACATGCCCTGGGCGAGAAAGGGCCCTGGGCCATGGAGAGCAGGGCGGTCCGCAGGGCTGTCCTACGCCGGCCAATTCTCACGAGCGTTCTGCCCAAACCAATCCTGGTTTGGGCAGAACGCTCGTGAGAATTGGCCGGAAAACGCCCGGCGAAGTCATTCGGGCGCCGCACGTCAGCTGGGCGGCCACCCCCCCGTGCCTTGAAGGGCATTGTGAGTGCCCGCACCCGATCGCCGCCAAGAGGCACTCCACAAATGGATTGCAGCGAGGACAACGCCCGTGGATCCTCGGCCTGCGGGGGTCCCATCCCTGGCGCTCTACCATGGGGCCAGGCCCATCACGAAGTCCGACCTGGAACGCTCGCCTGCTTCCCCAACCTTCAGCTTCTGGGGTCCTGAGCCTCATGGCCTCCATATCGGAAACCCTTAGTCCCACACCCACGCATCTCCTAATCACACAGTCTCCATCGGCGCCTCCTGGTGCTTCGGACAACGCTCAGAGTGTGATAAACATGTATGACCAAAATGAGGTCATCCCCATCCTTGGTTGCCGGCTCTACCTGAAAGATGGTGGCGCACACCAGGCCACCACCCGTCCTTCAACTCTGCTTTGGGAACGCTCCATTGCGCCGGCGTGTCCGGGTGCACCGTGTCTTTTCCGTGCCATTTCTTAGCGGCAGCAACATGCCCTGGGCGAGAAAGGGCCCTGGGCCATGGAGAGCAGGGCGGTCCGCAGGGCTGTCCTACGCCGGCCAATTCTCACGAGCGTTCTGCCCAAACCAATCCTGGTTTGGGCAGAACGCTCGTGAGAATTGGCCGGAAAAGGCCCGGCGAAGTCATTCGGGCGCCGCACGTCAGCTGGGCGGCCACCCCCCCGGGCCCTTGAAGGGCATTGTGAGTGCCGGCACCCGATCGCCGACAGGAGGCACTCCACAAATGGATTGCAGCGAGGACAACGCCCGTGGATCCTCGGCCTGCAGGAGTCCCATCCCTGGCGCTCTACCATGGGGCCAGTCCCATCACGAAGTCCGGTCTGGAACGCTCGCCTGCTTCCCCAACTTTCTATCTCCGGGGTACTGTCCCTCATGGCCTCCATATCGGAAACCCTTAGTCCCGCACACACGCATCTCCCAACCACGCAGTCCTTATCGGCGCCACCTGGTGATCGGACAACGCTCAGAGTGAGATAAACCTGTATGACCAAAATGAGGTCATCCCCATTCTTGGCCGCCCCATCTACCCGAATGACGTACGCACACACCAGGCCACCTACCGTCCTTCAACTCTGATCCGGAAAAGCTTTCCTGCGCCGGGGATCCCGGGTGCCCCGTGTCTTTTCCGTGCCATTTCTTGGCGGCAGCAACATGCCCTGGGCGAGAAAGGGCCCTGGGCCATGGAGAGCAGGGCGGTCCGCAGGGCTGTCCTACGCCGGCCAATTCTCACGAGCGTTCTGCCCAAACCAATCCTGGTTTGGGCAGAACGCTCGTGAGAATTGGCCGGAAAACGCCCGGCGAAGTCATTCGGGCGCCGCACGTCAGCTGGGCGGCCACCCCCCCGTGCCTTGAAGGGCATTGTGAGTGCCCGCACACGATCGCCGCCAAGAGGCACTCCACAAATGGATTGCAGCGAGGACAACGCCCGTGGATCCTCGGCCTGCGGGGGTCCCATCCCTGGCGCTCTACCATGGGGCCAGGCCCATCACGAAGTCCGACCTGGAACACTCGCCTGCTTCCCCAACCTTCAGCTTCTGGGGTCCTGAGCCTCATGGCCTCCATATCGGAAACCCTTAGTCCCACACCCACGCATCTCCTAATCACACAGTCTCCATCGGCGCCTCCTGGTGCTTCGGACAACGCTCAGAGTGTGATA
The DNA here is from genome assembly GCF_964662115.1 of Mustela nivalis. Classification (NCBI taxonomy): domain Eukaryota; kingdom Metazoa; phylum Chordata; class Mammalia; order Carnivora; family Mustelidae; genus Mustela; species Mustela nivalis. The sequence goes on from NW_028135935.1 coordinate 50,478, forward strand.
AACATGTATGACCAAAATGAGGTCATCCCCATCCTTGGTTGCCGGCTCTACCTGAAAGATGGTGGCGCACACCAGGCCACCACCCGTCCTTCAACTCTGCTTTGGGAACGCTCCATTGCGCCGGCGTGTCCGGGTGCACCGTGTCTTTTCCGTGCCATTTCTTAGCGGCAGCAACATGCCCTGGGCGAGAAAGGGCCCTGGGCCATGGAGAGCAGGGCGGTCCGCAGGGCTGCCCTACGCCGGCCAATTCTCACGAGCGTTCTGCCCAAACCAATCCTGGTTTGGGCAGAACGCTCGTGAGAATTGGCCGGAAAACGCCCGGCGAAGTCTTTCGGGCGCTGCACGTCAGCTGGGCGGCCCCCCCAAGGGGCCTTGAAGGGCATTGTGAGTGCCCGCACCCGATCGCCGCCAGGAGGCACTCCACAAATGGATTGCAGCGAGGACAACGCCCGTGGATCCTCGGCCTGCAGGGGTCCCATCCCTGGCGCTCTACCATGGGGCCAGGCCCATCACGAAGTCCGGTCTGGAACGCTCGCCTGCTTCCCCAACTTTCTGCCTCCGGGGTACTGTCCCTCATGGCCTCCATATCGGAAACCCTTAGTCCCGCACCCACGCATCTCCCAACCACGCAGTCTCTATCGGCGCCACCTGGGGCTTCGGACATCGCTCAGAGTGGGATAAACCTATATGACCAAAATGAGGTCATCCCCATTCTGGACGCCCCATCTACCCGAAAGACGTAGGCAAACACCAGGCCACCTACCGTCCTTCAACTCTGATCCGGAAAAGCTTTCCTGCGCCGGGGTTCCCGGGTGCCCCGTGTCTTTTCCATGCCATTTCTTGCGGCAGCAACATGCCCTGGGCGAGAAAGGGCCCTGGGCCATGGAGAGCAGGGCGGTCCCCAGGGCTTCCCTACCACGGCCAATCTCACGAGCGTTCTGCCCAAACCAATCCTGGTTTGGGCAGAACGCTCGTGAGAATTGGCCGGAAAACGCCCGGCGAAGTCATTCGGGCGCCGCACGTGTGCTGGGCCGCCCCCCACCGGGGCCTTGAGGGCATTGTGAGTGTCCGCACCCGATCGCCGCCAACAGGCACTCCACAAGATGGAATGCAGCAAGGACAACGCCCGTGGATCCTCGACCTGCGGGGGTCCCATCCCTGGCGCTCTACCATGGGGCCAGTCCCATCACGAAGTCCGACCTGGAACGCTCGCCTGCTTCCACAACCTTCAGCTTCTGGGGTCCTGTCCCTCATGGCCTCCATATCGGAAACCCTTAGTCCCACACCCACGCATCTCCTAACCACGCAGTCTCCATCGGCGCCTCCTGGTGCTTCGGACAACGCTCAGAGTGAGATAAACATGTATGACCAAAATGAGGTCATCCCCATCCTTGGTTGCCGGCTCTACCTGAAAGATGGTGGTGCACACCAGGCCACCACCCGTCCTAGAACTCTGCTTTGGGAACGATCCACTAGCCGGCGTGTCCGGGTGCACCGTGTCTTTTCCGTGCCATTTCTTAGCGGCAGCAACATGCCCTGGGCGAGAAAGGGCCCTGGGCCATGGAGAGCAGGGCGGTCCGCAGGGCTGTCCTACGCCGGCCAATTCTCACGAGCGTTCTGCCCAAACCAATCCTGGTTTGGGCAGAACGCTCGTGAGAATTGGCCGGAAAACGCCCGGCGAAGTCATTCGGGCGCCGCACGTCAGCTGGGCGGCCACCCCCCCGGGGCCTTGAAGGGCATTGTGAGTGCCCGCACCCGATCGCCGCCAAGAGGCACTCCACAAATGGATTGCAGCGAGGACAACGCCCGTGGATCCTCGGCCTGCGGGGGTCCCATCCCTGGCGCTCTACCATGGGGCCAGGCCCATCACGAAGTCCGACCTGGAACGCTCGCCTGCTTCCCCAACCTTCAGCTTCTGGGGTCCTGTCCCTCATGGCCTCCATATCGGAAACCCTTAGTCCCACACCCACGCATCTCCTAATCACACAGTCTCCATCGGCGCCTCCTGGTGCTTCGGACAACGCTCAGAGTGAGATAAACATGTATGACCAAAATGAGGTCATCCCCATCCTTGGTTGCCGGCTCTACCTGAAAGATGGTGGCGCACACCAGGCCACCACCCGTCCTTCAACTCTGCTTTGGGAACGCTCCACTGCGCCGGCGTGTCCGGGTGCACCGTGTCTTTTCCGTGCCATTTCTTAGCGGCAGCAACATGCCCTGGGCGAGAAAGGGCCCTGGGCCATGGAGAGCAGGGCGTTCCGCAGGGCTGCCATACGCCGGCCAATTCTCACGCGCGTTCTGCCCAAACCAATCCTGGTTTGGGCAGAACGCGCGTGAGAATTGGCCGGAAAAGGCCCGGCGAAGTCATTCGGGCGCCGCACGTCAGCTGGGCGGCCACCCCCCCGGGCCCTTGAAGGGCATTGTGAGTGCCGGCACCCGATCGCCGACAGGAGGCACTCCACAAATGGATTGCAGCGAGGACAACGCCCGTGGATCCTCGGCCTGCAGGGGTCCCATCCCTGGCGCTCTACCATGGGGCCAGGCCCATCACGAAGTCCGGTCTGGAACGCTCGCCTGCTTCCCCAACTTTCTATCTCCGGGGTACTGTCCCTCATGGCCTCCATATCGGAAACCCTTAGTCCCGCACCCACGCATCTCCCAACCACGCAGTCCTTATCGGCGCCACCTGGTGATCGGACAACGCTCAGAGTGAGATAAACCTGTATGACCAAAATGAGGTCATCCCCATTCTTGGCCGCCCCATCTACCCGAATGACGTAGGCACACACCAGGCCACCTACCGTCCTTCAACTCTGATCCGGAAAAGCTTTCCTGCGCCGGGGATCCCGGGTGCCCCGTGTCTTTTCCGTGCCATTTCATGGCGGCAGCAACATGCCCTGGGCGAGAAAGGGCCCTGGGCCATGGAGAGCAGGGCGGTCCGCAGGGCTGTCCTACGCCGGCCAATTCTCACGAGCGTTCTGCCCAAACCAATCCTGGTTTGGGCAGAACGCTCGTGAGAATTGGCCGGAAAACGCCCGGCGAAGTCATTCGGGCGCCGCACGTCAGCTGGGCGGCCACCCCCCCGTGCCTTGAAGGGCATTGTGAGTGCCCGCACCCGATCGCCGCCAAGAGGCACTCCACAAATGGATTGCAGCGAGGACAACGCCCGTGGATCCTCGGCCTGCGGGGGTCCCATCCCTGGCGCTCTACCATGGGGCCAGGCCCATCACGAAGTCCGACCTGGAACGCTCGCCTGCTTCCCCAACCTTCAGCTTCTGGGGTCCTGAGCCTCATGGCCTCCATATCGGAAACCCTTAGTCCCACACCCACGCATCTCCTAATCACACAGTCTCCATCGGCGCCTCCTGGTGCTTCGGACAACGCTCAGAGTGTGATAAACATGTATGACCAAAATGAGGTCATCCCCATCCTTGGTTGCCGGCTCTACCTGAAAGATGGTGGCGCACACCAGGCCACCACCCGTCCTTCAACTCTGCTTTGGGAACGCTCCATTGCGCCGGCGTGTCCGGGTGCACCGTGTCTTTTCCGTGCCATTTCTTAGCGGCAGCAACATGCCCTGGGCGAGAAAGGGCCCTGGGCCATGGAGAGCAGGGCGGTCCGCAGGGCTGCCCTACGCCGGCCAATTCTCACGAGCGTTCTGCCCAAACCAATCCTGGTTTGGGCAGAACGCTCGTGAGAATTGGCCGGAAAACGCCCGGCGAAGTCATTCGGGCGCCGCACGTCAGCTGGGCGGCCCCCCCCCGGGGCCTTGAAGGGCATTGTGAGTGCCCGCACCCGATCGCCGCCAGGAGGCACTCCACAAATGGATTGCAGCGAGGACAACGCCCGTGGATCCTCGGCCTGCAGGGGTCCCATCCCTGGCGCTCTACCATGGGGCCAGGCCCATCACGAAGTCCGGTCTGGAACGCTCGCCTGCTTCCCCAACTTTCTGCCTCCGGGGTACTGTCCCTCATGGCCTCCATATCGGAAACCCTTAGTCCCGCACCCACGCATCTCCCAACCACGCAGTCTCTATCGGCGCCACCTGGGGCTTCGGACATCGCTCAGAGTGGGATAAACCTATATGACCAAAATGAGGTCATCCCCATTCTGGACGCCCCATCTACCCGAAAGACGTAGGCAAACACCAGGCCCCCTACCGTCCTTCAACTCTGATCCGGAAAAGCTTTCCTGCGCCGGGGTTCCCGGGTGCCCCGTGTCTTTTCCGTGCCATTTCTTGCGGCAGCAACATGCCCTGGGCGAGAAAGGGCCCTGGGCCATGGAGAGCAGGGCGGTCCCCAGGGCTTCCCTACCACGGCCAATCTCACGAGCGTTCTGCCCAAACCAATCCTGGTTTGGGCAGAACGCTCGTGAGAATTGGCCGGAAAACGCCCGGCGAAGTCATTCGGGCGCCGCACGTGTGCTGGGCCGCCCCCCACCGGGGCCTTGAGGGCATTGTGAGTGTCCGCACCCGATTGCCGCCAACAGGCACTCCAAAAGATGGAATGCAGCAAGGACAACGCCCGTGGATCCTCGACCTGCGGGGGTCCCATCCCTGGCGCTCTACCATGGGGCCAGTCCCATCACGAAGTCCGACCTGGAACGCTCGCCTGCTTCCCCAACCTTCAGCTTCTGGGGTCCTGTCCCTCATGGCCTCCATATCGGAACCCCTTAGTCCCACACCCACGCATCTCCTAACCACGCAGTCTCCATCGGCGCCTCCTGGTGCTTCGGACAACGCTCAGAGTGAGATAAACATGTATGACCAAAATGAGGTCATCCCCATCCTTGGTTGCCGGCTCTACCTGAAAGATGGTGGCGCACACCAGGCCACCACCCGTCCTTCAACTCTGCTTTGGGAACGCTCCACTAGCCGGCGTGTCCGGGTGCACCGTGTCTTTTCCGTGCCATTTCTTAGCGGCAGCAACATGCCCTGGGCGAGAAAGGGCCCTGGGCCATGGAGAGCAGGGCGGTCCGCAGGGCTGTCCTACGCCGGCCAATTCTCACGAGCGTTCTGCCCAAACCAATCCTGGTTTGGGCAGAACGCTCGTGAGAATTGGCCGGAAAACGCCCGGCGAAGTCATTCGGGCGCCGCACGTCAGCTGGGCGGCCACCCCCCCGGGGCCTTGAAGGGCATTGTGAGTGCCCGCACCCGATCGCCGCCAAGAGGCACACCACAAATGGATTGCAGCGAGGACAACGCCCGTGGATCCTCGGCCTGAGGGGGTCCCATCCCTGGCGCTCTACCATGGGGCCAGGCCCATCACGAAGTCCGACCTGGAACGCTCGCCTGCTTCCCCAACCTTCAGCTTCTGGGGTCCTGTCCCTCATGGCCTCCATATCGGAAACCCTTAGTCCCACACCCACGCATCTCCTAATCACACAGTCTCCATCGGCGCCTCCTGGTGCTTCGGACAACGCTCAGAGTGAGATAAACATGTATGACCAAAATGAGGTCATCCCCATCCTTGGTTGCCGGCTCTACCTGAAAGATGGTGGCGCACACCAGGCCACCACCCGTCCTTCAACTCTGCTTTGGGAACGCTCCACTGCGCCGGCGTGTCCGGGTGCACCGTGTCTTTTCCGTGCCATTTCTTAGCGGCAGCAACATGCCCTGGGCGAGAAAGGGCCCTGGGCCATGGAGAGCAGGGCGTTCCGCAGGGCTGCCATACGCCGGCCAATTCTCACGCGCGTTCTGCCCAAACCAATCCTGGTTTGGTCAGAACGCGCGTGAGAATTGGCCGGAAAAGGCCCGGCGAAGTCATTCGGGCGCCGCACGTCAGCTGGGCGGCCACCCCCCCGGGCCCTTGAAGGGCATTGTGAGTGCCGGCACCCGATCGCCGACAGGAGGCACTCCACAAATGGATTGCAGCGAGGACAACGCCCGTGGATCCTCGGCCTGCAGGGGTCCCATCCCTGGCGCTCTACCATGGGGCCAGGCCCATCACGAAGTCCGGTCTGGAACGCTCGCCTGCTTCCCCAACTTTCTATCTCCGGGGTACTGTCCCTCATGGCCTCCATATCGGAAACCCTTAGTCCCGCACCCACGCATCTCCCAACCACGCAGTCCTTATCGGCGCCACCTGGTGATCGGACAACGCTCAGAGTGAGATAAACCTGTATGACCAAAATGAGGTCATCCCCATTCTTGGCCGCCCCATCTACCCGAATGACGTAGGCACACACCAGGCCACCTACCGTCCTTCAACTCTGATCCGGAAAAGCTTTCCTGCGCCGGGGATCCCGGGTTCCCCGTGTCTTCTCCGTGCCATTTCTTGGCGGCAGCAACATGCCCTGGGCGAGAAAGGGCCCTGGGCCATGGAGAGCAGGGCGGTCCGCAGGGCTGTCCTACGCCGGCCAATTCTCACGAGCGTTCTGCCCAAACCAATCCTGGTTTGGGCAGAACGCTCGTGAGAATTGGCCGGAAAACGCCCGGCGAAGTCATTCGGGCGCCGCACGTCAGCTGGGCGGCCACCCCCCCGTGCCTTGAAGGGCATTGTGAGTGCCCGCACCCGATCGCCGCCAAGAGGCACTCCACAAATGGATTGCAGCGAGGACAACGCCCGTGGATCCTCGGCCTGAGGGGGTCCCATCCCTGGCGCTCTACCATGGGGCCAGGCCCATCACGAAGTCCGACCTGGAACGCTCGCCTGCTTCCCCAACCTTCAACTTCTGGGGTCCTGAGCCTCATGGCCTCCATATCGGAAACCCTTAGTCCCACACCCACGCATCTCCTAATCACACAGTCTCCATCGGCGCCTCCTGGTGCTTCGGACAACGCTCAGAGTGTGATAAACATGTATGACCAAAATGAGGTCATCCCCATCCTTGGTTGCCGGCTCTACCTGAAAGATGGTGGCGCACACCAGGCCACCACCCGTCCTTCAACTCTGCTTTGGGAACGCTCCATTGCGCCGGCGTGTCCGGGTGCACCGTGTCTTTTCCGTGCCATTTCTTAGCGGCAGCAACATGCCCTGGGCGAGAAAGGGCCCTGGGCCATGGAGAGCAGGGCGGTCCGCAGGGCTGCCCTACGCCGGCCAATTCTCACGAGCGTTCTGCCCAAACCAATCCTGGTTTGGGCAGAACGCTCGTGAGAATTGGCCGGAAAACGCCCGGCGAAGTCATTCGGGCGCCGCACGTCAGCTGGGCGGCCCCCCCCCGGGGCCTTGAAGGGCATTGTGAGTGCCCGCACCCGATCGCCGCCAGGAGGCACTCCACAAATGGATTGCAGCGAGGACAACGCCCGTGGATCCTCGGCCTGCAGGGGTCCCATCCCTGGCGCTCTACCATGGGGCCAGGCCCATCACGAAGTCCGGTCTGGAACGCTCGCCTGCTTCCCCAACTTTCTGCCTCCGGGGTACTGTCCCTCATGGCCTCCATATCGGAAACCCTTAGTCCCGCACCCACGCATCTCCCAACCACGCAGTCTCTATCGGCGCCACCTGGGGCTTCGGACATCGCTCAGAGAGGGATAAACCTATATGACCAAAATGAGGTCATCCCCATTCTGGACGCCCCATCTACCCGAAAGACGTAGGCAAACACCAGGCCCCCTACCGTCCTTCAACTCTGATCCGGAAAAGCTTTCCTGCGCCGGGGTTCCCGGGTGCCCCGTGTCTTTTCCGTGCCATTTCTTGCGGCAGCAACATGCCCTGGGCGAGAAAGGGCCCTGGGCCATGGAGAGCTGGGCGGTCCCCAGGGCTTCCCTACCACGGCCAATCTCACGAGCGTTCTGCCCAAACCAATCCTGGTTTGGGCAGAACGCTCGTGAGAATTGGCCGGAAAACGCCCGGCGAAGTCATTCGGGCGCCGCACGTGTGCTGGGCCGCCCCCCACCGGGGCCTTGAGGGCATTGTGAGTGTCCGCACCCGATCGCCGCCAACAGGCACTCCACAAGATGGAATGCAGCAAGGACAACGCCCGTGGATCCTCGACCTGCGGGGGTCCCATCCCTGGCGCTCTACCATGGGGCCAGTCCCATCACGAAGTCCGACCTGGAACGCTCGCCTGCTTCCCCAACCTTCAGCTTCTGGGGTCCTGTCCCTCATGGCCTCCATATCGGAAACCCTTAGTCCCACACCCACGCATCTCCTAACCACGCAGTCTCCATCGGCGCCTCCTGGTGCTTCGTACAACGCTCAGAGTGAGATAAACATGTATGACCAAAATGAGGTCATCCCCATCCTTGGTTGCCGGCTCTACCTGAAAGATGGTGGCGCACACCAGGCCACCACCCGTCCTAGAACTCTGCTTTGGGAACGCTCCACTAGCCGGCGTGTCCGGGTGCACCGTGTCTTTTCCGTGCCATTTCTTAGCGGCAGCAACATGCCCTGGGCGAGAAAGGGCCCTGGGCCATGGAGAGCAGGGCGGTCCGCAGGGCTGTCCTACGCCGGCCAATTCTCACGAGCGTTCTGCCCAAACCAATCCTGGTTTGGGCAGAACGCTCGTGAGAATTGGCCGGAAAACGCCCGGCGAAGTCATTCGGGCGCCGCACGTCAGCTGGGCGGCCACCCCCCCGGGGCCTTGAAGGGCATTGTGAGTGCCCGCACCCGATCGCCGCCAAGAGGCACACCACAAATGGATTGCAGCGAGGACAACGCCCGTGGATCCTCGGCCTGAGGGGGTCCCATCCCTGGCGCTCTACCATGGGGCCAGGCCCATCACGAAGTCCGACCTGGAACGCTCGCCTGCTTCCCCAACCTTCAGCTTCTGGGGTCCTGTCCCTCATGGCCTCCATATCGGAAACCCTTAGTCCCACACCCACGCATCTCCTAATCACACAGTCTCCATCGGCGCCTCCTGGTGCTTCGGACAACGCTCAGAGTGAGATAAACATGTATGACCAAAATGAGGTCATCCCCATCCTTGGTTGCCGGCTCTACCTGAAAGAGGGTGGCGCACACCAGGCCACCACCCGTCCTTCAACTCTGCTTTGGGAACGCTCCACTGCGCCGGCGTGTCCGGGTGCACCGTGTCTTTTCCGTGCCATTTCTTAGCGGCAGCAACATGCCCTGGGCGAGAAAGGGCCCTGGGCCATGGAGAGCAGGGCGTTAGGCAGGGCTGCCATACGCCGGCCAATTCTCACGCGCGTTCTGCCCAAACCAATCCTGGTTTGGTCAGAACGCGCGTGAGAATTGGCCGGAAAAGGCCCGGCGAAGTCATTCGGGCGCCGCACGTCAGCTGGGCGGCCACCCCCCCGGGCCCTTGAAGGGCATTGTGAGTCCCGGCACCCGATCGCCGACAGGAGGCACTCCACAAATGGATTGCAGCGAGGACAACGCCCGTGGATCCTCGGCCTGCAGGGGTCCCATCCCTGGCGCTCTACCATGGGGCCAGGCCCATCACGAAGTCCGGTCTGGAACGCTCGCCTGCTTCCCCAACTTTCTATCTCCGGGGTACTGTCCCTCATGGCCTCCATATCGGAAACCCTTAGTCCCGCACCCACGCATCTCCCAACCACGCAGTCCTTATCGGCGCCACCTGGTGATCGGACAACGCTCAGAGTGAGATAAACCTGTATGACCAAAATGAGGTCATCCCCATTCTTGGCCGCCCCATCTACCCGAATGACGTAGGCACACACCAGGCCACCTACCGTCCTTCAACTCTGATCCGGAAAAGCTTTCCTGCGCCGGGGATCCCGGGTGCCCCGTGTCTTTTCCGTGCCATTTCTTGGCGGCAGCAACATGCCCTGGGCGAGAAAGGGCCCTGGGCCATGGAGAGCAGGGCGGTCCGCAGGGCTGTCCTACGCCGGCCAATTCTCACGAGCGTTCTGCCCAAACCAATCCTGGTTTGGGCAGAACGCTCGTGAGAATTGGCCGGAAAACGCCCGGCGAAGTCATTCGGGCGCCGCACGTCAGCTGGGCGGCCACCCACCCGTGCCTTGAAGGGCATTGTGAGTGCCCGCACCCGATCGCCGCCAAGAGGCACTCCACAAATGGATTGCAGCGAGGACAACGCCCGTGGATCCTCGGCCTGCGGGGGTCCCATCCCTGGCGCTCTACCATGGGGCCAGGCCCATCACGAAGTCCGACCTGGAACGCTCGCCTGCTTCCCCAACCTTCAGCTTCTGGGGTCCTGAGCCTCATGGCCTCCATATCGGAAACCCTTAGTCCCACACCCACGCATCTCCTAATCACACAGTCTCCATCGGCGCCTCCTGGTGCTTCGGACAACGCTCAGAGTGTGATAAACATGTATGACCAAAATGAGGTCATCCCCATCCTTGGTTGCCGGCTCTACCTGAAAGATGGTGGCGCACACCAGGCCACCACCCGTCCTTCAACTCTGCTTTGGGAACGCTCCATTGCGCCGGCGTGTCCGGGTGCACCGTGTCTTTTCCGTGCCATTTCTTAGCGGCAGCAACATGCCCTGGGCGAGAAAGGGCCCTGGGCCATGGAGAGCAGGGCGGTCCGCAGGGCTGCCCTACGCCGGCCAATTCTCACGAGCGTTCTGCCCAAACCAATCCTGGTTTGGGCAGAACGCTCGTGAGAATTGGCCGGAAAACGCCCGGCGAAGTCATTCGGGCGCCGCACGTCAGCTGGGCGCCCCCCCCCGGGGCCTTGAAGGGCATTGTGAGTGCCCGCACCCGATCGCCGCCAGGAGGCACTCCACAAATGGATTGCAGCGAGGACAACGCCCGTGGATCCTCGGCCTGCAGGGGTCCCATCCCTGGCGCTCTACCATGGGGCCAGGCCCATCACGAAGTCCGGTCTGGAACGCTCGCCTGCTTCCCCAACTTTCTGCCTCCGGGGTACTGTCCCTCATGGCCTCCATATCGGAAACCCTTAGTCCCGCTCCCACGCATCTCCCAACCACGCAGTCTCTATCGGCGCCACCTGGGGCTTCGGACATCGCTCAGAGTGGGATAAACCTATATGACCAAAATGAGGTCATCCCCATTCTGGACGCCCCATCTACCCGAAAGACGTAGGCAAACACCAGGCCCCCTACCGTCCTTCAACTCTGATCCGGAAAAGCTTTCCTGCGCCGGGGTTCCCGGGTGCCCCGTGTCTTTTCCGTGCCATTTCTTGCGGCAGCAACATGCCCTGGGCGAGAAAGGGCCCTGGGCCATGGAGAGCAGGGCGGTCCCCAGGGCTTCCCTACCACGGCCAATCTCACGAGCGTTCTGCCCAAACCAATCCTGGTTTGGGCAGAACGCTCGTGAGAATTGGCCGGAAAACGCCCGGCGAAGTCATTCGGGCGCCGCACGTGTGCTGGGCCGCCCCCCACCGGGGCCTTGAGGGCATTGTGAGTGTCCGCACCCGATCGCCGCCAACAGGCACTCCACAAGATGGAATGCAGCAAGGACAACGCCCGTGGATCCTCGACCTGCGGGGGTCCCATCCCTGGCGCTCTACCATGGGGCCAGTCCCATCACGAAGTCCGACCTGGAACGCTCGCCTGCTTCCCCAACCTTCAGCTTCTGGGGTCCTGTCCCTCATGGCCTCCATATCGGAAACCCTTAGTCCCACACCCACGCATCTCCTAACCACGCAGTCTCCATCGGCGCCTCCTGGTGCTTCGTACAACGCTCAGAGTGAGATAAACATGTATGACCAAAATGAGGTCATCCCCATCCTTGGTTGCCGGCTCTACCTGAAAGATGGTGGCGCACACCAGGCCACCACCCGTCCTAGAACTCTGCTTTGGGAACGCTCCACTAGCCGGCGTGTCCGGGTGCACCGTGTCTTTTCTGTGCCATTTCTTAGCGGCAGCAACATGCCCTGGGCGAGAAAGGGCCCTGGGCCATGGAGAGCAGGGCGGTCCGCAGGGCTGTCCTACGCCGGCCAATTCTCACGAGCGTTCTGCCCAAACCAATCCTGGTTTGGGCAGAACGCTCGTGAGAATTGGCCGGAAAACGCCCGGCGAAGTCATTCGGGCGCCGCACGTCAGCTGGGCGGCCACCCCCCCGGGGCCTTGAAGGGCATTGTGAGTGCCCGCACCCGATCGCCGCCAAGAGGCACACCACAAATGGATTGCAGCGAGGACAACGCCCGTGGATCCTCGGCCTGAGGGGGTCCCATCCCTGGCGCTCTACCATGGGGCCAGGCCCATCACGAAGTCCGACCTGGAACGCTCGCCTGCTTCCCCAACCTTCAGCTTCTGGGGTCCTGTCCCTCATGGCCTCCATATCGGAAACCCTTAGTCCCACACCCACGCATCTCCTAATCACACAGTCTCCATCGGCGCCTCCTGGTGCTTCGGACAACGCTCAGAGTGAGATAAACATGTATGACCAAAATGAGGTCATCCCCATCCTTGGTTGCCGGCTCTACCTGAAAGATGGTGGCGCACACCAGGCCACCACCCGTCCTTCAACTCTGCTTTGGGAACGCTCCACTGCGCCGGCGTGTCCGGGTGCACCGTGTCTTTTCCGTGCCATTTCTTAGCGGCAGCAACATGCCCTGGGCGAGAAAGGGCCCTGGGCCATGGAGAGCAGGGCGTTAGGCAGGGCTGCCATACGCCGGCCAATTCTCACGCGCGTTCTGCCCAAACCAATCCTGGTTTGGTCAGAACGCGCGTGAGAATTGGCCGGAAAAGGCCCGGCGAAGTCATTCGGGCGCCGCACGTCAGCTGGGCGGCCACCCCCCCGGGCCCTTGAAGGGCATTGTGAGTGCCGGCACCCGATCGCCGACAGGAGGCACTCCACAAATGGATTGCAGCGAGGACAACGCCCGTGGATCCTCGGCCTGCAGGGGTCCCATCCCTGGCGCTCTACCATGGGGCCAGGCCCATCACGAAGTCCGGTCTGGAACGCTCGCCTGCTTCCCCAACTTTCTATCTCCGGGGTACTGTCCCTCATGGCCTCCATATCGGAAACCCTTAGTCCCGCACCCACGCATCTCCCAACCACGCAGTCCTTATCGGCGCCACCTGGTGATCGGACAACGCTCAGAGTGAGATAAACCTGTATGACCAAAATGAGGTCATCCCCATTCTTGGCCGCCCCATCTACCCGAATGACGTAGGCACACACCAGGCCACCTACCGTCCTTCAACTCTGATCCGGAAAAGCTTTCCTGCGCCGGGGATCCCGGGTGCCCCGTGTCTTTTCCGTGCCATTTCTTGGCGGCAGCAACATGCCCTGGGCGAGAAAGGGCCCTGGGCCATGGAGAGCAGGGCGGTCCGCAGGGCTGTCCTACGCCGGCCAATTCTCACGAGCGTTCTGCCCAAACCAATCCTGGTTTGGGCAGAACGCTCGTGAGAATTGGCCGGAAAACCCCCGGCGAAGTCATTCGGGCGCCGCACGTCAGCTGGGCGGCCACCCCCCCGTGCCTTGAAGGGCATTGTGAGTGCCCGCACCCGATCGCCGCCAAGAGGCACTCCACAAATGGATTGCAGCGAGGACAACGCCCGTGGATCCTCGGCCTGCTGGGGTCCCATCCCTGGCGCTCTACCATGGGGCCAGGCCCATCACGAAGTCCGACCTGAAACGCTCGCCTGCTTCCCCAACCTTCAGCTTCTGGGGTCCTGAGCCTCATGGCCTCCATATCGGAAACCCTTAGTCCCACACCCACGCATCTCCTAATCACACAGTCTCCATCGGCGCCTCCTGGTGCTTCGGACAACGCTCAGAGTGTGATAAACATGTATGACCAAAATGAGGTCATCCCCATCCTTGGTTGCCGGCTCTACCTGAAAGATGGTGGCGCACACCAGGCCACCACCCGTCCTTCAACTCTGCTTTGGGAACGCTCCATTGCGCCGGCGTGTCCGGGTGCACCGTGTCTTTTCCGTGCCATTTCTTAGCGGCAGCAACATGCCCTGGGCGAGAAAGGGCCCTGGGCCATGGAGAGCAGGGCGGTCCGCAGGGCTGCCCTACGCCGGCCAATTCTCACGAGCGTTCTGCCCAAACCAATCCTGGTTTGGGCAGAACGCTCGTGAGAATTGGCCGGAAAACGCCCGGCGAAGTCATTCGGGCGCCGCACGTCAGCTGGGCGGCCCCCCCCCGGGGCCTTGAAGGGCATTGTGAGTGCCCGCACCCGATCGCCGCCAGGAGGCACTCCACAAATGGATTGCAGCGAGGACAACGCCCGTGGATCCTCGGCCTGCAGGGGTCCCATCCCTGGCGCTCTACCATGGGGCCAGGCCCATCACGAAGTCCGGTCTGGAACGCTCGCCTGCTTCCCCAACTTTCTGCCTCCGGGGTACTGTCCCTCATGGCCTCCATATCGGAAACCCTTAGTCCCGCTCCCACGCATCTCCCAACCACGCAGTCTCTATCGGCGCCACCTGGGGCTTCGGACATCGCTCAGAGTGGGATAAACCTATATGACCAAAATGAGGTCATCCCCATTCTGGACGCCCCATCTACCCGAAAGACGTAGGCAAACACCAGGCCCCCTACCGTCCTTCAACTCTGATCCGGAAAAGCTTTCCTGCGCCGGGGTTCCCGGGTGCCCCGTGTCTTTTCCGTGCCATTTCTTGCGGCAGCAACATGCCCTGGGCGAGAAAGGGCCCTGGGCCATGGAGAGCAGGGCGGTCCCCAGGGCTTCCCTACCACGGCCAATCTCACGAGCGTTCTGCCCAAACCAATCCTGGTTTGGGCAGAACGCTCGTGAGAATTGGCCGGAAAACGCCCGGCGAAGTCATTCGGGCGCCGCACGTGTGCTGGGCCGCCCCCCACCGGGGCCTTGAGGGCATTGTGAGTGTCCGCACCCGATCGCCGCCAACAGGCACTCCACAAGATGGAATGCAGCAAGGACAACGCCCGTGGATCCTCGACCTGCGGGGGTCCCATCCCTGGCGCTCTACCATGGGGCCAGTCCCATCACGAAGTCCGACCTGGAACGCTCGCCTGCTTCCCCAACCTACAGCTTCTGGGGTCCTGTCCCTCATGGCCTCCATATCGGAAACCCTTAGTCCCACACCCACGCATCTCCTAACCACGCAGTCTCCATCGGCGCCTCCTGGTGCTTCGGACAACGCTCAGAGTGAGATAAACATGTATGACCAAAATGAGGTCATCCCCATCCTTGGTTGCCGGCTCTACCTGAAAGATGGTGGCGCACACCAGGCCACCACCCGTCCTAGAACTCTGCTTTGGGAACGCTCCACTAGCCGGCGTGTCCGGGTGCACCGTGTCTTTTCCGTGCCATTTCTTAGCGGCAGCAACATGCCCTGGGCGAGAAAGGGCCCTGGGCCATGGAGAGCAGGGCGGTCCGCAGGGCTGTCCTACGCCGGCCAATTCTCACGAGCGTTCTGCCCAAACCAATCCTGGTTTGGGCAGAACGCTCGTGAGAATTGGCCGGAAAACGCCCGGCGAAGTCATTCGGGCGCCGCACGTCAGCTGGGCGGCCACCCCCCCGGGGCCTTGAAGGGCATTGTGAGTGCCCGCACCCGATCGCCGCCAAGAGGCACACCACAAATGGATTGCAGCGAGGACAACGCCCGTGGATCCTCGGCCTGAGGGGGTCCCATCCCTGGCGCTCTACCATGGGGCCAGGCCCATCACGAAGTCCGACCTGGAACGCTCGCCTGCTTCCCCAACCTTCAGCTTCTGGGGTCCTGTCCCTCATGGCCTCCATATCGGAAACCCTTAGTCCCACACCCACGCATCTCCTAATCACACAGTCTCCATCGGCGCCTCCTGGTGCTTCGGACAACGCTCAGAGTGAGATAAACATGTATGACCAAAATGAGGTCATCCCCATCCTTGGTTGCCGGCTCTACCTGAAAGAGGGTGGCGCACACCAGGCCACCACCCGTCCTTCAACTCTGCTTTGGGAACGCTCCACTGCGCCGGCGTGTCCGGGTGCACCGTGTCTTTTCCGTGCCATTTCTTAGCGGCAGCAACATGCCCTGGGCGAGAAAGGGCCCTGGGCCATGGAGAGCAGGGCGTTAGGCAGGGCTGCCATACGCCGGCCAATTCTCACGCGCGTTCTGCCCAAACCAATCCTGGTTTGGTCAGAACGCGCGTGAGAATTGGCCGGAAAAGGCCCGGCGAAGTCATTCGGGCGCCGCACGTCAGCTGGGCGGCCACCCCCCCGGGCCCTTGAAGGGCATTGTGAGTGCCGGCACCCGATCGCCGACAGGAGGCACTCCACAAATGGATTGCAGCGAGGACAACGCCCGTGGATCCTCGGCCTGCAGGGGTCCCATCCCTGGCGCTCTACCATGGGGCCAGGCCCATCACGAAGTCCGGTCTAGAACGCTCGCCTGCTTCCCCAACTTTCTATCTCCGGGGTACTGTCCCTCATGGCCTCCATATCGGAAACCCTTAGTCCCGCACCCACGCATCTCCCAACCACGCAGTCCTTATCGGCGCCACCTGGTGATCGGACAACGCTCAGAGTGAGATAAACCTGTATGACCAAAATGAGGTCATCCCCATTCTTGGCCGCCCCATCTACCCGAATGACGTAGGCACACACCAGGCCACCTACCGTCCTTCAACTCTGATCCGGAAAAGCTTTCCTGCGCCGGGGATCCCGGGTGCCCCGTGTCTTTTCCGTGCCATTTCTTGGCGGCAGCAACATGCCCTGGGCGAGAAAGGGCCCTGGGCCATGGAGAGCAGGGCGGTCCGCAGGGCTGTCCTACGCCGGCCAATTCTCAGGAGCGTTCTGCCCAAACCAATCCTGGTTTGGGCAGAACGCTCGTGAGAATTGGCCGGAAAACGCCCGGCGAAGTCATTCGGGCGCCGCACGTCAGCTGGGCGGCCACCCCCCCGTGCCTTGAAGGGCATTGTGAGTGCCCGCACCCGATCGCCGCCAAGAGGCACTCCACAAATGGATTGCAGCGAGGACAACGCCCGTGGATCCTCGGCCTGCGGGGGTCCCATCCCTGGCGCTCTACCATGGGGCCAGGCCCATCACGAAGTCCGACCTGGAACGCTCGCCTGCTTCCCCAACCTTCAGCTTCTGGGGTCCTGAGCCTCATGTCCTCCATATCGGAAACCCTTAGTCCCACACCCACGCATCTCCTAATCACACAGTCTCCATCGGCGCCTCCTGGTGCTTCGGACAACGCTCAGAGTGTGATAAACATGTATGACCAAAATGAGGTCATCCCCATCCTTGGTTGCCGGCTCTACCTGAAAGATGGTGGCGCACACCAGGCCACCACCCGTCCTTCAACTCTGCTTTGGGAACGCTCCATTGCGCCGGCGTGTCCGGGTGCACCGTGTCTTTTCCGTGCCATTTCTTAGCGGCAGCAACATGCCCTGGGCGAGAAAGGGCCCTGGGCCATGGAGAGCAGGGCGGTCCGCAGGGCTGTCCTACGCCGGCCAATTCTCACGAGCGTTCTGCCCAAACCAATCCTGGTTTGGGCAGAACGCTCGTGAGAATTGGCCGGAAAACGCCCGGCGAAGTCATTCGGGCGCCGCACGTCAGCTGGGCGGCCACCCCCCCGGGGCCTTGAAGGGCATTGTGAGTGCCCACACCCGATCGCCGCCAAGAGGCACTCCACAAATGGATTGCAGCGAGGACAACGCCTGTGGATCCTCGGCCTGCGGGGGTCCCATCCCTGGCGCTCTACCATGGGGCCAGGCCCATCACGAAGTCCGACCTGGAACGCTCGCCTGCTTCCCCAACCTTCAGCTTCTGGGGTCCTGTCCCTCATGGCCTCCATATCGGAAACCCTTAGTCCCACACCCACGCATCTCCTAATCACACAGTCTCCATCGGCGCCTCCTGGTGCTTCGGACAACGCTCAGAGTGAGATAAACATGTATGACCAAAATGAGGTCATCCCCATCCTTGGTTGCCGGCTCTACCTGAAAGATGGTGGCGCACACCAGGCCACCACCCGTCCTTCAACTCTGCTTTGGGAACGCTCCACTGCGCCGGCGTGTCCGGGTGCACCGTGTCTTTTCCGTGCCATTTCTTAGTGGCAGCAACATGCCCTGGGCGAGAAAGGGCCCTGGGCCATGGAGAGCAGGGCATTCCGCAGGGCTGCCATACGCCGGCCAATTCTCACGCGCGTTCTGCCCAAACCAATCCTGGTTTGGTCAGAACGCGCGTGAGAATTGGCCGGAAAAGGCCCGGCGAAGTCATTCGGGCGCCGCACGTCAGCTGGGCGGCCACCCCCCCGGGCCCTTGAAGGGCATTGTGAGTGCCGGCACCCGATCGCCGACAGGAGGCACTCCACAAATGGATTGCAGCGAGGACAACGCCCGTGGATCCTCGGCCTGCAGGGGTCCCATCCCTGGTGCTCTACCATGGGGCCAGGCCCATCACGAAGTCCGGACTGGAACGCTCGCCTGCTTCCCCAACTTTCTATCTCCGGGGTACTGTCCCTCATGGCCTCCATATCGGAAACCCTTAGTCCCGCACCCACGCATCTCCCAACCACGCAGTCCTTATCGGCGCCACCTGGTGATCGGACAACGCTCAGAGTGAGATAAACCTGTATGACCAAAATGAGGTCATCCCCATTCTTGGCCGCCCCATCTACCCGAATGACGTAGGCACACACCAGGCCACCTACCGTCCTTCAACTCTGATCCGGAAAAGCTTTCCTGCGCCGGGGATCCCGGGTGCCCCGTGTCTTTTCCGTGCCATTTCTTGGCGGCAGCAACATGCCCTGGGCGAGAAAGGGCCCTGGGCCATGGAGAGCAGGGCGGTCCGCAGGGCTGTCCTACGCCGGCCAATTCTCACGAGCGTTCTGCCCAAACCAATCCTGGTTTGGGCAGAACGCTCGTGAGAATTGGCCGGAAAACGCCCGGCGAAGTCATTCGGGCGCCGCACGTCAGCTGGGCGGCCCCCCCCCGGGGCCTTGAAGGGCATTGTGAGTGCCCGCACCCGATCGCCGCCAGGAGGCACTCCACAAATGGATTGCAGCGAGGACAACGCCCGTGGATCCTCGGCCTGCAGGGGTCCCATCCCTGGCGCTCTACCATGGGGCCAGGCCCATCACGAAGTCCGGTCTGGAACGCTCGCCTGCTTCCCCAACTTTCTGCCTCCGGGGTACTGTCCCTCATGGCCTCCATATCGGAAACCCTTAGTCCCGCACCCACGCATCTCCCAACCACGCAGTCTCTATCGGCGCCACCTGGGGCTTCGGACATCGCTCAGAGTGGGATAAACCTATATGACCAAAATGAGGTCATCCCCATTCTGGACGCCCCATCTACCCGAAAGACGTAGGCAAACACCAGGCCACCTACCGTCCTTCAACTCTGATCCGGAAAAGCTTTCCTGCGCCGGGGTTCCCGGGTGCCCCGTGTCTTTTCCGTGCCATTTCTTGCGGCAGCAACATGCCCTGGGCGAGAAAGGGCCCTGGGCCATGGAGAGCAGGGCGGTCCCCAGGGCTTCCCTACCACGGCCAATCTCACGAGCGTTCTGCCCAAACCAATCCTGGTTTGGGCAGAACGCTCGT
Organism: Mustela nivalis; assembly: GCF_964662115.1. NCBI lineage: Eukaryota > Metazoa > Chordata > Mammalia > Carnivora > Mustelidae > Mustela > Mustela nivalis. Next base: position 69,798 of record NW_028135935.1, read on the forward strand.
GAGAATTGGCCGGAAAACGCCCGGCGAAGTCATTCGGGCGCCGCACGTGTGCTGGGCCGCCCCCCACCGGGGCCTTGAGGGCATTGTGAGTGTCCGCACCCGATCGCCGCCAACAGGCACTCCACAAGATGGAATGCAGCAAGGACAACGCCCGTGGATCCTCGACCTGCGGGGGTCCCATCCCTGGCGCTCTACCATGGGGCCAGTCCCATCACGAAGTCCGACCTGGAACGCTCGCCTGCTTCCCCAACCTTCAGCTTCTGGGGTCCTGTCCCTCATGGCCTCCATATCGGAAACCCTTAGTCCCACACCCACGCATCTCCTAACCACGCAGTCTCCATCGGCGCCTCCTGGTGCTTCGGACAACGCTCAGAGTGAGATAAACATGTATGACCAAAATGAGGTCATCCCCATCCTTGGTTGCCGGCTCTACCTGAAAGATGGTGGCGCACACCAGGCCACCACCCGTCCTAGAACTCTGCTTTGGGAACGCTCCACTAGCCGGCGTGTCCGGGTGCACCGTGTCTTTTCCGTGCCATTTCTTAGCGGCAGCAACATGCCCTGGGCGAGAAAGGGCCCTGGGCCATGGAGAGCAGGGCGGTCCGCAGGGCTGTCCTACGCCGGCCAATTCTCACGAGCGTTCTGCCCAAACCAATCCTGGTTTGGGCAGAACGCTCGTGAGAATTGGCCGGAAAACGCCCGGCGAAGTCATTCGGGCGCCGCACGTCAGCTGGGCGGCCACCCCCCCGGGGCCTTGAAGGGCATTGTGAGTGCCCGCACCCGATCGCCGCCAAGAGGCACTCCACAAATGGATGGTAGCGAGGACAACGCCCGTGGATCCTCGGCCTGCGGGGGTCCCATCCCTGGCGCTCTACCATGGGGCCAGGCCCATCACGAAGTCCGACCTGGAACGCTCGCCTGCTTCCCCAACCTTCAGCTTCTGGGGTCCTGTCCCTCATGGCCTCCATATCGGAAACCCTTAGTCCCACACCCACGCATCTCCTAATCACACAGTCTCCATCGGCGCCTCCTGGTGCTTCGGACAACGCTCAGAGTGTGATAAACATGTATGACCAAAATGAGGTCATCCCCATCCTTGGTTGCCGGCTCTACCTGAAAGATGGTGGCGCACACCAGGCCACCACCCGTCCTTCAACTCTGCTTTGGGAACGCTCCACTGCGCCGGCGTGTCCGGGTGCACCGTGTCTTTTCCGTGCCATTTCTTAGCGGCAGCAACATGCCCTGGGCGAGAAAGGGCCCTGGGCCATGGAGAGCAGGGCGTTCCGCAGGGCTGCCATACGCCGGCCAATTCTCACGCGCGTTCTGCCCAAACCAATCCTGGTTTGGTCAGAACGCGCGTGAGAATTGGCCGGAAAAGGCCCGGCGAAGTCATTCGGGCGCCGCACGTCAGCTGGGCGGCCACCCCCCCGGGCCCTTGAAGGGCATTGTGAGTGCCGGCACCCGATCGCCGACAGGAGGCACTCCACAAATGGATTGCAGCGAGGACAACGCCCGTGGATCCTCGGCCTGCAGGGGTCCCATCCCTGGCGCTCTACCATGGGGCCAGGCCCATCACGAAGTCCGGTCTGGAACGCTCGCCTGCTTCCCCAACTTTCTATCTCCGGGGTACTGTCCCTCATGGCCTCCATATTGGAAACCCTTAGTCCCGCACCCACGCATCTCCCAACCACGCAGTCCTTATCGGCGCCACCTGGTGATCGGACAACGCTAAGAGTGAGATAAACCTGTATGACCAAAATGAGGTCATCCCCATTCTTGGCCGCCCCATCTACCCGAATGACGTAGGCACACACCAGGCCACCTACCGTCCTTCAACTCTGATCCGGAAAAGCTTTCCTGCGCCGGGGATCCCGGGTGCCCCGTGTCTTTTCCGTGCCATTTCTTGGCGGCAGCAACATGCCCTGGGCGAGAAAGGGCCCTGGGCCATGGAGAGCAGGGCGGTCCGCAGGGCTGTCCTACGCCGGCCAATTCTCATGAGCGTTCTGCCCAAACCAATCCTGGTTTGGGCAGAACGCTCGTGAGAATTGGCCGGAAAACGCCCGGCGAAGTCATTCGGGCGCCGCACGTCAGCTGGGCGGCCACCCCCCCGTGCCTTGAAGGGCATTGTGAGTGCCCGCACCCGATCGCCGCCAAGAGGCACTCCACAAATGGATTGCAGCGAGGACAACCCCCCTGGATCCTCGGCCTGCGGGGGTCCCATCCCTGGCGCTCTACCATGGGGCCAGGCCCATCACGATGTCCGACCTGGAACGCTCGCCTGCTTCCCCAACCTTCAGCTTCTGGGGTCCTGAGCCTCATGGCCTCCATATCGGAAACCGTTAGTCCCACACCCACGCATCTCCTAATCACACAGTCTCCATCGGCGCCTCCTGGTGCTTCGGACAACGCTCAGAGTGTGATAAACATGTATGACCAAAATGAGGTCATCCCCATCCTTGGTTGCCGGCTCTACCTGAAAGATGGTGGCGCACACCAGGCCACCACCCGTCCTTCAACTCTGCTTTGGGAACGCTCCATTGCGCCGGCGTGTCCGGGTGCACCGTGTCTTTTCCGTGCCATTTCTTAGCGGCAGCAACATGCCCTGGGCGAGAAAGGGCCCTGGGCCATGGAGAGCAGGGCGGTCCGCAGGGCTGTCCTACGCCGGCCAATTCTCACGAGCGTTCTGCCCAAACCAATCCTGGTTTGGGCAGAACGCTCGTGAGAATTGGCCGGAAAACGCCCGGCGAAGTCATTCGGGCGCCGCACGTCAGCTGGGCGGCCACCCCCCCGGGGCCTTGAAGGGCATTGTGAGTGCCCGCACCCGATCGCCGCCATGAGGCACTCCACAAATGGATTGCAGCGAGGACAACGCCCGTGGATCCTCGGCCTGCGGGGGTCCCATCCCTGGCGCTCTACCATGGGGCCAGGCCCATCACGAAGTCCGACCTGGAACGCTCGCCTGCTTCCCCAACCTTCAGCTTCTGGGGTCCTGTCCCTCATGGCCTCCATATCGGAAACCCTTAGTCCCACACCCACGCATCTCCTAATCACACAGTCTCCATCGGCGCCTCCTGGTGCTTCGGACAACGCTCAGAGTGTGATAAACATGTATGACCAAAATGAGGTCATCCCCATCCTTGGTTGCCGGCTCTACCTGAAAGATGGTGGCGCACACCAGGCCACCACCCGTCCTTCAACTCTGCTTTGGGAACGCTCCACTGCGCCGGCGTGTCCGGGTGCACCGTGTCTTTTCCGTGCCATTTCTTAGCGGCAGCAACATGCCCTGGGCGAGAAAGGGCCCTGGGCCATGGAGAGCAGGGCGTTCCGCAGGGCTGCCATACGCCGGCCAATTCTCACGCGCGTTCTGCCCAAACCAATCCTGGTTTGGTCAGAACGCGCGTGAGAATTGGCCGGAAAAGGCCCGGCGAAGTCATTCGGGCGCCGCACGTCAGCTGGGCGGCCACCCCCCCGGGCCCTTGAAGGGCATTGTGAGTGCCGGCACCCGATCGCCGACAGGAGGCACTCCACAAATGGATTGCAGCGAGGACAACGCCCGTGGATCCTCGGCCTGCAGGGGTCCCATCCCTGGCGCTCTACCATGGGGCCAGGCCCATCACGAAGTCCGGTCTGGAACGCTCGCCTGCTTCCCCAACTTTCTATCTCCGGGGTACTGTCCCTCATGGCCTCCATATTGGAAACCCTTAGTCCCGCACCCACGCATCTCCCAACCACGCAGTCCTTATCGGCGCCACCTGGTGATCGGACAACGCTCAGAGTGAGATAAACCTGTATGACCAAAATGAGGTCATCCCCATTCTTGGCCGCCCCATCTACCCGAATGACGTAGGCACACACCAGGCCACCTACCGTCCTTCAACTCTGATCCGGAAAAGCTTTCCTGCGCCGGGGATCCCGGGTGCCCCGTGTCTTTTCCGTGCCATTTCTTGGCGGCAGCAACATGCCCTGGGCGAGAAAGGGCCCTGGGCCATGGAGAGCAGGGCGGTCCGCAGGGCTGTCCTACGCCGGCCAATTCTCATGAGCGTTCTGCCCAAACCAATCCTGGTTTGGGCAGAACGCTCGTGAGAATTGGCCGGAAAACGCCCGGCGAAGTCATTCGGGCGCCGCACGTCAGCTGGGCGGCCACCCCCCCGTGCCTTGAAGGGCATTGTGAGTGCCCGCACCCGATCGCCGCCAAGAGGCACTCCACAAATGGATTGCAGCGAGGACAACGCCCGTGGATCCTCGGCCTGCGGGGGTCCCATCCCTGGCGCTCTACCATGGGGCCAGGCCCATCACGATGTCCGACCTGGAACGCTCGCCTGCTTCCCCAACCTTCAGCTTCTGGGGTCCTGAGCCTCATGGCCTCCATATCGGAAACCGTTAGTCCCACACCCACGCATCTCCTAATCACACAGTCTCCATCGGCGCCTCCTGGTGCTTCGGACAACGCTCAGAGTGTGATAAACATGTATGACCAAAATGAGGTCATCCCCATCCTTGGTTGCCGGCTCTACCTGAAAGATGGTGGCGCACACCAGGCCACCACCCGTCCTTCAACTCTGCTTTGGGAACGCTCCATTGCGCCGGCGTGTCCGGGTGCACCGTGTCTTTTCCGTGCCATTTCTTAGCGGCAGCAACATGCCCTGGGCGAGAAAGGGCCCTGGGCCATGGAGAGCAGGGCGGTCCGCAGGGCTGTCCTACGCCGGCCAATTCTCACGAGCGTTCTGCCCAAACCAATCCTGGTTTGGGCAGAACGCTCGTGAGAATTGGCCGGAAAACGCCCGGCGAAGTCATTCGGGCGCCGCACGTCAGCTGGGCGGCCACCCCCCCGGGGCCTTGAAGGGCATTGTGAGTGCCCGCACCCGATCGCCGCCATGAGGCACTCCACAAATGGATTGCAGCGAGGACAACGCCCGTGGATCCTCGGCCTGCGGGGGTCCCATCCCTGGCGCTCTACCATGGGGCCAGGCCCATCACGAAGTCCGACCTGGAACGCTCGCCTGCTTCCCCAACCTTCAGCTTCTGGGGTCCTGTCCCTCATGGCCTCCATATCGGAAACCCTTAGTCCCACACCCACGCAACTCCTAATCACACAGTCTCCATCGGCGCCTCCTGGTGCTTCCGACAACGCTCAGAGTGAGATAAACATGTATGACCAAAATGAGGTCATCCCCATCCTTGGTTGCCGGCTCTACCTGAAAGATGGTGGCGCACACCAGGCCACCACCCGTCCTTCAACTCTGCTTTGGGAACGCTCCACTGCGCCGGCGTGTCCGGGTGCACCGTGTCGTTTCCGTGCCATTTCTTAGCGGCAGCAACATGCCCTGGGCGAGAAAGGGCCCTGGGCCATGGAGAGCAGGGCGTTCCGCAGGGCTGCCATACGCTGGCCAATTCTCACGCGCGTTCTGCCCAAACCAATCCTGGTTTGGTCAGAACGCGCGTGAGAATTGGCCGGAAAAGGCCCGGCGAAGTCATTCGGGCGCCGCACGTCAGCTGGGCGGCCACCCCCCCGGGCCCTTGAAGGGCATTGTGAGTGCCGGCACCCGATCGCCGACAGGAGGCACTCCACAAATGGATTGCAGCGAGGACAACGCCCGTGGATCCTCGGCCTGTAGGGGTCCCATCCCTGGCGCTCTACCATGGGGCCAGGCCCATCACGAAGTCCGGTCTGGAACGCTCGCCTGCTTCCCCAACTTTCTATCTCCGGGGTACTGTCCCTCATGGCCTCCATATCGGAAACCCTTAGTCCCGCACCCACGCATCTCCCAACCACGCAGTCCTTATCGGCGCCACCTGGTGATCGGACAACGCTCAGAGTGAGATAAACCTGTATGACCAAAATGAGGTCATCCCCATTCTTGGCCGCCCCATCTACACGAATGACGTAGGCACACACCAGGCCACCTACCGTCCTTCAACTCTGATCCGGAAAAGCTTTCCTGCGCCGGGGATCCCGGGTGCCCCGTGTCTTTTCCGTGCCATTTCTTGGCGGCAGCAACATGCCCTGGGCGAGAAAGGGCCCTGGGCCATGGAGAGCAGGGCGGTCCGCAGGGCTGTCCTACGCCGGCCAATTCTCACGAGCGTTCTGCCCAAACCAATCCTGGTTTGGGCAGAACGCTCGTGAGAATTGGCCGGAAAACGCCCGGCGAAGTCATTCGGGCGCCGCACGTCAGCTGGGCGGCCACCCCCCCGTGCCTTGAAGGGCATTGTGAGTGCCCGCACCCGATCGCCGCCAAGAGGCACTCCACAAATGGATTGCAGCGAGGACAACGCCCGTGGATCCTCGGCCTGCGGGGGTCCCATCCCTGGCGCTCTACCATGGGGCCAGGCCCATCACGAAGTCCGACCTTGAACGCTCGCCTGCTTCCCCAACCTTCAGCTTCTGGGGTCCTGAGCCTCATGGCCTCCATATCGGAAACCCTTAGTCCCACACCCACGCATCTCCTAATCACACAGTCTCCATCGGCGCCTCCTGGTGCTTCGGACAACGCTCAGAGTGTGATAAACATGTATGACCAAAATGAGGTCATCCCCATCCTTGGTTGCCGGCTCTACCTGAAAGATGGTGTGCACACCAGGCCACCACCCGTCCTTCAACTCTGCTTTGGGAACGCTCCATTGCGCCGGCGTGTCCGGGTGCACCGTGTCTTTTCCGTGCCATTTCTTAGCGGCAGCAACATGCCTGGGCGAGAAAGGGCCCTGGGCCATGGAGAGCAGGGCGGTCCCCAGGGCTGCCCTACGCCGGCCAATTCTCACGAGCGTTCTGCCCAAACCAATCCTGGTTTGGGCAGAACGCTCGTGAGAATTGGCCGGAAAACGCCCGGCGAAGTCATTCGGGCGCCGCACGTGTGCTGGGCCGCCCCCCACCGGGGCCTTGAGGGCATTGTGAGTGTCCGCACCCAATCGCCGCCAACAGGCACTCCACAAGATGGAATGCAGCAAGGACAACGCCCGTGGATCCTCGACCTGCGGGGGTCCCATCCCTGGCGCTCTACCATGGGGCCAGTCCCATCACGAAGTCCGACCTGGAACGCTCGCCTGCTTCCCCAACCTTCAGCTTCTGGGGTCCTGTCCCTCATGGCCTGCATATCGGAAACCCTTAGTCCCACACCCACGCATCTCCTAACCACGCAGTCTCCATCGGCGCCTCCTGGTGCTTCGGACAACGCTCAGAGTGAGATAAACATGTATGACCAAAATGAGGTCATCCCCATCCTTGGTTGCCGGCTCTACCTGAAAGATGGTGGCGCACACCAGGCCACCACCCGTCCTAGAACTCTGCTTTGGGAACGCTCCACTAGCCGGCGTGTCCGGGTGCACCGTGTCTTTTCCGTGCCATTTCTTAGCGGCAGCAACATGCCCTGGGCGAGAAAGGGCCCTGGGCCATGGAGAGCAGGGCGGTCCGCAGGGCTGTCCTACGCCGGCCAATTCTCACGAGCGTTCTGCCCAAACCAATCCTGGTTTGGGCAGAACGCTCGTGAGAATTGGCCGGAAAACGCCCGGCGAAGTCATTCGGGCGCCGCACGTCAGCTGGGCGGCCACCCCCCCGGGGCCTTGAAGGGCATTGTGAGTGCCCGCACCCGATCGCCGCCAAGAGGCACTCCACAAATGGATTGCAGCGAGGACAAGGCCCGTGGATCCTCGGCCTGCGGGGGTCCCATCCCTGGCGCTCTACCATGGGGCCAGGCCCATCACGAAGTCCGACCTGGAACGCTCACCTGCTTCCCCAACCTTCAGCTTCTGGGGTCCTGTCCCTCATGGCCTCCATATCGGAAACCCTTAGTCCCACACCCACGCATCTCCTAATCACACAGTCTCCATCGGCGCCTCCTGGTGCTTCGGACAACGCTCAGAGTGAGATAAACATGTATGACCAAAATGAGGTCATCCCCATCCTTGGTTGCCGGCTCTACCTGAAAGATGGTGGCGCACACCAGGCCACCACCCGTCCTTCAACTCTGCTTTGGGAACGCTCCACTGCGCCGGCGTGTCCGGGTGCACCGTGTCTTTTCCGTGCCATTTCTTAGCGGCAGCAACATGCCCTGGGCGAGAAAGGGCCCTGGGCCATGGAGAGCAGGGCGTTCCGCAGGGCTGCCATACGCCGGCCAATTCTCACGCGCGTTCTGCCCAAACCAATCCTGGTTTGGGCAGAACGCGCGTGAGAATTGGCCGGAAAAGGCCCGGCGAAGTCATTCGGGCGCCGCACGTCAGCTGGGCGGCCACCCCCCCGGGCCCTTGAAGGGCATTGTGAGTGCCGGCACCCGATCGCCGACAGGAGGCACTCCACAAATGGATTGCAGCGAGGACAACGCCCGTGGATCCTCGGCCTGCAGGGGTCCCATCCCTGGCGCTCTACCATGGGGCCAGGCCCATCACGAAGTCCGGTCTGGAACGCTCGCCTGCTTCCCCAACTTTCTATCTCCGGGGTACTGTCCCTCATGGCCTCCATATCGGAAACCCTTAGTCCCGCACCCACGCATCTCCCAACCACGCAGTCCTTATCGGCGCCACCTGGTGATCGGACAAGGCTCAGAGTGAGATAAACCTGTATGACCAAAATGAGATCATCCCCATTCTTGGCCGCCCCATCTACCCGAATGACGTAGGCACACACCAGGCCACCTACCGTCCTTCAACTCTGATCCGGAAAAGCTTTCCTGCGCCGGGGATCCCGGGTGCCCCGTGTCTTTTCCGTGCCATTTCTTGGCGGCAGCAACATGCCCTGGGCGAGAAAGGGCCCTGGGCCATGGAGAGCAGGGCGGTCCGCAGGGCTGTCCTACGCCGGCCAATTCTCACGAGCGTTCTGCCCAAACCAATCCTGGTTTGGGCAGAACGCTCGTGAGAATTGGCCGGAAAACGCCCGGCGAAGTCATTCGGGCGCCGCACGTCAGCTGGGCGGCCACCCCCCCGTGCCTTGAAGGGCATTGTGAGTGCCCGCACCCGATCGCCGCCAAGAGGCACTCCACAAATGGATTGCAGCGAGGACAACGCCCGTGGATCCTCGGCCTGCGGGGGTCCCATCCCTGGCGCTCTACCATGGGGCCAGGCCCATCACGAAGTCCGACCTGGAACGCTCGCCTGCTTCCCCAACCTTCAGCTTCTGGGGTCCTGAGCCTCATGGCCTCCATATCGGAAACCCTTAGTCCCACACCCACGCATCTCCTAATCACACAGTCTCCATCGGCGCCTCCTGGTGCTTCGGACAACGCTCAGAGTGTGATAAACATGTATGACCAAAATGAGGTCATCCCCATCCTTGGTTGCCGGCTCTACCTGAAAGATGGTGGCGCACGCCAGGCCACCACCCGTCCTTCAACTCTGCTTTGGGAACGCTCCATTGCGCCGGCGTGTCCGGGTGCACCGTGTCTTTTCCGTGCCATTTCTTAGCGGCAGCAACATGCCCTGGGCGAGAAAGGGCCCTGGGCCATGGAGAGCAGGGCGTTCCGCAGGGCTGCCCTACGCCGGCCAATTCTCACGAGCGTTCTGCCCAAACCAATCCTGGTTTGGGCAGAACGCTCGTTAGAATTGGCCGGAAAACGCCCGGCGAAGTCATTCGGGCGCCGCACGTCAGCTGGGCGGCCCCCCCCCCGGGGCCTTGAAAGGCATTGTGAGTGCCGGCACCCGATCGCCGCCAGGAGGCACTCCACAAATGGATTGCAGCGAGGACAACGCCCGTGGATCCTCGGCCTGCAGGGGTCCCATCCCTGGCGCTCTACCATGGGGCCAGGCCCATCACGAAGTCCGGTCTGGAACGCTCGCCTGCTTCCCCAACTTTCTGCCTCCGGGGTACTGTCCCTCATGGCCTCCATATCGGAAACCCTTAGTCCCGCACCCACGCATCTCCCAACCACGCAGTCTCTATCGGCGCCACCTGGGGCTTCGGACATCGCTCAGATTGGGATAAACCTATATGACCAAAATGAGGTCATCCCCATTCTGGACGCCCCATCTACCCAAAAGACGTAGGCAAACACCAGGCCACCTACCGTCCTTCAACTCTGATCCGGAAAAGCTTTCCTGCGCCGGGGTTCCCGGGTGCCCCATGTCTTTTCCGTGCCATTTCTTGCGGCAGAACATGCCCTGGGCGAGAAAGGGCCCTGGGCCATGGAGAGCAGGGCGGTCCGGAGGGCTTCCCTACCACGGCCAATTCTCACGAGCGTTCTGCCCAAACCAATCCTGGTTTGGGCAGAACGCTCGTGAGAATTGGCCGGAAAACGCCCGGCGAAGTCATTCGGGCGCCGCACGTGTGCTGGGCCGCCCCCCACCGGGGCCTTGACGGCATTGTGAGTGTCCGCACCCGATCGCCGCCAAAAGGCACTCCACAAGATGGAATGCAGCAAGGACAACGCCCGTGGATCCTCGACCTGCGGGGGTCCCATCCCTGGCGCTCTACCATGGGGCCAGTCCCATCACGAAGTCCGACCTGGAACGCTCGCCTGCTTCCCCAACCTTCAGCTTCTGGGGTCCTGTCCCTCATGGCCTCCATATCGGAAACCCTTAGTCCCACACCCACGCATCTCCTAACCACGCAGTCTCCATCGGCGCCTCCTGGTGCTTCGGACAACGCTCAGAGTGAGATAAACATGTATGACCAAAATGAGGTCATCCCCATCCTTGGTTGCCGGCTCTACCTGAAAGATGGTGGCGCACACCAGGCCACCACCCGTCCTAGAACTCTGCTTTGGGAACGCTCCACTAGCCGGCGTGTCCGGGTGCACCGTGTCTTTTCCGTGCCATTTCTTAGCGGCAGCAACATGCCCTGGGCGAGAAAGGGCCCTGGGCCATGGAGAGCAGGGCGGTCCGCAGGGCTGTCCTACGCCGGCCAATTCTCACGAGCGTTCTGCCCAAACCAATCCTGGTTTGGGCAGAACGCTCGTGAGAATTGGCCGGAAAACGCCCGGCGAAGTCATTCGGGCGCCGCACGTCAGCTGGGCGGCCACCCCCCCGGGGCCTTGAAGGGCATTGTGAGTGCCCGCACCCGATCGCCGCCAAGAGGCACTCCACAAATGGATTGCAGCGAGGACAACGCCCGTGGATCCTCGGCCTGCGGGGGTCCCATCCCTGGCGCTCTACCATGGGGCCAGGCCCATCACGAAGTCCGACCTGGAACGCTCGCCTGCTTCCCCAACCTTCAGCTTCTGGGGTCCTGTCCCTCATGGCCTCCATATCGGAAACCCTTAGTCCCACACCCACGCATCTCCTAATCACACAGTCTCCATCGGCGCCTCCTGGTGCTTCGGACAACGCTCAGAGTGAGATAAACATGTATGACCAAAATGAGGTCATCCCCATCCTTGGTTGCCGGCTCTACCTGAAAGATGGTGGCGCACACCAGGCCACCACCCGTCCTTCAACTCTGCTTTGGGAACGCTCCACTGCGCCGGCGTGTCCGGGTGCACCGTGTCTTTTCCGTGCCATTTCTTAGCGGCAGCAACATGCCCTGGGCGAGAAAGGGCCCTGGGCCATGGAGAGCAGGGCGTTCCGCAGGGCTGCCATACGCCGGCCAATTCTCACGCGCGTTCTGCCCAAACCAATCCTGGTTTGGTCAGAACGCGCGTGAGAATTGCCGGAAAAGGCCCGGCGAAGTCATTCGGGCGCCGCACGTCAGCTGGGCGGCCACCCCCCCGGGCCCTTGAAGGGCATTGTGAGTGCCGGCACCCGATCGCCGACAGGAGGCACTCCACAAATGGATTACAGCGAGGACAACGCCCGTGGATCCTCGGCCTGCAGGGGTCCCATCCCTGGCGCTCTACCATGGGGCCAGGCCCATCACGAAGTCCGGTCTGGAACGCTCGCCTGCTTCCCCAACTTTCTATCTCCGGGGTACTGTCCCTCATGGCCTCCATATTGGAAACCCTTAGTCCCGCACCCACGCATCTCCCAACCACGCAGTCCTTATCGGCGCCACCTGGTGATCGGACAACGCTCAGAGTGAGATAAACCTGTATGACCAAAATGAGGTCATCCCCATTCTTGGCCGCCCCATCTACCCGAATGACGTAGGCACACACCAGGCCACCTACCGTCCTTCAACTCTGATCCGGAAAAGCTTTCCTGCGCCGGGGATCCCGGGTGCCCCGTGTCTTTTCCGTGCCATTTCTTGGCGGCAGCAACATGCCCTGGGCGAGAAAGGGCCCTGGGCCATGGAGAGCAGGGCGGTCCGCAGGGCTGTCCTACGCCGGCCAATTCTCATGAGCGTTCTGCCCAAACCAATCCTGGTTTGGGCAGAACGCTCATGAGAATTGGCCGGAAAACGCCCGGCGAAGTCATTCGGGCGCCGCACGTCAGCTGGGCGGCCACCCCCCCGTGCCTTGAAGGGCATTGTGAGTGCCTGCACCCGATCGCCGCCAAGAGGCACTCCACAAATGGATTGCAGCGAGGACAACGCCCGTGGATCCTCGGCCTGCGGGGGTCCCATCCCTGGCGCTCTACCATGGGGCCAGGCCCATCACGAAGTCCCACCTGGAACGCTCGCCTGCTTCCCCAACCTTCAGCTTCTGGGGTCCTGAGCCTCATGGCCTCCATATCGGAAACCGTTAGTCCCACACCCACGCATCTCCTAATCACACAGTCTCCATCGGCGCCTCCTGGTGCTTCGGACAACGCTCAGAGTGTGATAAACATGTATTACCAAAATGAGGTCATCCCCATCCTTGGTTGCCGGCTCTACCTGAAAGATGGTGGCGCACACCAGGCCACCACCCGTCCTTCAACTCTGCTTTGGGAACGCTCCATTGCGCCGGCGTGTCCGGGTGCACCGTGTCTTTTCCGTGCCATTTCTTAGCGGCAGCAACATGCCCTGGGCGAGAAAGAGCCCTGGGCCATGGAGAGCAGGGCGGTCCGCAGGGCTGTCCTACGCCGGCCAATTCTCACGAGCGTTCTGCCCAAACCCATCCTGGTTTGGGCAGAACGCTCGTGAGAATTGGCCGGAAAACGCCCGGCGAAGTCATTCGGGCGCCGCACGTCAGCTGGGCGGCCACCCCCCCGGGGCCTTGAAGGGCATTGTGAGTGCCCGCACCCGATCGCCGCCAAGAGGCACTCCACAAATGGATTGCAGCGAGGACAACGCCCGTGGATCCTCGGCCTGCGGGGGTCCCATCCCTGGCGCTCTACCATGGGGCCAGGCCCATCACGAAGTCCGACCTGGAACGCTCGCCTGCTTCCCCAACCTTCAGCTTCTGGGGTCCTGTCCCTCATGGCCTCCATATCGGAAACCCTTAGTCCCACACCCACGCAACTCCTAATCACACAGTCTCCATCGGCGCCTCCTGGTGCTTCGGACAACGCTCAGAGTGAGATAAACATGTATGACCAAAATGAGGTCATCCCCATCCTTGGTTGCCGGCTCTACCTGAAAGATGGTGGCGCACACCAGGCCACCACCCGTCCTTCAACTCTGCTTTGGGAACGCTCCACTGCGCCGGCGTGTCCGGGTGCACCGTGTCGTTTCCGTGCCATTTCTTAGCGGCAGCAACATGCCCTGGGCGAGAAAGGGCCCTGGGCCATGGAGAGCAGGGCGTTCCGCAGGGCTGCCATACGCCGGCCAATTCTCACGCGCGTTCTGCCCAAACCAATCCTGGTTTGGTCAGAACGCGCGTGAGAATTGGCCGGAAAAGGCCCGGCGAAGTCATTCGGGCGCCGCACGTCAGCTGGGCGGCCACCCCCCCGGGCCCTTGAAGGGCATTGTGAGTGCCGGCACCCGATCGCCGACAGGAGGCACTCCACAAATGGATTGCAGCGAGGACAACGCCCGTGGATCCTCGGCCTGCAGGGGTCCCATCCCTGGCGCTCTACCATGGGGCCAGGCCCATCACGAAGTCCGGTCTGGAACGCTCGCCTGCTTCCCAACTTTCTATCTCCTGGGTACTGTCCCTCATGGCCTCCATATCGGAAACCCTTAGTCCCGCACCCACGCATCTCCCAACCACGCAGTCCTTATCGGCGCCACCTGGTGATCGGACAACGCTCAGAGTGAGATAAACCTGTATGACCAAAATGAGGTCATCCCCATTCTTGGCCGCCCCATCTACCCGAATGACGTAGGCACACACCAGGCCACCTACCGTCCTTCAACTCTGATCCCGAAAAGCTTTCCTGCGCCGGGGATCCCAGGTGCCCCGTGTCTTTTCCGTGCCATTTCTTGGCGGCAGCAACATGCCCTGGGCGAGAAAGGGCCCTGGGCCATGGAGAGCAGGGCGGTCCGCAGGGCTGTCCTACGCCGGCCAATTCTCACGAGCGTTCTGCCCAAACCAATCCTGGTTTGGGCAGAACGCTCGTGAGAATTGGCCGGAAAACGCCCGGCGAAGTCATTCGGGCGCCGCACGTCAGCTGGGCGGCCACCCCCCCGTGCCTTGAAGGGCATTGTGAGTGCCCGCACCCGATCGCCGCCAAGAGGCACTCCACAAATGGATTGCAGCGAGGACAACGCCCGTGGATCCTCGGCCTGCGGGGGTCCCATCCCTGGCGCTCTACCATGGGGCCAGGCCCATCACGAAGTCCGACCTGGAACGCTCGCCTGCTTCCCCAACCTTCAGCTTCTGGGGTCCTGAGCCTCATGGCCTCCATATCGGAAACCCTTAGTCCCACACCCACGCATCTCCTAATCACACAGTCTCCATCGGCGCCTCCTGGTGCTTCGGACAACGCTCAGAGTGTGATAAACATGTATGACCAAAATGAGGTCATCCCCATCCTTGGTTGCCGGCTCTACCTGAAAGATGGTGGCGCACACCAGGCCACCACCCGTCCTTCAACTCTGCTTTGGGAACGCTCCATTGCGCCGGCGTGTCCGGGTGCACCGTGTCTTTTCCGTGCCATTTCTTAGCGGCAGCAACATGCCCTGGGCGAGAAAGGGCCCTGGGCCATGGAGAGCAGGGCGGTCCGCAGGGCTGCCCTACGCCGGCCAATTCTCACGAGCGTTCTGCCCAAACCAATCCTGGTTTGGGCAGAACGCTCGTGAGAATTGGCCGGAAAACGCCCGGCGAAGTCATTCGGGCGCCGCACGTCAGCTGGGCGGCCCCCCCCCGGGGCCTTGAAGGGCATTGTGAGTGCCCGCACCCGATCGCCGCCAGGAGGCACTCCACAAATGGATTGCAGCGAGGACAACGCCCGTGGATCCTCGGCCTGCAGGGGTCCCATCCCTGGCGCTCTACCATGGGGCCAGGCCCATCACGAAGTCCGGTCTGGAACGCTCGCCTGCTTCCCCAACTTTCTGCCTCCGGGGTACTGTCCCTCATGGCCTCCATATTGGAAACCCTTAGTCCCGCACCCACGCATCTCCCAACCACGCAGTCTCTATCGGCGCCACCTGGGGCTTCGGACATCGCTCAGAGTGGGATAAACCTATATGACCAAAATGAGGTCATCCCCATTCTGGACGCCCCATCTACCCGAAAGACGTAGGCAAACACCAGGCCACCTACCGTCCTTCAACTCTGATCCGGAAAAGCTTTCCTGCGCCGGGGTTCCCGGGTGCCCCATGTCTTTTCCGTGCCATTTCTTGCGGCAGCAACATGCCCTGGGCGAGAAAGGGCCCTGGGCCATGGAGAGCAGGGCGGTCCGGAGGGCTTCCCTACCACGGCCAATTCTCACGAGCGTTCTGCCCAAACCAATCCTGGTTTGGGCAGAACGCTCGTGAGAATTGGCCGGAAAACGCCCGGCGAAGTCATTCGGGCTCCGCACGTGTGCTGGGCCGCCCCCCACCGGGGCCTTGACGGCATTGTGAGTGTCCGCACCCGATCGCCGCCAACAGGCACTCCACAAGATGGAATGCAGCAAGGACAACGCCCGTGGATCCTCGACCTGCGGGGGTCCCATCCCTGGCGCTCTACCATGGGGCCAGTCCCATCACGAAGTCCGACCTGGAACGCTCGCCTGCTTCCCCAACCTTCAGCTTCTGGGGTCCTGTCCCTCATGGCCTCCATATCGGAAACCCTTAGTCCCACACCCACGCATCTCCTAACCACGCAGTCTCCATCGGCGCCTCCTGGTGCTTCGGACAACGCTCAGAGTGAGATAAACATGTATGACCAAAATGAGGTCATCCCCATCCTTGGTTGCCGGCTCTACCTGAAAGATGGTGGCGCACACCAGGCCACCACCCGTCCTAGAACTCTGCTTTGGGAACGCTCCACTAGCCGGCGTGTCC
This sequence comes from Mustela nivalis, assembly GCF_964662115.1. Taxonomy (NCBI): domain Eukaryota; kingdom Metazoa; phylum Chordata; class Mammalia; order Carnivora; family Mustelidae; genus Mustela; species Mustela nivalis. The sequence goes on from NW_028135935.1 coordinate 85,945, forward strand.
GGGTGCACCGTGTCTTTTCCGTGCCATTTCTTAGCGGCAGCAACATGCCCTGGGCGAGAAAGGGCCCTGGGCCATGGAGAGCAGGGCGGTCCGCAGGGCTGTCCTACGCCGGCCAATTCTCACGAGCGTTCTGCCCAAACCAATCCTGGTTTGGGAAGAACGCTCGTGAGAATTGGCCGGAAAACGCCCGGCGAAGTCATTCGGGCGCCGCACGTCAGCTGGGCGGCCACCCCCCCGGGGCCTTGAAGGGCATTGTGAGTGCCCGCACCCGATCGCCGCCAAGAGGCACTCCACAAATGGATTGCAGCGAGGACAACGCCCGTGGATCCTCGGCCTGCGGGGGTCCCATCCCTGGCGCTCTACCATGGGGCCAGGCCCATCACGAAGTCCGACCTGGAACGCTCGCCTACTTCCCCAACCTTCAGCTTCTGGGGTCCTGAGCCTCATGGCCTCCATATCGGAAACCCTTAGTCCCACACCCACGCATCTCCTAACCACGCAGTCTCCATCGGCGCCTCCTGGTGCTTCGGACAACGCTCAGAGTGAGATAAACATGTATGACCAAAATGAGGTCATCCCCATCCTTGGTTGCCGGCTTACCTGAAAGATGGTGGCGCACACCAGGCCACCACCCGTCCTTCAACTCTGCTTTGGGAACGCTCCACTGCGCCGGCATGTCCGGGTGCACCGTGTCTTTTCCGTGCCATTTCTTAGCGGCAGCAACATGCCCTGGGCGAGAAAGGGCCCTGGGCCATGGAGAGCAGGGCGTTCCGCAGGGCTGCCATACGCCGGCCAATTCTCACGTGCGTTCTGCCCAAACCAATCCTGGTTTGGTCAGAACGCGCATGAGAATTGGCCGGAAAAGGCCCGGCGAAGTCATTCGGGCGCCGCACGTCAGCTGGGCGGCCACCCCCCCGGGCCCTTGAAGGGCATTGTGAGTGCCGGCACCCGTTCGCCGACAGGAGGCACTCCACAAATGGATTGCAGCGAGGACAACGCCCGTGGATCCTCGGCCTGCAGGGGTCCCATCCCTGGCGCTCTACCATGGGGCCAGGCCCATCACGAAGTCCGGTCTGGAACGCTCGCCTGCTTCCCCAACTTTCTATCTCCGGGGTACTGTCCCTCATGGCCTCCATATCGGAAACCCTTATTCCCGCACCCACGCATCTCCCAACCACGCAGTCTCTATCGGCGCCACCTGGTGCTTCGGACAACGCTCAGAGTGAGATAAACCTGTATGACCAAAATGAGGTCATCCCCATTCTTGGCCGCCCCAACTACCCGAATAACGTAGGCACAAACCAGGCCACCTACCGTCCTTCAACTCTGATCCGGAAAAGCTTTCCTTCGCCGGGGATCCCGGGTGCCCCGTGTCTTTTCCGTGCCATTTCTTGGCGGCAGCAACATGCCCTGGGCGAGAAAGGGCCCTGGGCCATGGAGAGCAGGGCGGTCCGCAGGGCTGCCCTACGCCGACCAATTCTCACGAGCGTTCTGCCCAAACCCATCCTGGTTTGGGCAGAACGCTCGTGAGAATTGGCCGGAAAACGCCCGGCGAAGTCATTCGGGCGCCGCACGTGTGCTGGGCCGCCCCCCACCGGGGCCTTGAAGGCATTGTGAGTTTCCGCACCCGATCGCCGCCAACAGGCACTCCACAAGATGGAATGCAGCAAGGACAACGCCCGTGGATCCTCGACCTGCGGGGGTCCCATCCCTGGCGCTCTACCATGGGGCCAGGCCCATCACGACGTCCGACCTGGAACGCTCGCCTGCTTCCCCAACCTTCAGCTTCTGGGGTCCTGTCCCTCATGGCCTCCATATCGGAAACCCTTAGTCCCACACCCACGCATCTCCTAACCACGCAGTCTCCATCGGCGCCTCCTGGTGCTTCGGACAACGCTCAGAGTGAGATAAACATGTATGACCAAAATGAGGTCATCCCCATCCTTGGTTGCCGGCTCTACCTGAAAGATGGTGGCGCACACCAGGCCACCACCCGACCTAGAACTCTGCTTTGGGAACGCTCCACTGCGCCGGCGTGTCCGGGTGCACCGTGTCTTTTCCGTGCCATTTCTTAGCGGCAGCAACATGCCCTGGGCGAGAAAGGGCCCTGGGCCATGGAGAGCAGGGCGGTCCGCAGGGCTGCCCTACGCCGGCCAATTCTCACGAGCGTTCTGCCCAAACCCATCCTGGTTTGGGAAGAACGCTCGTGAGAATTGGCCGGAAAACCCCCGGCGAAGTCATTCGGGCGCCGCACGTCAGCTGGGCGGCCACTCCCCCGGGGCCTTGAAGGGCATTGTGAGTGCCCGAACCCGATCGCCGCCAAGAGGCACTCCACAAATGGATTGCAGCGAGGTCAACGCCCGTGGACCCTCGGCCTGCAGGGGTCCCATCCCTGACGCTCTACCATGGGGCCAGGCCCATCACGAAGTCCGGTCTGGAACGCTCGCCTGCTTCCCCAACTTTCTCCCTCCGTGGTACTGTCCCTCATGGCCTCCATATCGGAAACCCTTAGTCCCGCACCCACGCATCTCCCAACCACGCAGTACTTATCGGCGCCACCTGGTGCTTCGGACAACGCTCAGAGTGAGATAAACCTGTATGACCAAAATGAGGTCATCCCCATTCTTGGCCGCCCCATCTACCCGAAAGACGGAGGCACACACCAGGCCACCTACCGTCCTTCAACTCTGATCCGGAAAAGCTTTCCTGCGCCGGGGATCCCGGGTGTCCCGTGTCTTTTCCGTGCCATTTCTTGGCGGCAGCAACATGCCCTGGGCGAGAAAGGGCCCTGGGCCATGGAGAGCAGGGCGGTCCGCAGGGCTGCCCTACGCCGGCCAATTCTCACGAGCGTTCTGCCCAAACCAATCCTGGTTTGGGCAGAACGCTCGTGAGAATTGGCCGGAAAACGCCCGGCGAAGTCATTCGGGCGCCGCACGTGTGCTGGGCCGCCCCCCACCGGGGCCTTGAGGGCATTGTGAGTGTCCGCACCCGATCGCCGCCAACAGGCACTCCACAAGATGGAATGCAGCAAGGACAACGCCCGTGGATCCTCGACCTGCGGGGGTCCCATCCCTGGCGCTCTACCATGGGGCCAGGCCCATCTCGAAGTCCGACCTGGAATGCTCGCCTGCTTCCCCAACCTTCAGCTTCTGGGGTCCTGTCCCTCATGGCCTCCATATTGGAAACCCTTAGTACCACACCCACGCATCTCCTAACCACGCAGTCTCCATCGGCTCCTCCTGGTGCTTCGGACAACGCTCAGAGTGAGATAAACATGTATGACCAAAATGAGGTCATCCCCATCCTTGGTTGCCGGCTCTACCTGAAAGATGGTGGCGCACACCAGGCCACCACCCGTCCTTCAACTCTGCTTTGGGAACGCTCCACTGCACGGCGTGTCCGGGTGCACCGTGTCTTTTCCGTGCCATTTCTTAGCGGCAGCAACATGCCCTGGGCAGAAAAGGGCCCTGGGCCATGGAGAGCAGGGCGGTCCGTAGGGCTGCCCTACGCCGGCCTATTCTCACGAGCGTTCTGCCCAAACCAATCCTGGTTTGGGCAGAACGCTCGTGAGAATTGGCCGGAAAACGCCCGGCGAAGTCATTCAGGCGCCGCACGTCAGCTGGGCGCCCCCCCCCCCGGGGCCTTGAAGGGCATTGTGAGTGCCCGCACCCGATCGCCGCCAGGAGGCGCTCTACAAATGGATTGCAGCGAGGACAACGCCCGTGGATCCTCGGCCTGCAGGGGCCCATCCCTGGCGCTCTACCATGGGACCAGGCCCATCACGAAGTCCGGTCTGGAACGCTCGCCTGCTTCCCCAACCTTCTGCCTCCGGGGTACTATCCCTCATGGCCTCCATATCGGAAACCCTTAGTCCCGCACCCACGCATCTCCCAACCACGCAGTCTCTATCGGCGCCACCTGGTGCTTCGGACAACGCTCAGAGTGAGATAAACCTGTATGACCAAAATGAGGTCATCCCCATTCTTGGCCGCCCCATCTACCCGAAAGACGTAAACACACACCAGGCCTCCTTCCGTCCTTCAACTCTGATCCGGAAAAGCTTTCCTGCGCCGGGGATCCCGGTTGCCCCGTGTCTTTTCGGTGCCATTTCTTGGCGGCAGCAACATGCCCTGGGCGAGAAAGGGCCCTGGGCCATGGAGAGCAGGGCGGTCTGCAGGGCTGCCCTACGCCGGCCAATTCTCACGAGCGTTCTGCCCAAACCAATCCTGGTTTGGGCAGAACGCTCGTGAGAATTGGCCGGAAAACTCCCGGCGAAGTCATTCGGGCGCCGCACGTCAGATGGGCGGCCCCCCCCCGGGGCCTTGAAAGGAATTGTGAGTGCCCGCACCCGATCGCTGCCAGGAGGCACTCCACAAATGGATTGCAGCGAGGACAACGCCCGTGGATCCTCGGCCTGCGGGGGTCCCATCCCTGGCGCTCTACCATGGGGCCAGGCCCATCACGAAGTCCGACCTGGGACGCTCGCCTGCTTCCCCAACCTTCAGCTTCTGGGGTCCTGTCCCTCATGGCCTCCATATCGGAAACCCTTAGTCCCACACCCACGCATCTCCTAACCACGCAGTCTCCATCGGCGCCTCCTGGTGCTTCGGACAACGCTCAGAGTGAGATAAACATGTATGACCAAAATGAGGTCATCCCCATCCTTGGTTGCCGGCTCTACCTGAAAGATGCTGACGCACACCAGGCCACCACCCGTCCTTCAACTCTGCTTTGGGAACGCTCCACTGCGCCGGTGTGTCTGGGTGCACCGTGTCTTTTCGGTGCCATTTCTTAGCGGCAGCAACATGCCCTGGGCGAGAAGGGGCCTTGGGCCATGGAGAGCAGGGCGGTCCGCAGGGCTGCCCTACGCCGGACAATTCTCACGAGCGTTCTGCCCAAACCAATCCTGGTTTGGGCAGAACGCTCGTGAGAATTGGCCGGAAAACGCCCGGCGAAGTCATTCAGGCGCCGCACGTGTGCTGGGCGCCCCCCCCCCGGGGCCTTGAAGGGCATTGTGAGTGCCCACACCCGATCGCCGCCAGGAGGCACTCCACAAATGGATTGCAGCGAGGACAACGCCCGTGGATCCTCGGCCTGCAGGGGTCCCATCGCTGGCGCTCTACCATGGGGCCAGGCCCATCACGAAGTCCGGTCTGGAACGCTCGCCTGCTTCCCCAACTTTCTGCCTCCGGGGTACTGTCCCTCATGGCCTCCATATCGGAAACCCTTAGTCCCGCACCCACGCATCTCCCAACCACGCAGTCTCTATCGGCGCCACCTGGTGCTTCGGACAACGCTTAGAGTGAGATAAACCTGTATGACCAAAATGAGGTCATCCCCATTCTTGGCTGCCCCATCTACCCGAAAGACGTAGGCACACACCAGGCCAACTACCGTCCTTCAAATCTGATCCGGAAAAGCTTTCCTGCGCCGGGGATCCCGGGTGCCCCGTGTCTTTTCCGTGCCATTTCTTGGCGGCAGCAACATGCCCTGGGCGAGAAAGGGCCCTGGGCCATGGAGAGCAGGGTGGTCCGCAGGGCTGCCCTACACCGGCCAATTCTCAGGAGCGTTCTGCCAAACCAATCCTGGTTAGGGCAGAACGCTTGTGAGAATTGGCCGGAAAACGCCCGGCGAAGTCATTCGGGCGCCGCACGTCAGCTGGGCGGCCCCCCCCCGGGGCCTTGAAGGGCATTGTGAGTGCCCGCACCCGATCGCCGCCTGGAGGCACTCCACAAATGGATTGCAGCGAGGACAACGCCCGTGGATCCTCGGCCTGCAGGGGTCCCATCCCTGGCGCTCTACCATGGGGCCAGGCCCATCACGAAGTCCGGTCTGGAATGCTCGCCTGCTTCCCCAACTTTCTGCCTCCGGGGTACTGTCCCTCATGGCCTCCATATCGGAAACCCTTAGTCCCACACCCACGCATCTCCCAACCACGCAGTCTCTATCGGCACCACCTGGTGCTTCGGACAACGCTCAGAGTGAGATAAACCTGTATGACCAAAATGAGGTCATCCCCATTCTTGGCCGCCCCATCTACCCGAAAGACGTAGGCACACACCAGGCCACCTACCGTCCTTCAACTCTGACCCGGAAAAGCTTTCCTGCGCCGGGGATCCCGGGTGCCCCGTGTCTTTTCCGTGCCATTTCTTGGCGGCAGCAACATGCCCTGGGCGAGAAAGGGCCCTGCGCCATGGAGAGCAGGGCGGTCCGGAGGGCTTCCCTACCACGGCCAATTCTCACGAGCGTTCTGCCCAACCAATCCTGGTTTGGGCAGAACGCTCGTTAGAATTGGCCGGAAAACGCCCGGCGAAGTCATTCGGGCGCCGCACGTGTGCTGGGCCGCCCCCCACCGGGGCCTTGAGGGCATTGTGAGTGTCCGCACCCGATCGCCGCCAACAGGCACTCCACAAGATGGAATGCAGCAAGGACAACGCCCGTGGATCCTCGACCTGCGGGGGTCCCATCCCTGGCGCTCTACCATGGGGCCAGGCCCATCACGAAGTCCGACCTGGAACGCTCGCCTGCTTCCCCAACCTTCAGCTTCTGGGGTCCTGTCCCTCATGGCCTCCATATCGGAAACTCTTAGTCCCACACCCACGCATCTCCTAAGCACGCAGTCTCCATCGGCGCCTCCTGGTGCTTCGGACAACGCTCAGAGTGAGATAAACATGTATGACCAAAATGAGTCATCCCCATCATTGGTTGCCGGCTCTACCTGAAAGATGGTGGCGCACACCAGGCCACCACCCGTCCTTCAAATATGCTTTGGGAACGCTCCACTGCGCCGGCGTGTCCGGGTGCACCGTGTCTTTTCCGTGCCATTTCTTGGCGGCAGCAACATGCCCTGGGCGAGAAAGGGCCCTGGGCCATGGAGAGCAGGGCGGTCGGCAGGGCTGCCCTACGCCGCCCAATTCTCAAGAGCGTTCTGCCCAAACCAATCCTGGTTTGGGCAGAACGCTCGTGAGAATTGGCCGGAAAACGCCCGGCGAAGTCATTCGGGCACCGCACGTCAGCTGGGCGACCCCCCCCCCGGGGCCTTGAAGGGCATTGTGAGTGCCCGCACCCGATCGCCGCCAAGAGGCACTCCACAAATGGATTGCAGCGAGGACAACGCCCGTGGATCCTAGGCCTGCGGGGGTCCCAACCCTGGCGCTCTACCATGGGGCCAGGCCCATCACGAAGTCCGGTCTGGAACGCTCGCCTGCTTCCCCAACTTTCTGCATCCGGGGTACTGTCCCTCATGGCCTCCATATCGGAAACCCTTAGTCCCGCACCCATGCACCTCCCAACCACGCTTTCTCTATCGGCGCCACCTGGTGCTTCGGACAACGCTCAGCGTCAGATAAACCTGTATGACCAAAATGAGGTCATCCCCATTCTTGGCCGCCCCATCTAACCGAAAGACGTAGGCACACACCAGGCCACCTACCGTCCTTCAACTCTGATCCGGAAAAGCTTTCCTGCGCCGGGGATCCCGGGTGCCCCGTGTCTTTTCCGTGCCATTTCTTGGCGGCAGCAACATGCCCTGGGCGAGAAAGGGCCCTGGGCCATGGAGAGCAGGGCGGTCCGCAGGGCTGCCCTACGCCGGCCAATTCTCACGAGCGTTCTGCCCAAACCAATCCTGGTTTGGGCAGAACGCTCGTGAGAATTGGCCGGAAAACGCCCGGCGAAGTCATTCGGGCGCCGCACGTCAGCTGGGCGGCCACCCCCCCGGGGCCTTGAAGGGCATTGTGAGTGCCCGCACCCGATCGCCGCCAAGAGGCACTCCACAAATGGATTGCAGCGAGGACAACGCCCGTGGATCCTCGGCCTGCGGGGGTCCCATCCCTGGCGCTCTACCATGGGGCCAGGCCCATCACGAAGTCCGGTCTAGAACGCTCGCCTGCTTCCCCAACTTTCTGCCTCCGGGGTACTGTCCTTCATGGCCTCCATATCGGAAACCCTTAGTCCCGCACCCACGCATCTCCCAACCACGCAGTCTCTATCAGCGCCACCTGGTGCTTCGGACAACGCTCAGAGTGAGATAAACCTGTATGACCAAAATGAGGTCATCCCCATTCTTGGCCGCCCCATCTACCCGAAAGACGTAGGCACACACCAGGCCACCTACCTTCCTTCAACTCTGATCCGGAAAAGCTTTCCTGCGCCGGGGATCCCGGGTGCCCCGTGTCTTTTCCGTGCCATTTCTTGGCGGCAGCAACATGCCCTGGGCGAGAAAGGGCCCTGGGCCATGGAGAGCAGGGCGGTCCGCAGGGCTGCCCTACGCCGGCCAATTCTCACGAGCGTTCTGCCCAAACCAATCCTGGTTTGGGCAGAACGCTCGTGAGAATTGGCCGGAAAACGCCCGGCGAAGTCATTCGGGCGCCGCACGTCAGCTGGGCGGCACCCCCCCGGGGGCCTAGAAGGGCATTGTGAGTGCCCGCACCCGATCGCCGCCAGGAAGCACTCCACAAATGCATTGCAGCGAGGACAACGCCCGTGGATCCTCGGCCTGCAGGGGTCCCATCCCTGGCGCTCTACCATGGGGCCAGGCCCATCACGAAGTCCGGTCTGGAACGCTCGCCTGCTTCCCCAACTTTCTGCCTCCGGGGTACTGTCCCTCATGGCCTCCATATCGGAAACCCTTAGTCCCACACCCACGCATCTCCTAATCACGCAGTCTCCATCGGCGCCTCCTGGTGCTTCGGACAACGCTCAGAGTGAGATAAACATGTATGACCAAAATGAGGTCATCCCCATCCTTGGTTGCCGGCTCTACCTGAAAGATGGTGGCGCACACCAGGCCACCACCCGTCCTTCAACTCTGCTTTGGGAACGCTCCACTGCACCGGCGTGTCTGGGTGCACCGTGTCTTTTCCGTGCCATTTCTTAGCGGCAGCAACATGCCCTGGGCGAGAAAGGGCCCTGGGCCATGGAGAGCAGGGCGGTCCGCAGGGCTGCCCTACGCCGGCCAATTCTCACGCGCGTTCTGCCCAAACCAATCCTGGTTTGGGCAGAACGCGCGTGAGAATTGGCCGGAAAACGCCCGGCGAAGTCATTCGGGCGCCGCACGTGTGCTGGGCCGCCCCCCACCGGGGCCTTGAGGGCATTGTGAGTGTCCGCACCCGATCGCCAGCAACTGGCACTCCACAAGATGGAATGCAGCAAGGACAATGCCCGTGGATCCTCGGCCTGCGGGGGTCCCATCCCTGGCGCTCTACCATGGGGCCAGGCCCATCACGAAGTCCGACCTGGAACGCTCGCCTGCTTCCCCAACCTTCAGCTTCAGGGGTCCTGTCCCTCATTGCCTCCATATCGGAAACCCTTAGTCCCACACCCACGCATCTCCTAACCACGCAGTCTCCATCGGCGCCTCCTGGTGCTTCGGACAACGCTCAGAGTGAGATAAACATGTATGACCAAAATGAGGTCATCCCCATCCTTGGTTGCCGGCTCTACCTGAAAGATGGTGGCGCACACCAGGACACCACCCGTCCTTCAACTCTGCTTTGGGAACGCTCCACTGCGCCGGCGTGTCCGGGTGCACCGTGTCTTTTCCGTGCCATTTCTTAGCGGCAGCAACATGCCCTAGGCGAGAAAGGGCCCTGGGCCATGGAGAGCAGGGCGTTCCGCAGGGCTGCCCTACGCCGGCCAATTCTCACGCGCGTTCTGCCCAAACCAATCCTGGTTTGGGCAGAACGCACGTGAGAATTGGCCGGAAAACGCCCGGCGAAGTCATTCGGGCGCCGCACGTCAGCTGGGCGGCCACCCCCCGGGGCCCTTGTAGGGCATTGTGAGTGCCGGCACCCGATCGCCGACAGGAGGCACTCCACAAATGGATTGCAGCGAGGACAACGCCCGTGGATCCTCGGCCTGCAGGGGTCCCATCCCTGGCGCTCTACCATGGGGCCAGGCCCATCACGAAGTCCGGTCTAGAACGCTCGCCTGCTTCCCCAACTTTCTATCTCCGGGGTACTGTCCCTCATGGCCTCCATATCGGAAACCCTTAGTCCCGCACCCACGCATCTCCCAACCACGCAGTCCTTATCGGCGCCACCTGGTGATCGGACAACGCTCAGAGTGAGATAAACCTGTATGACCAAAATGAGGTCATCCCCATTCTTGGCCGCCCCATCTACCCGAATGACGTAGGCACACACCAGGCCACCTACCGTCCTTCAACTCTGATCCGGAAAAGCTTTCCTGCGCCGGGGATCCCGGGTGCCCCGTGACTTTTCCGTGCCATTTTTTGGCGGCAGCAACATGCCCTGGGCGAGAAAGGGCCCTGGGCCATGAAGAGCAGGGCGGTCCGCAGGGCTGCCCTACGCCGGCCAATTCTCACGAGCGTTCTGCCCAAACCAATCCTGGTTTGGGCAGAACGCTCGTGAGAATTGGCCGGAAAAGGCCCGGCGAAGTCATTCGGGCGCCGCACGTCAGCTGGGCGGCCACCCCCCTGGGGCCTTGAAGGGCATTGTGAGTGCCCGCACCCGATCACCGCCAGGAGGCACTCCACAAATGGATTGCAGCGAGGACAACGCCCGTGGATCCTCGGCCTGCGGGGGTCCCATCCCTGGCGCTCTACCATGGGGCCAGGCCCATCACGAAATCCGACCTGGAACGCTCGCCTGCTTCCCCAACCTTCAGCTTCTGGGGTCCTGTCCCTCATGGCCTCCATATCGGAAACCCTTAGTCCCACACCCACGCATCTCCTAACCACGCAGTCTCCATCGGCGCCTCCTGGTGCTTCGGACAACGCTCAGAGTGAGATAAACATGTATGACCAAAATGAGGTCATCCCCATCCTTGGTTGCCGGCTCTACCTGAAAGATGGTGGCGCACACCAGGCCACCACCCATCCTTCAACTCTGCTTTGGGAACGCTCCACTGCGCCGGCGTGTCCGGGTGCACCGTGTCTTTTCCGTGCCATTTCTTAGCGGCAGCAAATTGCCCTGGGCGAGAAAGGGCCCTGGGCCATAGAGAGCAGGGCGTTCCGCAGGGCTGCCCTACGCCGGCCAATTCTCACGCGCGTTCTGCCCAAACCAATCCTGGTTTGGGCAGAACGCTCGTGAGAATTGGCCGGAAAACGCCCGGCGAAGTCATTCGGGCGCCGCACGTCAGCTGGGCGGCCACCCCCCCGGGCCCTTGAAGGGCATTGTGAGTGCCGGCACCCGATCGCCGACAGGAGGCACTCCACAAATGGATTGCAGCGAGGACAACGCCCGTGGATCCTCGGCCTGCAGGGGTCCCATCCCTGGCGCTCTACCATGGGGCCAGGCCCATCACGAAGTCCGACCTGGAACGCTCGCTTGCTTCCCCAACCTTCAGCTTCTGGGGTCCTGTCCCTCATGACCTCCATATCGGAAACCCTTAGTCCCACACCCACGCATCTCCTAACCACGCAGTCTCCATCGGCGCCTCCTGGTGCTTCGGACAACGCTCAGAGTGAGATAAACATGTATGACCAAAATGAGGTCATCCCCATCCTTCGTTGCCGGCTCTACCTGAAAGATGGTGGCGCACACCAGGCCACCACCCGTCCTTCAACTCTGCTTTGGGAACGCTCCACTGCGCCGGCGTGTCCGGGTGCACCGTGTCTTTTCCGTGCCATTTCTTAGCGGGAGCAACATGCCCTGGGCGAGAAAGGGCCCTGGGCCATGGAGAGCAGGGCGGTCCGCAGGGCTGCCCTACGCCGGCCAATTCTCACGAGCGTTCTGCCCAAACCAATCCTGGTTTGGGCAGAACGCTCGTGAGAATTGGCCGGAAAACGCCCGGCGAAATCATTCGGGCACCGCACGTCAGCTGGGCGGCCCCCCCCCGGGGCCTTGAAGGGCATTGTGAGTGCCCGCACCCGATCGCCGCCAGGAGGCACTCCACAAATGGATTGCAGCGAGGACAACGCCCGTGGATCCTCGGCCTGCGGGGGTCCCATCCCTGGCGCTCTACCATGGGGCCAGGCCCATCACGAAGTCCGGTCTGGAACGCTCGCCTGCTTCCCCAACTTTCTGCCTCCGGGGTACTGTCCCTCATGGCCTCCATATCGGAAACCCTTAGTCCCGCACCCACGGATCTCCCAACCACGCAGTCTCTATCGGCGCCACCTGGTGCTTCGGACAACGCTCCTAGTGAGATAAACCTGTATGACCAAAATGAGGTCATCCCCATTCTTGGCCGCCCCATCTACCTGAAAGACGTAGGCACACACAAGGCCACCTACCGTCCTTCAACTCTGATCCGGAAAAGCTTTCCTGCGCCGGGGATCCCGGGTGCCCCGTGTCTTTTCCGTGCCATTTCTTGGCGGCAGCAACATGCCCTGGGCGAGAAAGGGCCCTGGGCCATGGAGAGCAGGGCGGTCCGCAGGGCTGCCCTACGCCGACCAATTCTCACGAGCGTTCTGCCCAAACCCATCCTGGTTTGGGCAGAACGCTCGTGAGAATTGGCTGGAAAACGCCCGGCGAAGTCATTCGGGCGCCGCACGTGTGCTGGGCCGCCCCCCACCGGGGCCTTGAGGGCATTGTGAGTGTCCGCACCCGATCGCCGCCAACAGGCACTCCACAAGATGGAATGCAGCAAGGACAACGCCCGTGGATCCTCGACCTGCGGGGGTCCCATCCCTGGCGCTCTACCATGGGGCCAGGCCCATCACGAAGTCCGGTCTGGAACGCTCGCCTGCTTCCCCAACCTTCTGCCTCCGGGGTACTATCCCTCATGGCCTCCATATCGGAAACCCTGAGTCCCACACCCACGCATCTCCCAACCACGCAGTCTCTATCGGCGCCACCTGGTGCTTCGGACAACGCTCAGAGTGAGATAAACCTGTATGACCAAAATGAGGTGATCCCCATTCTTGGCCGCCCCATCTACCCGAAAGACGTCGGCACACACCAGGCCACCTACCTTCCTTCAACTCTGATCCGGAAAAGCTTTCCTGCGCCGGGGATCCCGGGTGCCCCGTGTCTTTTCCGTGCCATTTCTTGGCGGCAGCAACATGCCCTGGGCGAGAAAGGGCCCTGGGCCATGGAGAGCAGGGCGGACCGCAGGGCTGCCCTACGCCGGCCAATTCTCACGAGCGTTCTGCCCAAACCAATCCTGGTTTGGGCAGAACGCTCGTGAGAATTGGCCGGAAAACGCCCGGCGAAGTCATTCGGGCGCCGCACGTGTGCTGGGCTGCCCCCCACCGGGGCCTTGAGGGCATTGTGAGTGTCCGCACCCGATCGCCGCCAACAGGCACTCCACAAGATGGAATGCAGCAAGGACAACGCCCGTGGATCCTCGACCTGCGGGGGTCCCATCCCTGGCGCTCTACCATGGGGCCAGTCCCATCACGAAGTCCGACCTGGAACGCTCGCCTGCTTCCCCAACCTTCAGCTTCTGGGGTCCTGTCCCTCATGGCCTCCATATCGGAAACCCTTAGTCCCACACCCACGCATCTCCTAACCACGCAGTCTCCATCGGCGCCTCCTGGTGCTTCGGACAACGCTCAGAGTGAGATAAACATGTATGACCAAAATGAGGTCATCCCCATCCTTGGTTGCCGGCTCTACCTGAAAGATGGTGGCGCACACCAGGCCACCACCCATCCTTCAACTCTGCTTTGGGAACGCTCCACTGCGCCGGCGTGTCCGGGTGCACCGTGTCTTTTCCGTGCCATTTCTTAGCGGCAGCAAATTGCCCTGGGCGAGAAAGGGCCCTGGGCCATGGAGAGCAGGGCGTTCCGCAGGGCTGCCCTACGCCGGCCAATTCTCACGCGCGTTCTGCCCAAACCAATCCTGGTTTGGGCAGAACGCTCGTGAGAATTGGCCGGAAAACGCCCGGCGAAGTCATTCGGGCGCCGCACGTCAGCTGGGCGGCCACCCCCCCGGGCCCTTGAAGGGCATTGTGAGTGCCGGCACCCGATCGCCGACAGGAGGCACTCCACAAATGGATTGCAGCGAGGACAACGCCCGTGGATCCTCGGCCTGCAGGGGTCCCATCCCTGGCGCTCTACCATGGGGCCAGGCCCATCACGAAGTCCGACCTGGAACGCTCGCTTGCTTCCCCAACCTTCAGCTTCTGGGGTCCTGTCCCTCATGACCTCAATATCGGAAACCCTTAGTCCCACACCCACGCATCTCCTAACCACGCAGTCTCCATCGGCGCCTCCTGGTGCTTCGGACAACGCTCAGAGTGAGATAAACATGTATGACCAAAATGAGGTCATCCCCATCCTTGGTTGCCGGCTCTACCTGAAAGATGGTGGCGCACACCAGGCCACCACCCGTCCTTCAACTCTGCTTTGGGAACGCTCCACTGCGCCGGCGTGTCCGGGTGCACCGTGTCTTTTCCGTGCCATTTCTTAGCGGCAGCAACATGCCCTGGGCGAGAAAGGGCCCTGGGCCATGGAGAGCAGGGCGGTCCGCAGGGCTGCCCTACGCCGGCCAATTCTCACGAGCGTTCTGCCCAAACCAATCCTGATTTGGGCAGAACGCTCGTGAGAATTGGCCGGAAAACGCCCGGCGAAGTCATTCGGGCGCCGCACGTCAGCTGGGCGGCCACCGCCCCCGGGGCCTTGAAGGGCATTGTGAGTGCCCGCACCCGATCGCCGCCAGGAGGCACTCCACAAATGGATTGCAGCGAGGACAACGCCCGTGGATCCTCGGCCTGCAGGGGTCCCATCCCTGGCGCTCTACCATGGGGCCAGGCCCATCACGAAGTCCGGTCTGGAACGCTCGCCTGCTTCCCCAACTTTCTGCCTCCGGGGTACTGTCCCTCATGGCCTCCATATTGGAAACCCTTAGTCCCGCACCCACGCATCTCCCAACCACGCAGTCTCTATCGGCGCCACCTGGGGCTTCGGACATCGCTCAGAGTGAGATAAACCTGTATGACCAAAATGAGGTCATCCCCATTCTGGCCGCCCCATCTACCCGAAAGACGTAGGCACACACCAGGCCACCTACCGTCCTTCAACTCTGATCCGGAAAAGCTTTCCTGCGCCGGGGATCCCGGGTGCCCCGTGTCTTTTCCGTGCCATTTCTTGGCGGCAGCAACATGCCCTGGGCGAGAAAGGGCCCTGGGCCATGGAGAGCAGGGCGGTCCGCAGGGCTGCCCTACGCCGGCCAATTCTCACGAGCGTTCTGCCCAAACCAATCCTGGTTTGGGCAGAACGCTCGTGAGAATTGGCCGGAAAACGCCCGGCGAAGTCATTCGGGCGCCGCACGTGTGCTGGGCCGCCCCCCACCGGGGCCTTGAGGGCATTGTGAGTGTCCGCACCCGATCGCTGCCAACAGGCACTCCACAAGATGGAATGCAGCAAGGACAACGCCCGTGGATCCTCGACCTGCGGGGGTCCCATCCCTGGCGCTCTACCATGGGGCCAGGCCCATCACGAAGTCCGGTCTGGAACGCTCGCCTGCTTCCCCAACCTTCAGCTTCTGGGGTCCTGTCCCTCATGGCCTGCATATCGGAAAACTTAGTCCCACACCCACGCATCTCCTAACCACGCAGTCTCCATCGGCGCCTCCTGGTGCTTCGGACAACGCTCAGAGTGAGATAAACATGTATGACCAAAATGAGGTCATCCCCATCCTTGGTTGCCGGCTCTACCTGAAAGATGGTGGCCCACACCAGGCCACCACCCGTCCTTCAACTCTGCTTTGGGAACGCTCCACTGCACCGGCGTGTCCGGGTGCACCGTGTCTTTTCCGTGCCATTTCTTAGCGGCAGCAACATGCCCTGGGCGAGAAAGGGCCCTGGGCCATGGAGAGCAGGGCGTTCCGCAGGGCTGCCCTACGCCGGCCAATTCTCACGCGCGTTCTGCCCAAACCAATCCTGGTTTGGGCAGAACGCTCGTGAGAATTGGCCGGAAAACGCCCGGCGAAGTCATTCGGGCGCCGCACGTCAGCTGGGCGGCCACCCCCCCGGGCCCTTGAAGGGCATTGTGAGTGCCGGCACCCGATCGCCGACAGGAGGCACTCCACAAATGGATTGCAGCGAGGACAACGCCCGTGGATCCTCGGCCTGCAGGGGTCCCATCCCTGGCGCTCTACCATGGGGCCAGGCCCATCACGAAGTCCGACCTGGAACGCTCGCTTGCTTCCCCAACCTTCAGCTTCTGGGGTCCTGTCCCTCATGACCTCCATATCGGAAACCCTTAGTCCCACACCCACGCATCTCCTAACCACGCAGTCTCCATCGGCGCCTCCTGGTGCTTCGGACAACGCTCAGAGTGAGATAAACATGTATGACCAAAATGAGGTCATCCCCATCCTTCGTTGCCGGCTCTACCTGAAAGATGGTGGCGCACACCAGGCCACCACCCGTCCTTCAACTCTGCTTTGGGAACGCTCCACTGCGCCGGCGTGTCCGGGTGCACCGTGTCTTTTCCATGCCATTTCTTAGTGGCAGCAACATGCCCTGGGCGAGAAAGGGCCCTGGGCCATGGAGAGCAGGGCGGTCCGCAGGGCTGCCCTACGCCGGCCAATTCTCACGAGCGTTCTGCCCAAACCAATCCTGGTTTGGGCAGAACGCTCGTGAGAAATGGCCGGAAAACGCCCGGCGAAGTCATTTGGGCGCCGCACGTCAGCTGGGCGGCCACCGCCCCCGGGGCCTTGAAGGGCATTTTGAGTGCCCGCACCCGATCGCCGCCAGGAGGCACTCCACAAATGGATTGCAGCGAGGACAACGCCCGTGGATCCTCGGCCTGCAGGGGTCCCATCCCTGGCGCTCTACCATGGGGCCAGGCCCATCACGAAGTCCGGTCTGGAACGCTCGCCTGCTTCCCCAACTTTCTGCCTCCGGGGTACTGTCCCTCATGGCCTTTATATCGGAAACCCTTAGTCCCGCACCCACGCATCTCCCAACCACGCAGTCCGTATCGGCGCCACCTGGTGCTTCGGACAACGCTCAGAGTGAGATAAACCTGTATGACCAAAATGAGGTCATCCCCATTCTTGGCCGCCCCATCTACCCGAAAGTCGTAAACACACACCAGGCCACCTACCGTCCTTCAACTCTGATCCGGAAAAGCTTTCCTGCGCCGGGGATCCCGGGTGCCCCGTGTCTTTTCCGTGCCATTTCTTGGCGGCAGCAACATGCCCTGGGCGAGAAAGGGCCCTGGGCCATGGAGAGCAGGGCGGTCCGCAGGGCTGCCCTACGCCGGCCAATTCTCACGAGCGTTCTGCCCAAACCAATCCTGGTTTGGGCAGAACGCTCGTGAGAATTGGCCGGAAAACGCCCGGCGAAGTCATTCGGGCGCCGCACGTGTGCTGGGCCGCCCCCCACCGGGGCCTTGAGGGCATTGTGAGTGTCCGCACCCGATCGCCGCCAACAGGAACTCCACAAGATGGAATGCAGCAAGGACAACGCCCGTGGATCCTCGACCTGCGGGGGTCCCATCCCTGGCGCTCTACCATGGGGCCAGGCCCATCACGAAGTCCGACCTGGAACGCTCGCCTGCTTCCCCAACCTTCAGCTTCTGGGGTCCAGTCCCTCATGGCCTCCATATCGGAAACCCTTAGTCCCACACCCACGCATCTCCTAACCACGCAGTCTCCATCGGCGCCTCCTGGTGCTTCGGACAACGCTCAGAGTGAGATAAACATGTATGACCAAAATGAGGTCATCCCCATCCTTGGTTGCCGGCTCTACCTGAAAGATGGTGGCGCACACCAGGCCACCACCCATCCTTCAACTCTGCTTTGGGAACGCTCCACTGCGCCGGCGTGTCCGGGTGCACCGTGTCTTTTCCGTGCCATTTCTTAGCGGCAGCAACATGCCCTGGGCGAGAAAGGGCCCTGGGCCATGGAGAGCAGGGCGTTCCGCAGGGCTGCCCTACGCCGGCCAATTCTCACGAGCGTTCTGCCCAAACCAATCCTGGTTTGGGCAGAACGCTCGTGAGAATTGGCCGGAAAACGCCCGGCGAAGTCATTCGGGCGCCGCACGTCAGCTGGGCGGCCACCCCCCCGGGCCCTTGAAGGGCATTGTGAGTGCCGGCACCCGATCGCCGACAGGAGGCACTCCACAAATGGATTGCAGCGAGGACAACGCCCGTGGATCCTCGGCCTGCAGGGGTCCCATCCCTGGCGCTCTACCATGGGGCCAGGCCCATCACGAAGTCCGACCTGGAACGCTCGCTTGCTTCCCCAACCTTCAGCTTCTGGGGTCCTGTCCCTCATGACCTCCATATCGGAAACCCTTAGTCCCACACCCACGCATCTCCTAACCACGCAGTCTCCATCGGCGCCTCCTGGTGCTTCGGACAACGCACAGAGTGAGATAAACATGTATGACCAAAATGAGGTCATCCCCATCCTTGGTTGCCGGCTCTACCTGAAAGATGGTGGCGCACACCAGGCCACCACCCGTCCTTCAACTCTGCTTTGGGAACGCTCCACTGCGCCGGCGTGTCCGGGTGCACCGTGTCTTTTCCGTGCCATTTCTTAGCGGCAGCAACATGCCCTGGGCGAGAAAGGTGCCTGGGCCATGGAGAGCAGGGCGTTCCGCAGGGCTGCCATACGCCGGCCAATTCTCACGCGCGTTCTGCCCAAACCAATCCTGGTTTGGGCAGAACGCTCGTGAGAATTGGCCGGAAAACGCCCGGCGAAGTCATTCGGGCGCCGCACGTCAGCTGGGCGGCCACCCCCCCGGGCCCTTGAAGGGCATTGTGAGTGCCGGCACCCGATCGCCGACAGGAGGCACTCCACAAATGGATTGCAGCGAGGACAACGCCCGTGGATCCTCGGCCTGCGGGGTCCCATCCCTGGCGCTCTACCATGGGGCCAGGCCCATCAAGAAGTCCGACCTGGAACGCTCGCTTGCTTCCCCAACCTTCAGCTTCTGGGGTCCTGTCCCTCATGACCTCCATATCGGAAACCCTTAGTCCCACACCCACGCATCTCCTAACCACGCAGTCTCCATCGGCGCCTCCTGGTGCTTCGGACAACGCTCAGAGTGAGAAAAACATGTATGACCAAAATGAGGTCATCCCCATCCTTGGTTGCCGGCTCTACCTGAAAGATGGTGGCGCACACCAGGCCACCACCCGTCCTTCAACTCTGCTTTGGGAACGCTCCACTGCGCCGGCGTGTCCGGGTGCACCGTGTCTTTTCCGTGCCATTTCTTAGCGGCAGCAACATGCCCTGGGCGAGAAAGGGCCCTGGGCCATGGAGAGCAGGGCGGTCTGCAGGGCTGCCCTACGCCGGCCAATTCTCACGAGCGTTCTGCCCTAACCAATCCTGGTTTGGGCAGAACGCTCGTGAGAATTGGCCGGAAAACGCCTGGCGAAGTCATTCGGGCGCCGCACGTCAGCTGGGCGGCCACCGCCCCCGGGGCCTTGAAGGGCATTGTGAGTGCCCGCACCCGATCGCCGCCAGGAGGCACTCCACAAATGGATTGCAGCGAGGACAACGCCCGTGGATCCTCGGCCTGCAGGGGTCCCATCCCTGGGGCTCTACCATGGGGCCAGGCCCATCACGAAGTCCGGTCTGGAACGCTCGCCTGCTTCCCCAACTTTCTGCCTCCGGGGTACTGTCCCTCATGGCCTCCATATCGGAAACCCTTAGTCCCGCACCCACGCATCTCCCAACCACGCAGTCCTTATCGGCGCCACCTGGTGCTTCGGACAACGCTCAGAGTGAGATAAACCTGTATGACCAAAATGAGGTCATCCCCATTCTTGGCCGCCCCATCTACCCGAAAGACGTAAACACACACCAGGCCACCTACCGTCCTTCAACTCTGATCCGGAAAAGCTTTCCTGCGCCAGGGATCCCGGGTGCCCCGTGTCTTTTCCGTGCCATTTCTTGGCGGCAGCAACATGCCCTGGGCGAGAAAGGGCCCTGGGCCATGGAGAGCAGGGCGGTCCGCAGGGCTGCCCTACGCCGGCCAATTCTCACGAGCGTTCTGCCCAAACCAATCCTGGTTTGGGCAGAACGCTCGTGAGAATTGGCCGGAAAACGCCCGGCGAAGTCATTCGGGCGCCGCACGTGTGCTGGGCCGCCCCCCACCGGGGCCTTGAGGGCATTGTGAGTGTCCGCACCCGATCGCCGCCAACAGGCACTCCACAAGATGGAATGCAGCAAGGACAACGCCCGTGGATCCTCGACCTGCGGGGGTCCCATCCCTGGCGCTCTACCATGGGGCCAGGCCCATCACGAAGTCCGACCTGGAACGCTCGCCTGCTTCCCCAACCTTCAGCTTCTGGGGTCCAGTCCCTCATGGCCTCCATATCGGAAACCCTTAGTCCCACACCCACGCATCTCCTAACCACGCAGTCTCCATCGGCGCCTCCTGGTGCTTCGGACAACGCTCAGAGTGAGATAAACATGTATGACCAAAATGAGGTCATCCCCATCCTTGGATGCCGGCTCTACCTGAAAGATGGTGGCGCACACCAGGCCACCACCCATCCTTCAACTCTGCTTTGGGAACGCTCCACTGCGCCGGCGTGTCCAGGTGCACCGTGTCTTTTCCGTGCCATTTCTTAGCGGCAGCAACATGCCCTGGGCGAGAAAGGGCCCTGGGCCATGGAGAGCAGGGCGTTCCGCAGGGCTGCCCTACGCCGGCCAATTCTCACGCGCGTTCTGCCCAAACCAATCCTGGTATGGGCAGAACGCTCGTGAGAATTGGCCGGAAAACGCCCGGCGAAGTCATTCGGGCGCCGCACGTCAGCTGGGCGGCCACCCCCCCGGGCCCTTGAAGGGCATTGTGAGTGCCGGCACCCGATCGCCGACAGGAGGCACTCCACAAATGGATTGCAGCGAGGACAACGCCCGTGGATCCTCGGCCTGCAGGGGTCCCATCCCTGGCGCTCTACCATGGGGCCAGGCCCATCACGAAGTCCGACCTGGAACGCTCGCATGCTTCCCCAACCTTCAGCTTCTGGGGTCCTGTCCCTCATGACCTCCATATCGGAAACCCTTAGTCCCACACCCACGCATCTCCTAACCACGCAGTCTCCATCGGCGCCTCCTGGTGCTTCGGACAACGCTCAGAGTGAGAAAAACATGTATGACCAAAATGAGGTCATCCCCATCCTTGGTTGCCGGCTCTACCTGAAAGATGGTGGCGCACACCAGGCCACCACCCGTCCTTCAACTCTGCTTTGGGAACGCTCCACTGTGCCGGCGTGTCCGGGTGCACCGTGTCTTTTCCGTGCCATTTCTTAGCGGCAGCAACATGCCCTGGGCGAGAAAGGGCCCTGGGCCATGGAGAGCAGGGCGGTCAGCAGGGCTGCCCTACGCCGGCCAATTCTCACGAGCGTTCTGCCCAAACCAATCCTGGTTTGGGCAGAACGCTCGTGAGAATTGGCCGGAAAACGCCCGGCGAAGTCATTCGGGCGCCGCACGTGTGCTGGGCCGCCCCCCACCGGGGCCTAGAGGGCATTGTGAGTGTCCGCACCCGATCGCTGCCAACAGGCACTCCACAAGATGGAATGCAGCAAGGACAACGCCCGTGGATCCTCGACCTGCGGGTTCCCATCCCTGGCGCTCTACCATGGGGCCAGGCCCATCACGAAGTCCGGTCTGGAACGCTCGCCTGCTTCCCCAACCTTCAGCTTCTGGGGTCCTGTCCCTCATGACCTGCATATCGGAAACCTTAGTCCCACACCCACGCATCTCCTAACCACGCAGTCTCCATCGGCGCCTCCTGGTGCTTCGGACAACGCTCAGAGTGAGATAAACATGTATGACCAAAATGAGGTCATCCCCATCCTTGGTTGCCGGCTCTACCTGAAAGATGGTGGCGCACACCAGGCCACCACCCGTCCTTCAACTCTGCTTTGGGAACGCTCCACTGCGCCGGCGTTTCCGGGTGCACCGTGTCTTTTCCCTGACATTTCTTAGCGGCAGCAACATGCCCTGGGCGAGAAAGGGCCCTGGGCCATGGAGAGCAGGGCGGTCCGCAGGGCTGCCCTACGCCGGCCAATTCTCACGAGCCATCTGCCCAATCCAATCCTGGTTTGGGCAGAACGCTCGTGAGAATTGGCCGGAAAACGCCCGGCGAAGTCATTCTGGCGCCGCACGTCAGCTGGGCGGCCCCCCCCCCGGGGCCTTGAAGGGCATTGTGAGTGCCCGCACCCGATCGCCGCCAGGAGGCACTCCACAAATGGATTGCAGCGAGGAAAACGCCCGTGGATCCTCGGCCTGAAGGGGTCCCATCCCTGGCGCTCTACCATGGGGCCAGGCCCATCACGAAGTCCGGTCTGGAACGCTCGCCTGCTTCCCCAACCTTCTGCCTCGGGGGTACTATCCCTCATGGCCTCCATATCGGAAACCCTTAGTCCCGCACCCACGCGTCTCCCAACCACGCAGTCTCTATCGGCGCCACCTGGTGCTTCGGACAACGCTCAGAGTGAGATAAACCTGTATGACCAAAATGAGGTCATCCCCATTCTGGACGCCCCATCTACCCGAAAGACGTAGGCAAACACCAGGCCACCTACCGTCCTTCAACTCTGATCCGGAAAAGCTTTCCTGCGCCGGGGATCCCGGGTGCCCCGTGTCTTTTCCGTGCCATTTCTTGCGGCAGCAACATGCCCTGGGCGAGAAAGGGCCCTGGGCCATGGAGAGCAGGGCGGTCCCCAGGGCTTCCCTACCACGGCCAATCTCACGAGCGTTCTGCCCAAACCAATCCTGGTTTGGCAGAACGCTCGTGAGAATTGGCCGGAAAACGCCCAGCGAAGTCATTCGGGCGCCGCACGTGTGCTGGCCCGCCCCCCACCGGGGCCTTGAGGGCATTGTGAGTGTCCGCACCCGATCGCCGCCAACAGGCACTACACAAGATGGAATGCAGCAAGGACAACGCCCGTGGATCCTCGGCCAGCAGGGGTCCCATCCCTGGCGCTCTACCATGGGGCCAGGCCCATCACGAAGTCCGGTCTGGAACGCTCGCTTGCTTCCCCAACCTTCTGCCTCCGGGGTACTGTCCCTCATGGCCTCCATATCGGAAACCCTTAGTCCCGCACCCACGCATCTCCCAACCACGCAGTCTCTATCGGCGCCACCTGGTGCTTCGGACAACGCTCAGAGTGAGATAAACCTGTATGACCAAAATGAGGTCATCCCCATTCTTGGCCTCCCCATCTACCTGAAAGACGTAGGCACACACCAGGCCACCTACCGTCCTTCAACTCTGATCCGGAAAAGCTTTCCTGCGCCGGGGATCCCGGGTGCCCCGTGTCTTTTCCGTGCCATTTCTTGGCGGCAGCAACATGCCCTGGGCGAGAAAGGGCCCTGGGCCATGGAGAGCAGGGCGGTCCGCAAGGCTGCCCTACGCCGGCCAATTCTCACGAGCGTTCTGCCCAAACCAATCCTGGTTGGGGCAGAACGCTCGTGAGAATTGGCCGGAAAACGCCCGGCGAAGTCATTCGGGCGCTGCACGTGTGCTGGGGCGCCCCCCACCGGGGCCTTGAGGGCATTGTGAGTGTCCGCACCCGATCGCCGCCAACAGAAAATCCACAAGATGGAATGCAGCAAGGACAACGCCCGTGGATCCTCGACCTGCGGGGGTCCCATCCCTGGCGCTCTACCATGGGGCCAGGCCCATCACGAAGTCCGACCTGGAACGCTCGCCTGCTTCCCCAACCTTCAGCTTCTGGGGTCCTGTCCCTCATGGCCTCCATATCGGAAACCCTTAGTCCCACACCCACGCATCTCCTAACCACGCAGTCTCCATCGGCGCCTCCTGGTGCTTCGGACAACGCTCAGAGTGAGATAAACATGTATGACCAAAATGAGGTCATCCCCATCCTTGGTTGCCGGCTCTACCTGAAAGATGGTGGCGCACACCAGGCCACCACCCGTCCGTCAACTCTGCTTTGGGAACGCTCCACTGCACGGCGTGTCCGGGTGCACCGTGTCTTTTCCGTGCCATTTCTTAGCGGCAGCAACATGCCCTGGGCAGAAAAGGGCCCTGGGCCATGGAGAGCAGGGCGGTCCGCAGGGCTGCCCTACGCCGGCCAATTCTCACGAGCGTTCTGCCCAAACCAATCCTGGTTTGGGCAGAACGCTCGTGAGAATTGGCCGGAAAACGCCCGGCGAAGTCATTCGGGCGCCGCACGTCAGCTGGGCGGCCACCCCCCCGGGGCCTTGAAGGGCATTGTGAGTGCCCGCAACCATTCGCCGCCAGGAGGCACTCCACAAATGGATTGCAGCGAGTACCACGCCCGTGGATCCTCGGCCTGCAGGGGTCCCATCCCTGGCGCTCTACCATGGGGCCAGGCCCATCACGAAGTCCGGTCTGGAACGCTCGCCTGCTTCCCCAACCTTCTGCCTCCGGGGTACTGTCCCTCATGGCCTCCATATCGGAAACCCTTAGTCCCGCACCCACGCATCTCCAACCACGCAGTCTCTATCGGCGCCACCTGGTGCTTCGGACAACGCTCAGAGTGAGATAAACCTGTATGACCAAAATGAGGTCATCCCCATTCTTGGCCGCCCCATCTACCCGAAAGACGTAGGCACACACCAGGCCACCTACCGTCCTTCAACTCT
The DNA here is from genome assembly GCF_964662115.1 of Mustela nivalis. Classification (NCBI taxonomy): domain Eukaryota; kingdom Metazoa; phylum Chordata; class Mammalia; order Carnivora; family Mustelidae; genus Mustela; species Mustela nivalis. The sequence continues at coordinate 110,397 of NW_028135935.1, forward strand.
GATCCGGAAAAGCTTTCCTGCGCCGGGGATCCCGGGGGCCCCGTGTCTTTTCCGTGCCATTTCTTGGCGGCAGCAACATGCCCTGGACGAGAAAGGGCCGTGGGCCATGGAGAGCAGGGCGGTCCGCAGGGCTGCCCTACGCCGGCCAATTCTCACGAGCGTTCTGCCCAAACCAATCCTGGTTTCGGCAGAACGCTCTTGAGAATTGGCGGGAAAACGCCCGGCTAAGTCATTCGGGCGCCCACGTCAGCTGGGCGGCCACCCCCCCGGGTCCTTGAAGGGCATTGTGAGTGCCCGCACCCGATCGCCGACAGGAGGCACTCCACAAATGATTGCAGCGAGGACAACGCCCGTGGATCCTCGGCCTGCAGGGGTCCCATCCCTGGCGCTCTACCATGGGGCCAGGCCCATCACGAAGTCCGGTCTGGAACGCTCGCCTGCTTCCCCAACCTTCAGCTTCTGGGGTCCTGTCCCTCATGGCCTGCATATCGGAAAACTTAGTCCCACACCCACGCATCTCCTAACCACGCAGTCTCCATCGGCGCCTCCTGGTGCTTCGGACAACGCTCAGAGTGAGATAAACATGTATGACCAAAATGAGGTCATCCCCATCCTTGGTTGCCGGCTCTACCTGAAAGATGGTGGCCCACACCAGGCCACCACCCGTCCTTCAACTCTGCTTTGGGAACGCTCCACAGCGCCGGCGTTTCCGGGTGCACCGTGTCTTTTCCGTGACATTTCTTAGCGGCAGCAACATGCCCTGGGCGAGAAAGGGCCCTGGGCCATGGAGAGCAGGGCGGTCCGCAGGGCTGCCCTACGCCGGCCAATTCTCACGAGCGTTCTGCCCAAACCAATCCTGGTTTGGGCAGAACGCTCGTGAGAATTGGCCGGAAAACGCCCGGCGAATTCATTCGCGCGCTGCACGTCAGCTGGGCGGCCCCCCCCCCGGGGCCTTGAAGGGCATTGTGAGTGCCCGCACCCGATCGCCGCCAGGAGGCACTCCACAAATGGATTGCAGCGAGGACAACGCCCGTGGATCCTCGGCCTGCAGGGGTCCCATCCCTGGCGCTCTACCATGGGGCCAGGCCCATCACGAAGTCCGGTCTGGAACGCTCGCCTGCTTCCAGAACTTTCTGCCTCAGGGGTACTGTCCCTCATAGCCTCCATATCGGAAAAACTTATTCCCGCACCCACGCATCTCCCAACCACGCAGTCTCTATCGGCGCCACCTGGTGCTTCGGACAACGCTCAGATTGAGATAAACCTGTATGACCAAAATGAGGTCATCCCCATTCTTGGCCGCCCCATCTACCCGAAAGACGTAGGCACACACCAGGCCACCTACCGTCCTTCAACTCTGATCCGGAAAAGCTTTCCTTCGCCGGGGATCCCGGGTGCCCCGTGTCTTTTCCGTGCCATTCCTTGGCGGCAGCAATATGCCCTGGGCGAGAAAGGGCCCTGGGCCATGGAGAGCAGGGCGGTCCGCAGGGCTGCCCTACGCCGGCCAATTCTCACGAGCGTTCTGCCCAAACCAATCCTGGTTTTGGCAGAACGCTCGTGAGAATTGGCCGGAAAACGCCCGGCGAAATCATTCGGGCGCCGCACGTGTGCTGGGCCGCCCCCCACCGGGGCCTTGAGGGCATTGTGAGTGTCCGCACCCGATCGCCGCCAACAGGCACTCCACAAGATGGAATGCAGCAAGGACAACGCCCGTGGATCCTCGACCTGCGGGGGTCCCATCCCTGGCGCTCTACCATGGGGCCAGGCCCATCACGAAGTCCGACCTGGAACGCTCGCCTGCTTCCCCAACCTTCAGCTTCTGGGGTCCTGTCCCTCATGGCCTCCATATCGGAAACCCTTAGTCCCACACCCACGCATCTCCTAACCACGCAGTCTCCATCGGCGCCTCCTGGTGCTTCGGACAACGCTCAGAGTGAGATAAACATGTATGACCAAAATGAGGTCATCCCCATCCTTGGTTGCCGGCTCTACCTGAAAGATGGTGGCGCACACCAGGCCACCACCCGTCCTAGAACTCTTCTTTGGGAACGCTCCACTGCGCCGGCGTGTCCGGGTGCACCGTGTCTTTTCCGTGCCATTTCTTAGCGGCAGCAACATGCCCTGGGCGAGAAAGGGCCCTGGGCCATGGAGAGCAGGGCGGTCCGCAGGGCTGCCCTACGCCGGCCAATTCTCACGAGCCATCTGCCCAATCCAATCCTGGTTTGGGCAGAACGCTCGTGAGAATTGGCCGGAAAACGCCCGGCGAAGTCATTCTGGCGCCGCATGTCAGCTGGGCGGCCCCCCCCCCGGGGCCTTGAAGGGCATTGTGAGTGCCCGCACCCGATCGCCGCCAGGAGGCACTCCACAAATGGATTGCAGCGAGGAAAACGCCCGTGGATCCTCGGCCTGCAGGGGTCCCATCCCTGGCGCTCTACCATGGGGCCAGGCCCATCACGAAGTCCGGTCTGGAACGCACGCCTGCATCCCCAACCTTCTGCCTCGGGGGTACTATCCCTCATGGCCTCCATATCGGAAACCCTTAGTCCCGCACCCACGCGTCTCCCAACCACGCAGTCTCTATCGGCGCCACCTGGTGCTTCGGACAACGCTCAGAGTGAGATAAACCTGTATGACCAAAATGAGGTCATCCCCATTCTGGACGCCCCATCTACCCGAAAGACGTAGGCAAACACCAGGCCACCTACCGTCCTTCAACTCTGATCCGGAAAAGCTTTCCTGCGCCGGGGTTCCCGGGTGCCCCGTGTCTTTTCCGTGCCATTTCTTGCGGCAGCAACATGCCCTGGGCGAGAAAGGGCCCTGGGCCATGGAGAGCAGGGCGGTCCCCAGGGCTTCCCTACCACGGCCAATCTCACGAGCGTTCTGCCCAAACCAATCCTGGTTTGGCAGAACGCTCGTGAGAATTGGCCGGAAAACGCCCAGCGAAGTCATTCGGGCGCCGCACGTGTGCTGGCCCGCCCCCCACCGGGGCCTTGAGGGCATTGTGAGTGTCCGCACCCAATCGCCGCCAACAGGCACTACACAAGATGGAATGCAGCAAGGACAACGCCCGTGGATCCTAGGCCAGCAGGGGTCCCATCCCTGGCGCTCTACCATGGGGCCAGGCCCATCACGAAGTCCGGTCTGGAACGCTCGCTTGCTTCCCCAACCTTCTGCCTCCGGGGTACTGTCCCTCATGGCCTCCATATCGGAAACCCTTAGTCCCGCACCCACGCATCTCCCAACCACGCAGTCTCTATCGGCGCCACCTGGTGCTTCGGACAACGCTCAGAGTGAGATAAACCTGTATGACCAAAATGAGGTCATCCCCATTCTTGGCCGCCCCATCTACCCGAAAGACGTAGGCACACACCAGGCCACCTACCGTCCTTCAACTCTGATCCGGAAAAGCTTTCCTGCGCCGGGGATCCCGGGTGCCCCGTGTCTTTTCCGTGCCATTTCTTGGCGGCAGCAACATGCCCTGGGCGAGAAAGGGCCCTGGGCCATGGAGAGCAGGGCGGTCCGCAAGGCTGCCCTACGCCGGCCAATTCTCACGAGCGTTCTGCCCAAACCAATCCTGGTTTGGGCAGAACGCTCGTGAGAATTGGCCGGAAAACGCCCGGCGAAGTCATTCGGGCGCCGCACGTGTGCTGGGGCGCCCCCCACCGGGGCCTTGAGGGCATTGTGAGTGTCCGCACCCGATCGCCGCCAACAGAAAATCCACAAGATGGAATGCAGCAAGGACAACGCCCGTGGATCCTCGACCTGCGGGTTCCCATCCCTGGCGCTCTACCATGGGGCCAGGCCCATCACGAAGTCCGACCTGGAACGCTCGCCTGCTTCCCCAACCTTCAGCTTCTGGGGTCCTGTCCCTCATGGCCTCCATATCGGAAACCCTTAGTCCCACACCCACGCATCTCCTAACCACGCAGTCTCCATCGGCGCCTCCTGGTGCTTCGGACAACGCTCAGAGTGAGATAAACATGTATGCCCAAAATGAGGTCATCCCCATCCTTGGTTGCCGGCTCTACCTGAAAGATGGTGACGCACACCAGGCCACCACCCGTCCGTCAACTCTGCTTTGGGAACGCTCCACTGCACGGCGTGTCCGGGTGCCCCGTGTCTTTTCCGTGCCATTTCTTGGCGGCAGCAACATGCCCTGGACGAGAAAGGGCCGTGGGCCATGGACAGCAGGGCGGTCCGCAGGGCTGCCCTACGCTGGCCAATTCTCACGAGCGTTCAGCCCAAACCAATCCTGGTTTGGGCAGAACGCTCGTGAGAATTGGCGGGAAAACGCCCGGCTAAGTCATTCGGGCGCCCACGTCAGCTGGGCGGCCACCCCCCCGGGGCCTTGAAGGGCATTGTGAGTGCCCGCACCCGATCGCCGACAGGAGGCACTCCACAAATGATTGCAGCGAGGACAACGCCCGTGGATCCTCGGCCTGCAGGGGTCCCATCCCTGGCGCTCTACCATGGGGCCAGGCCCATCATGAAGTCCGGTCTGGAACGCTCGCCTGCTTCCCCAACCTTCTGCCTCCGGGGTACTGTCCCTCATGGCCTCCATATCGGAAACCCTTAGTCCCGCACCCACGCATCTCCCAACCACGGAGTCCTTATCGGCGCCACCTGGTGCTTCGGACAACGCTCAGAGTGAGATAAACCTGTATGACCAAAATGAGGTCATCCCCATTCTTGGCCGCCCCATCTACCCGAAAGACGTAGGCACACACCAGGCCACCTACCGTCCTTCAACTCTGATCCGGAAAAGCTTTCCTTCGCCGGGGATCCCGGGTGCCCCGTGTCTTTTCCGTGCCATTCCTTGGCGGCAGCAATATGCCCTGGGCGAGAAAGGGCCCTGGGCCATGGAGAGCAGGGCGGTCCGCAGGGCTGCCCTACGCCGGCCAATTCTCACGAGCGTTCTGCCCAAACCAATCCTGGTTTTGGCAGAACGCTCGTGAGAATTGGCCGGAAAACGCCCGGCGAAGTCATTCGGGCGCCGCACGTGTGCTGGGCCGCCCCCCACCGGGGCCTTGAGGGCATTGTGAGTGTCCGCACCCGATCGCCGCCAACAGGCACTCCACAAGATGGAATGCAGCAAGGACAACGCCCGTGGATCCTCGACCTGCGGGGGTCCCATCCCTGGCGCTCTACCATGGGGCCAGGCCCATCACGAAGTCCGACCTGGAACGCTCGCCTGCTTCCCCAACCTTCAGCTTCTGGGGTCCTGTCCCTCATGGCCTCCATATCGGAAACCCTTAGTCCCACACCCACGCATCTCCTAACCACGCAGTCTCCATCGGCGCCTCCTGGTGCTTCGGACAACGCTCAGAGTGAGATAAACATGTATGACCAAAATGAGGTCATCCCCATCCTTGGTTGCCGGCTCTACCTGAAAGATGGTGGCGCACACCAGGCCACCACCCGTCCTAGAACTCTTCTTTGGGACGCTCCACTGCGCCGGCGAGTCCGGGTGCACCGTGTCTTTTCCGTGCCATTTCTTAGCGGCAGCAACATGCCCTGGGCGAGAAAGGGCCCTGGGCCATGGAGAGCAGGGCGGTCCGCAGGGCTGCCCTACGCCGGCCAATTCTCACGAGCGTTCTGCCCAAACCAATCCTGGTTTGGGAAGAACGCTCGTGAGAATTGGCCGGAAAATGCCCGGCGAAGTCATTCGGGCGCCGCACGTCAGCTGGGCGGCCACCCCCCCGGGGCCTTGAAGGGCATTGTGAGTGCCCGCACCCGATCGCCGCCAAGAGGCACTCCACAAATGGATTGCAGCGAGGACAACGCCCGTGGATCCTCGGCCTGCGGGGGTCCCATCCCTGGCGCTCTATCATGGGGCCAGGCCCATCACGAAGTCCGGTCTGGAACGCTCGCCCGCTTCCCCAACTTTCTGCCTCCGGGGTACTGTCCCTCATGGCCTCCATATCGGAAACCCTTAGTCCCGCACCCACGCATCTCCCAACCACGCAGTCTCTATCGGCGCCACCTGGTGCTTCGGACAACGCTCAGAGTGAGATAAACCTGTATGACCAAAATGAGGTCATCCCCATTCTTGGCCGCCCCATCTACCCGAAAGACGTAGGCACACACCAGGCCACCTACCGTCCTTCAACTCTGATCCGGAAAAGCTTTCCTGCGCCGGGGATCCCGGGTGCCCCGTGTCTTTTCCGTGCCATTTCTTGGCGGCAGCAACATGCCCTGGGCGAGAAAGGGCCCTGGGCCATGGAGAGCAGGGCGGTCCGCAGGGCTGCCCTACGCCGGCGAATTCTCACGAGCGTTCTGCCCAAACCAATCCTGGTTTGGGCAGAACGCTCGTGAGAATTGGCCGGAAAACGCCCGGCGAAGTCATTCGGGCGCCGCACGTGTGCTGGGCCGCCCCCCACCGGGGCCTTGAGGGCATTGTGAGTGTCCGCACCCGATCGCCGCCAACAGGCACTCCACAAGATGGAATGCAGCAAGGACAACGCCCGTGGATCCTCGACCTGCGGGGGTCCCATCCCTGGCGCTCTACCATGGGGCCAGGCCCATCACGAAGTCCGACCTGGAACGCTCGCCTGCTTCCCCAACCTTCAGCTTCTGGGGTCCAGTCCCTCATGGCCTCCATATCGGAAACCCTTAGTCCCACACCCACGCATCTCCTAACCACGCAGTCTCCATCGGCGCCTCCTGGTGCTTCGGACAACGCTCAGAGTGAGATAAACATGTATGACCAAAATGAGGTCATCCCCATCCTTGGTTGCCGGCTTACCTGAAAGATGGTGGCGCACACCAGGCCACCACCCGTCCTTCAACTCAGCTTTATGAACGCTCCACTGCGCGGGCGTGTCCGGGTGCACCGTTTCTTTTCCGTGCCATTCCTTAGCGGCAGCAACATGCCCTGGGCGAGAAAGGGCCCTGGGCCATGGAGAGCAGGGCGGTCCGCTGGGCTGCCCTACGCCGGCCAATTCTCACGAGCGTTCTGCCCAAACCAATCCTGGTTTGGGCAGAACGATCGTGAGAATTGGCCGGAAAACGCCCGGCGAAGTCATTCGGGCGCCCACGTCAGCTGGGCGGCCACCCCCCCGGGGCCTTGAAGGGCATTGTGAGTGTCCGCACCCGATCGCCGCCAGGAGGCACTCCACAAATGGATTGAAGCGAGGACAACGCCCGTGGATCCTCGGCCTGCACGGGTCCCATCCCTGGCGCTCTACCATGGGGCCAGGCCCATCACGAAGTCCGGTCTGGAACGCTCGCCTGCTTCCCCAACTTTCTGCCTCAGGGGTACTGTCCCTCATGGCCTCCATATCGGAAACCCTTATTCCCGCACCCACGCATCTCCCAACCACGCAGTCTCTATCGGCGCCACCTGGTGCTTCGGACAACGCTCAGAGTGAGATAAACCTGTATGACCAAAATGAGGTCATCCCCATTCTTGGCCGCCCCATCTACCCGAAAGACGTAGGCACACACCAGGCCACCTACCGTCCTTCAACTCTGATCCGGAAAAGCTTTCCTGCGCCGGGGATCCCGGGTGCCCCGTGTCTTTTCCGTGCCATTTCTTGGCGGCAGCAATATGCCCTGGGCGAGAAAGGGCCCTGGGCCATGGAGAGCAGGGCGGTCCGCAGGGCTGCCCTTCGCCGGCAAATTCTCACGAGCGTTCTGCCCAAACCAATCCTGGTTTTGGCAGAACGCTCGTGAGAATTGGCCGGAAAACGCCCGGCGAAGTCATTCGGGCGCCGCACGTGTGCTGGGCCGCCCCCCACCGGGGCCTTGAGGGCATTGTGAGTGTCCGCACCCGATCGCCGCCAACAGGCACTCCACAAGATGGAATGCAGCAAGGACAACGCCCGTGGATCCTCGACCTGCGGGTGTCCCATCCCTGGCGCTCTACCATGGGGCCAGGCCCATCACGAAGTCCGACCTGGAACGCTCGCCTGCTTCCCCAACCTTCAGCTTCTGGGGTCCTGTCCCTCAGGGCCTCCATATCGGAAACCCTTAGTCCCACACCCACGCATCTCCTAACCACGCAGTCTCCATCGGCGCCTCCTGGTGCTTCGGACAACGCTCAGAGTGAGATAAACATGTATGACCAAAATGAGGTCATCCCCATCCTTGGTTGCCGGCTCTACCTGAAAGATGGTGGCGCACACCAGGCCACCACCCGTCCTAGAACTCTGCTTTGGGAACGCTCCACTGCGCCGGCGTGTCCGGGTGCACCGTGTCTTTTCCGTGCCATTTCTTAGCGGCAGCAACATGCCCTGGGCGAGAAAGGGCCCTGGGCCATGGAGAGCAGGGCGGTCGGCAGGGCTGCCCTACGCCGGCCAATTCTCACGAGCGTTCTGCCCAAACCAATCCTGGTTTGGGCAGAACGCTCGTGAGAATGGCCGGAAAACGCCCGGCGAAGTCATTCGGGCGCCGCACGTCAGCTGGGCGGCCACCCCCCCGGGACCTTGAAGGGCATTGTGAGTGCCCGCACCCGATCGCCGCCAGGAGGCACTCCACAAATGGATTGCAGCGAGGACAACGCCCGTGGATCCTCGGCCTGCAGGGGTCCCATCCCTGGCGCTCTACCATGGGGCCAGGCCCATCACGAAGTCCGGTCTGGAACGCTCGCCTGCTTCCCCAACTTTCTCCCACCGTGGTACTGTCCCTCATGGCCTCCATATCGGAAACCCTTAGTCCCGCACCCACGCATCTCCCAACCACGCAGTCCTTATCGGCGCCACCTGGTGCTTCGGACAACGCTCAGAGTGAGATAAACCTGTATGACCAAAATGAGGTCATCCCCATTCTTGGCCGCCCCATCTACCCGAAAGACGGAGGCACACACCAGGCCACCTACCGTCCTTCAACTCTGATCCGGAAAAGCTTTCCTGCGCCGGGGATCCCGGGTGCCCCGTGTCTTTTCCGTGCCATTTCTTGGCGGCAGCAACATGCCCTGGGCGAGAAAGGGCCCTGGGCCATGGAGAGCAGGGCGGTCCGCAGGGCTGCCCTACGCCGTCGAATTCTCACGAGCGTTCTGCCCAAACCAATCCTGGTTTGGGCAGAACGCTCGTGAGAATTGGCCGGAAAACGCCCGGCGAAGTCATTCGGGCGCCGCACGTGTGCTGGGCCGCCCCCCACCGGGGCCTTGAGGGCATTGTGAGTGTCCGCACCCGATCGCCGCCAACAGGCACTCCACAAGATGGAATGCAGCAAGGACAACGCCCGTGGATCCTCGACCTGCGGGGGTCCCATCCCTGGCGCACTACCATGGGGCCAGGCCCATCACGAAGTCCGACCTGGAACGCTCGCCTGCTTCCCCAACCTTCAGCTTCTGGGGTCCAGTCCCTCATGGCCTCCATATCGGAAACCCTTAGTCCCACACCCACGCATCTCCTAACCACGCAGTCTCCATCGGCGCCTCCTGGTGCTTCGGACAACGCTCAGAGTGAGATAAACATGTATGACCAAAATGAGGTCATCCCCATCCTTGGTTGCCGGCTTACCTGAAAGATGGTGGCGCACACCAGGCCACCACCCGTCCTTCAACTCAGCTTTATGAACGCTCCACTGCGCGGGCGTGTCCGGGTGCACCGTTTCTTTTCCGTGCCATTTCTTAGCGGCAGCAACATGCCCTGGGCGAGAAAGGGCCCTGGGCCATGGAGAGCAGGGCGGTCCGCAGGGCTGCCCTACGCCGGCCAATTCTCACGAGCGTTCTGCCCAAACCAATCCTGGTTTGGGCAGAACGATCGTGAGAATTGGCCGGAAAACGCCCGGCGAAGTCATTCGGGCGCCGCACGTCAGCTGGGCGGCCACCCCCCCGGGGCCTTGAAGGGCATTGTGAGTGTCCGCACCCGATCGCCGCCAGGAGGCACTCCACAAATGGATTGAAGCGAGGACAACGCCCGTGGATCCTCGGCTTGCACGGGTCCCATCCCTGGCGCTCTACCATGGGGCCAGGCCCATCACGAAGTCCGGTCTGGAACGCTCGCCTGCTTCCCCAACTTTCTGCCTCAGGGGTACTGTCCCTCATGGCCTCCATATCGGAAACCCTTATTCCCGCACCCACGCATCTCCCAACCACGCAGTCTCTATCGGCGCCACCTGGTGCTTCGGACAACGCTCAGAGTGAGATAAACCTGTATGACCAAAATGAGGTCATCCCCATTCTTGGCCGCCCCATCTACCCGAAAGACGTAGGCACACACCAGGCCACCTACCGTCCTTCAACTCTGATCCGGAAAAGCTTTCCTTCGCCGGGGATCCCGGGTGCCCCGTGTCTTTTCCGTACCATTTCTTGGCGGCAGCAATATGCCCTGGGCGAGAAAGGGCCCTGGGCCATGGAGAGCAGGGCGGTCCGCAGGGCTGCCCTTCGCCGGCAAATTCTCACGAGCGTTCTGCCCAAACCAATCCTGGTTTTGGGAGAACGCTCGTGAGAAATGGCCGGAAAACGCCCGGCGAAGTCATTCGGGCGCCGCACGTGTGCTGGGCCGCCCCCCACCGGGGCCTTGAGGGCATTGTGAGTGTCCGCACCCGATCGCCGCCAACAGGCACTCCACAAGATGGAATGCAGCAAGGACAACGCCCGTGGATCCTCGACCTGCGGGTGTCCCATCCCTGGCGCTCTACCATGGGGCCAGGCCCATCACGAAGTCCGACCTGGAACGCTCGCCTGCTTCCCCAACCTTCAGCTTCTGGGGTCCTGTCCCTCATGGCCTCCATATCGGAAACCCTTAGTCCCACACCCACGCATCTCCTAACCACGCAGTCTCCATCGGCGCCTCCTGGTGCTTCGGACAACGCTCAGAGTGAGATAAACATGTATGACCAAAATGAGGTCATCCCCATCCTTGGTTGCCGGCTTACCTGAAAGATAGTGGCGCACACCAGGCCACCACCCGTCCTAGAACTCTGCTTTGGGAACGCTCCACTGCGCCGGCGTGTCCGGGTGCACCGTGTCTTTTCCGTGCCATTTCTTAGCGGCAGCAACATGCCCTGGGCGAGAAAGGGCCCTGGGCCATGGAGAGCAGGGCGGTCGGCAGGGCTGCCCTACGCCGGCCAATTCTCACGAGCGTTCTGCCCAAACCAATCCTGGTTTGGGAAGAACGCTCGTGAGAATTGGCCGGAAAACGCCCGGGGAAGTCATTCGGGCGCCGCACGTCAGCTGGGCGGCCACCCACCCGGGACCTTGAAGGGCATTGAGAGTGCCCGCACCCGATCGCCGCCAGGAGGCACTCCACAAATGGATTGCAGCGAGGACAACGCCCGTGGATCCTCGGCCTGCAGGGGTCCCATCCCTGGCGCTCTACCATGGGGCCAGGCCCATCACGGGGTCCGGTCTGAAACGCTCGCCTGCTTTCCCAACTTTCTGCCTCCGGGGTACTGTCCCTCATGGCCTCCATATCGGAAACCCTTAGTCCCGCACCCACGCATCTCCCAACCACGCAGTCCTTATCGGCGCCACCTGGTGCTTCGGACAACGCTCAGAGTGAGATAAACCTGTATGACCAAAATGAGGTCATCCCCATTCTTGGCCGCCCCATCTACCCGAAAGACGGAAGCACACACCAGGCCACCTACCGTCCTTCAACTCTGATCCGGAAAAGCTTTCCTGCGCCGGGGATCCCGGGTGTCCCGTGTCTTTTCCGTGCCATTTCTTGAGGGCAGCAACATGCCCTGGGAGAGAAAGGGCCCTGGGCCATGGAGAGCAGGGCGGTCCGCAGGACTGCCCTACGCCGGCCAATTCTCACGAGCGTTCTGCCCAAACCAATCCTGGTTTGGGCAGAACGCTCGTGAGAATTGGCCGGAAAACGCCCGGCGAAGTCATTCGGGCGCCGCACGTGTGCTGGGCCGCCCCCCACCGGGGCCTTGAGGGCATTGTGAGTGTCCGCACCCGATTGCCGCCAACAGGCACTCCACAAGATGGAATGCAGCAAGGACAACGCCCGTGGATCCTCGACCTGCGGGGGTCCCATCCCTGGCGCTCTACCATGGGGCCAGGCCCATCACGAAGTCCGACCTGGAACGCTCGCCTGCTTCCCCAACCTTCAGCTTCTGGGGTCCAGTCCCTCATGGCCTCCATATCGCAAACCCTTAGTCCCACACCCACGCATCTCCTAACCACGCAGTCTCCATCGGCGCCTCCTGGTGCTTCGGACAACGCTCAGAGTGAGATAAACATGTATGACCAAAATGAGGTCATCCCCATCCTTGGTTGCCGGCTTACCTGAAAGATGGTGGCGCATACCAGGCCACCACCCGTCCTTCAACTCTGATTTATGAACGCTCCACTGCGCGGGCGTGTCCGGGTGCACCGTGTCTTTTCCGTGCCATTTCTTAGCGGCAGCAACATGCCCTGGGCGAGAAAGGGCCCTGGGCCATGGAGAGCACGGCGGTCCGCAGGGCTGCCCTACGCCGGCCAATTCTCTCGAGCGTTCTGCCCAAACCAATCCTGGTTTGGGCAGAACGCTCGTGAGAATTGGCCGGAAAACGCCCGGCGAAGTCATTCGGGCGCCGCACGTCAGCTGGGCGGCCCCCCCCCGGGGCCTTGAAGGGCATTGTGAGTGCCCGCACCCGATCGCCGCCAGGAGGCACTCCACAAATGGATTGCAGCGAGGAAAACGCCCGTGGATCCTCGGCCTGCAGGGGTCCCATCCCTGGCGCTCTACCATGGGGCCAGGCCCATCACGAAGTCCGGTGTGGAACGCTCGCCTGCTTCCCCAACTTTCTGCCTCCGGGGTACTGTCCCTCATGGCCTCCATATCGGAAACCCTTAGTCCCGCACCCACGCATCTCCCAACCACGCAGTCCTTATCGGCGCCACCTGGTGCTTCGGACAACGCTCAGAGTGAGATAAACCTGTATGACCAAAATGAGGTCATCCCCATTCTTGGCCGCCCCATCTACCCGAAAGACGTAAACACACACCAGGCCACCTACCGTCCTTCAACTCTGATCCGGAAAAGCTTTCCTGCGCCGGGGATCCCGGGTGCCCCGTGTCTTTTCCGTGCCATTTCTTGGCGGCAGCAACATGCCCTGGGCGAGAAAGGGCCCTGGGCCATGGAGAGCAGGGCGGTCCGCAGGGCTGCCCTACGCCGGCCAATTCTCACGAGCGTTCTGCCCAAACCAATCCTGGTTTGGGCAGAACGCTCGTGAGAATTGGCCGGAAAACGCCCGGCGAAGTCATTCGGGCGCCGCACGTGTGCTGGGCCGCCCCCCACCGGGGCCTTGAGGGCATTGTGAGTGTCCGCACCCGATCGCCGCCAACAGGCACTCCACAAGATGGAATGCAGCAAGGACAACGCCCGTGGATCCTCGACCTGCGGGGGTCCCATCCCTGGCGCTCTACCATGGGGCCAGGCCCATCACGAAGTCCGACCTGGAACGCTCGCCTGCTTCCCCAACCTTCAGCTTCTGGGGTCCAGTCCCTCATGGCCTCCATATCGGAAACCCTTAGTCCCACACCCACGCATCTCCTAACCACGCAGTCTCCATCGGCGCCTCCTGGTGCTTCGGACAACGCTCAGAGTGAGATAAACATGTATGACCAAAATGAGGTCATCCCCATCCTTGGTTGCCGGCTCTACCTGAAAGATGGTGGCGCACACCAGGCCACCACCCATCCTTCAACTCTGCTTTGGGAACGCTCCACTGCGACGGCGTGTCCGGGTGCACCGTGTCTTTTCCGTGCCATTTCTTAGCGGCAGCAACATGCCCTGGGCGAGAAAGGGCCCTGGGCCATGGAGAGCAGGGCGTTCCGCTGGGCTGCCCTACGCCGGCCAATTCTCACGCGCGTTCTGCCCAAACCAATCCTGGTTTGGGCAGAACGCGCGTGAGAATTGGCCGGAAAACGCCCGGCGAAGTCATTCGGGCGCCGCACGTCAGCTTGGCGGCCACCGCCCCGGGCCCTTGAAGGGCATTGTGAGTGCCGGCACCCGATCGCCGACAGGAGGCACTCCACAAATGGATTGCAGCGAGGACAACGCCCGTGGATCCTCGGCCTGCAGGGGTCCCATCCCTGGCGCTCTACCATGGGGCCAGGCCCATCACGAAGTCCGACCTGGAACGCTCGCTTGCTTCCCCAACCTTCAGCTTCTGGGGTCCTGTCCCTCATGACCTCCATATCGGAAACCCTTAGTCCCACACCCACGCATCTCCTAACCACGCAGTCTCCATCGGCGCCTCCTGGTGCTTCGGACAACGCTCAGAGTGAGATAAACATGTATGACCAAAATGAGGTCATCCCCATCCTTGGTTGCCGGCTCTACCTGAAAGATGGTGGCGCACACCAGGCCACCACCCGTCCTTCAAATCTGCTTTGGGAACGCTCCACTGCGCCGTCGTGTCCGGGTGCACCGTGTCTTTTCCGTGCCATTTCTTAGCGGCAGCAACATGCCCTGGGCGAGAAAGGGCCCTGGGCGATGGAGAGCAGGGCGGTCCGCAGGGCTGCCCTACGCCGGCCAATTCTCACGAGCGTTCTGCCCAAACCAATCCTGGTTTGGGCAGAACGCTCGTGAGAATTGGCCGTAAAACGCCCGGCGAAGTCATTCGGGCGCCGCACGTCAGCTGGGCGGCCACCCCCCCGGGGCCTTGAAGGGCATTGTGAGTGCCCGCACCCGATCGCCGCCAGGAGGCACTCCACAAATGGATTGCAGCGAGGACAACGCCCGTGGATCCTCGGCCTGCAGGGGTCCCATCCCTGGCGCTCTACCATGGGGCCAGGCCCATCACGAAGTCTGGTCTGGAACGCTCGCCTGCTTCCCCAACTTTCTGCCTCAGGGGTACTGTCCCTCATGGCCTCCATATCGGAAACCCTTATTCCCGCACCCACGCATCTCCCAACCACGCAGTCTCTATCGGCGCCACCTGGTGCTTCGGACAACGCTCAGAGTGAGATAAACCTGTATGACCAAAATGAGGTCATCCCCATTCTTGGCCGCCCCATCTACCCGAAAGACGTAGGCACACACCAGGCCACCTACCGTCCTTCAACTCTGATCCGGAAAAGCTTTCCTGCGCCGGGGATCCCGGGTGCCCCGTGTCTTTTCCGTGCCATTTCTTGGCGGCAGCAATATGCCCTGGGCGAGAAAGGGCCCTGGGCCATGGAGAGCAGGGCGGTCCGCAGGGCTGCCCTACGCCGGCAAATTCTCATGAGCGTTCTGCCCAAACCAATCCTGGTTTTGGCAGAACGCTCGTGAGAATTGGCCGGAAAACGCCCGGCGAAGTCATTCGGGCGCCGCACGTGTGCTGGGCCGCCCCCCACCGGGGCCTTGAGGGCATTGTGAGTGTCCGCACCCGATCGCCGCAAACAGGCACTCCACAAGATGGAATGCAGCAAGGACAACGCCCGTGGATCCTCGACCTGCGGGGGTCCCATCCCTGGCGCTCTACCATGGGGCCAGGCCCATCACGAAGTCCGACCTGGAACGCTCGCCTGCTTCCCCAACCTTCAGCTTCTGGGGTCCTGTCCCTCATGGCCTCCATATCGGAAACCCTTAGTCCCACACCCACGCATCTCCTAACCACGCAGTCTCCATCGGCGCCTCCTGGTGCTTCGGACAACGCTCAGAGTGAGATAAACATGTATGACCAAAATGAGGTCATCCCCATCCTTGGTTGCCGGCTCTACCTGAAAGATGGTGGCGCACACCAGGCCACCACCCGTCCTTCAACTCTGCTTTGGGAAGGATCCACTGCGCCGGCGTGTCCGGGTGCACCGTGTCTTTTCCGTGCCATTTCTTAGCGGCAGCAACATGCCCTGGGCGAGAAAGGGCCCTGGGCCATGGAGAGCAGGGCGGTCCGCAGGGCTGCCCTACGCCGGCCAATTCTCACGAGCGTTCTGCCCAAACCAATCCTGGTTTGGGAAGAACGCTCGTGAGAATTGGCCGGAAAACGCCCGGCGAAGTCATTCGGGCGCCGCACGTCAGCTGGGCGGCCACCCCCCCGGGACCTTGAAGGGCATTGTGAGTGCCCGCACCCGATCGCCGCCAGGAGCCACTCCACAAATGGATTGCAGTGAGTACAACGCCCGTGGATCCTCGGCCTGCAGGGGTCCCATCCCTGGCGCTCTACCATGGGGCCAGGCCCATCACGGGGTCCGGTCTGAAACGCTCGCCTGCTTTCCCAACTTTCTGCCTCCGGGGTACTGTCCCTCATGGCCTCCATATCGGAAACCCTTAGTCCCGCACCCACGCATCTCCCAACCACGCAGTCCTTATCGGCGCCACCTGGTGCCACCAGGATTGGTTTGGGCAGAACGCTCGTGAGAATTGGCCGGAAAACGCCCGGCGAAGTCATTTGGGCGCCGCACGTCAGCTGGGCGGCCACCCCCCCGGGGCCTTGAAGGGCATTGTGAGTGCCCGCACCCGATCGCCGCCAAGAGGCTCTCCACAAATGGATTGCAGCGAGGACAACGCCCGTGGATCCTCGGCCTGCGGGGGTCCCATCCCTGGCGCTCTATCATGGGGCCAGGCCCATCACGAAGTCCGGTCTGGAACGCTCGCCCGCTTCCCCAACTTTCTGCCTCCGGGGTACTGTCCCTCATGGCCTCCATATCGGAAACCCTTAGTCCCGCACCCACGCATCTCCCAACCACGCAGTCTCTATCGGCGCCACCTGGTGCTTCAGACAACGCTGAGAGTGAGATAAACCTGTATGACCAAAATGAGGTCATCCCCATTCTTGGCCGCCCCATCTACCCGAAAGACGTAGGCACACACCAGGCCACCTACCGTCCTTCAACTCTGATCTGGAAAAGCTTTCCTGCGCCGGGGATCCCGGGTGCCCAGTGTCTTTTCCGTGCCATATCTTGGCGGCAGCAACATGCCCTGGGCGAGAAAGGGCCCTGGGCCATGGATGCAGGGCGGTCCGCAGGGCTGCCCTACGCCGGCCAATTCTCACGAGCGTTCTGCCCAAACCAATCCTGGTTTGGGCAGAACGCTCGTGAGAATTGGCCGGAAAACGCCCGGCGAAGTCATTCGGGCGCCGCACGTGTGCTGGGCCGCCCCCCACCGGGGCCTTGAGGGCATTGTAAGTGTCCGCACCCGATTGCCGCCAACAGGCACTCCACAAGATGGAATGCAGCAAGGACAACGCCCGTGGATCCTCGACCTGCGGGGGTCCCATCCCTGGCGCTCTACCATGGGGCCAGGCCCATCACGAAGTCCGACCTGGAACGCTCGCCTGCTTCCCCAACCTTCAGCTTCTGGGGTCCAGTCCCTCATGGCCTCCATATCGGAAACCCTTAGTCCCACACCCACGCATCTCCTAACCACGCAGTCTCCATCGGCGCCTCCTGGTGCTTCGGACAACGCTCAGAGTGAGATAAACATGTATGACCAAAATGAGGTCATCCCCATCCTTGGTTGCCGGCTTACCTGAAAGATGGTGGCGCATACCAGGCCACCACCCGTCCTTCAACTCTGATTTATGAACGCTCCACTGCGCGGGCGTGTCCGGGTGCACCGTGTCTTTTCCGTGTCATTTCTTAGCGGCAGCAACATGCCCTGGGCGAGAAAGGGCCCTGGGCCATGGAGAGCACGGCGGTCCGCAGGGCTGCCCTACGCCGGCCAATTCTCTCGAGCGTTCTGCCCAAACCAATCCTGGTTTGGGCAGAACGCTCGTGAGAATTGGCCGGAAAACGCCCGGCGAAGTCATTCGGGCGCCGCACGTCAGCTGGGCGGCCCCCCCCCGGGGCCTTGAAGGGCATTGTGAGTGCCCGCACCCGATCGCCGCCAGGAGGCACTCCACAAATGGATTGCAGCGAGGAAAACGCCCGTGGATCCTCGGCCTGCAGGGGTCCCATCCCTGGCGCTCTACCATGGGGCCAGGCCCATCACGAAGTCCGGTGTGGAACGCTCGCCTGCTTCCCCAACTTTCTGCCTCCGGGGTACTGTCCCTCATGGCCTCCATATCGGAAACCCTTAGTCCCGCACCCACGCATCTCCCAACCACGCAGTCCTTATCGGCGCCACCTGGTGCTTCGGACAACGCTCAGAGTGAGATAAACCTGTATGACCAAAATGAGGTCATCCCCATTCTTGGCCGCCCCATCTACCCGAAAGACGTAAACACACACCAGGCCACCTACCGTCCTTCAACTCTGATCCGGAAAAGCTTTCCTGCGCCGGGGATCCCGGGTGCCCCGTGTCTTTTCCGTGCCATTTCTTGGCGGCAGCAACATGCCCTGGGCGAGAAAGGGCCCTGGGCCATGGAGAGCAGGGCGGTCCGCAGGGCTGCCCTACGCCGGCCAATTCTCACGAGCGTTCTGCCCAAACCAATCCTGGTTTGGGCAGAACGCTCGTGAGAATTGGCCGGAAAACGCCCGGCGAAGTCATTCGGGCGCCGCACGTGTGCTGGGCCGCCCCCCACCGGGGCCTTGAGGTCATTGTGAGTGTCCGCACCCGATCGCCGCCAACAGGCACTCCACAAGATGGAATGCAGCAAGGACAACGCCCGTGGATCCTCGACCTGCGGGGGTCCCATCCCTGGCGCTCTACCATGGGGCCAGGCCCATCACGAAGTCCGACCTGGAACGCTCGCCTGCTTCCCCAACCTTCAGCTTCTGGGGTCCAGTCCCTCATGGCCTCCATATCGGAAACCCTTAGTCCCACACCCACGCATCTCCTAACCACGCAGTCTCCATCGGCGCCTCCTGGTGCTTCGGACAACGCTCAGAGTGAGATAAACATGTATGACCAAAATGAGGTCATCCCCATCCTTGGTTGCCGGCTCTACCTGAAAGATGGTGGCGCACACCGGGCCACCACCCGTCCTAGAACTCTGCTTTGGGAACGCTCCACTGCGCCGGCGTGTCCGGGTGCACCGTGTCTTTTCCGTGCCATTTCTTAGCGGCAGCAACATGCCCTGGGCGAGAAAGGGCCGTGGGCCATGGAGAGCAGAGCGGTCCGCAGGGCTGCCCTACGCCGGCCAATTCTCACGAGAGTTCTGCCCAAACCAATCCTGGTTTGGGCAGAACGCTCGTGAGAATTGGCGGGAAAACGCCCGGCGAAGTCATTCGGGCGCCGCACGTCAGCTGGGCGGCCACCCCCCCGGGGCCTTGAAGGGCATTGTGAGTGCCCGCACCCGATCGCCGACAGGAGGCACTCCACAAATGATTGCAGCGAGGACAACGCCCGTGGATCCTCGGCCTGCAGGGGTCCCATCCCTGGCGCTCTACCATGGGGCCAGGCCCATCACGAAGTCCGGTCTGGAACGCTCGCCTGCTTCCCCAACTTTCTGCCTCCGGGGTACTGTCCCTCATGGCCTCCATATCGGAAACCCTTAGTCCCGCACCCACGCATCTCCCAACCACGCAGTCCTTATCGGCGCCACCTGGTGCTTCGGACAACGCTCAGAGTGAGATAAACCTGTATGACCAAAATGAGGTCATCCCCATTCTTGGCCGCCCCATCTACCCGAAAGACGTAAACACACACCAGGCCACCTACCGTCCTTCAACTCTGATCCGGAAAAGCTTTCCTGCGCCGGGGATCCCGGGTGCCCCGTGTCTTTTCCGTGCCATTTCTTGGCGGCAGCAACATGCCCTGGGCGAGAAAGAGCCCTGGGCCATGGAGAGCAGAGCGGTCCGCAGGGCTGCCCTACGCCGGCCAATTCTCACGAGCGTACTGCCCAAACCAATCCTGGTTTGGGCAGAACGCTCGTGAGAATTGGCCGGAAAACGCCCGGCGAAGTCATTCGGGCGCCGCACGTGTGCTGGGCCGCCCCCCACCGGGGCCTTGAGGGCATTGTGAGTGTCCGCACCCGATCGCCGCCAACAGGCACTCCACAAGATGGAATGCAGCAAGGACAACGCCCGTGGATCCTCGACCTGCGGGGGTCCCATCCCTGGCGCTCTACCATGGGGCCAGGCCCATCACGAAGTCCGGTCTGGAACGCTCGCCTGCTTCCCCAACCTTCAGCTTCTGGGGTCCTGTCCCTCATGGCCTGCATATCGGAAAACTTAGTCCCACACCCACGCATCTCCTAACCACGCAGTCTCCATCGGCGCCTCCTGGTGCTTCGGACAACGCTCAGAGTGAGATAAACATGTATGACCAAAATGAGGTCATCCCCATCCTTGGTTGCCGGCTCTACCTGAAAGATGGTGGCCCACACCAGGCCACCACCCGTCCTTCAACTCTGCTTTGGGAACGATCCACTGCGCCGGCGTTTCCGGGTGCACCGTGTCTTTTCCGTGACATTTCTTAGCGGCAGCAACATGCCCTGGGCGAGAAAGGGCCCTGGGCCATGGAGAGCAGGGCGTTCCGCAGGGCTGCCCTACGCCGGCCAATTCTCACGAGCGTTCTGCCCAAACCAATCCTGGTTTGGGCAGAACGCTCGTGAGAATTGGCCGGAAAAAGCCCGGCGAAGTCATTCGGGCGCCGCACGTCAGCTGGGCGGCCCCCCCCCGGGGCCTTGAAGGGCATTGTGAGTGCCCGCACCCGATCGCCGCCAGGAGGCACTCCACAAATGGATTGCAGCGAGGAAATCGCCCGTGGATCCTCGGCCTGCAGGGGTCCCATCCCTGGCGCTCTACCATGGGGCCAGGCCCATCACGAAGTCCGGTCTGGAACGCTCGCCTGCTTCCCCAACTTTCTGCCTCCGGGGTACTGTCCCTCATGGCCTCCATATCGGAAACCCTTAGTCCCGCACCCACGCATCTCCCAACCACGCAGTCCTTATCGGCGCCACCTGGTGCTTCGGACAACGCTCAGAGTGAGATAAACCTGTATGACCAAAATGAGGTCATCCCCATTCTTGGCCGCCCCATCTACCCGAAAGACGTAAACACACACCAGGCCACCTACCGTCCTTCAACTCTGATCCGGAAAAGCTTTCCTGCGCCGGGGATCCCGGGTGCCCCGTGTCTTTTCCGTGCCATTTCTTGGCGGCAGCAACATGCCCTGGGCGAGAAAGGGCCCTGGGCCATGGAGAGCAGGGCGGTCCGCAGGGCTGCCCTACGCCGGCCAATTCTCACGAGCGTTCTGCCCAAACCAATCCTGGTTTGGGCAGAACGCTCGTGAGAATTGGCCGGAAAACGCCCGGCGAAGTCATTCGGGCGCCGCACGTGTGCTGGGCCGCCCCCCACCGGGGCCTTGAGGGCATTGTGAGTGTCCGCACCCGATCGCCGCCAACAGGCACTCCACAAGATGGAATGCAGCAAGGACAACGCCCGTGGATCCTCGACCTGCGGGGGTCCCATCCCTGGCGCTCTACCATGGGGCCAGGCCCATCACGAAGTCCGACCTGGAACGCTCGCCTGCTTCCCCAACCTTCAGCTTCTGGTGTCCAGTCCCTCATGGCCTCCATATCGGAAACCCTTAGTCCCACACCCACGCATCTCCTAACCACGCAGTCTCCATCGGCGCCTCCTGGTGCTTCGGACAACGCTCAGAGTGAGATAAACATGTATGACCAAAATGAGGTCATCCCCATCCTTGGTTGCCGGCTCTACCTGAAAGATGGTGGCGCACACCAGGCCACCACCCATCCTTCAACTCTGCTTTGGGAACGCTCCACTGCGCCGGCGTGTCCGGGTGCACCGTGTCTTTTCCGTGCCATTTCTTAGCGGCAGCAACATGCCCTGGGCGAGAAAGGGCCCTGGGCCATGGAGAGCAGGGCGTTCCGCAGGGCTGCCCTACGCCGGCCAATTCTCACGCGCGTTTTGCCAAACCAATCCTGGTTTGGGCAGAACGCTCGTGAGAATTGGCCGGAAAACGCCCGGCGAAGTCATTCGGGCGCCGCACGTCAGCTTGGCGGCCACCGCCCCGGGCCCTTGAAGGGCATTGTGAGTGCCGGCACCCGATCGCCGACAGGAGGCACTCCACAAATGGATTGCAGCGAGGACAACGCCCGTGGATCCTCGGCCTGCAGGGGTCCCATCCCTGGCGCTCTACCATGGGGCCAGGCCCATCACGAAGTCCGACCTGGAACGCTCGCCTGCTTCCCCAACCTTCAGCTTCTGGGGTCCTGTCCCTCATGGCCTCCATATCGGAAACCCTTAGTCCCACACCCACGCATCTCCTAACCACGCAGTCTCCATCGGCGCCTCCTGGTGCTTCGGACAACGCTCAGAGTGAGATAAACATGTATGACCAAAATGAGGTCATCCCCATCCTTGGTTGCCGGCTCTACCTGAAAGATGGTGGCGCACACCAGGCCACCACCCGTCCTAGAACTCTGCTTTGGGAACGCTCCACTGCGCCGGCGTGTCCGGGTGCACCGTGTCTTTTCCGTGCCATTTCTTAGCGGCAGCAACATGCCCTGGGCGAGAAAGGGCCGTGGGCCATGGAGAGCAGAGCGGTCCGCAGGGCTGCCCTACGCCGGCCAATTCTCACGAGAGTTCTGCCCAAACCAATCCTGGTTTGGGCAGAACGCTCGTGAGAATTGGCGGGAAAACGCCCGGCGAAGTCATTCGGGCGCCGCACGTCAGCTGGGCGGCCACCCCCCCGGGGCCTTGAAGGGCATTGTGAGTGCCCGCACCCGATCGCTGACAGGAGGCACTCCACAAATGATTGCAGCGAGGACAACGCCCGTGGATCCTCGGCCTGCAGGGGTCCCATCCCTGGCGCTCTACCATGGGGCCAGGCCCATCACGAAGTCCGGTCTGGAACGCTCGCCTGCTTCCCCAACTTTCTGCCTCCGGGGTACTGTCCCTCATGGCCTCCATATCGGAAACCCTTAGTCCCGCACCCACGCATCTCCCAACCACGCAGTCCTTATCGGCGCCACCTGGTGCTTCGGACAACGCTCAGAGTGAGATAAACCTGTATGACCAAAATGAGGTCATCCCCATTCTTGGCCGCCCCATCTACCCGAAAGACGTAAACACACACCAGGCCACCTACCGTCCTTCAACTCTGATCCGGAAAAGCTTTCCTGCGCCGGGGATCCCGGGTGCCCCGTGTCTTTTCCGTGCCATTTCTTGGCGGCAGCAACATGCCCTGGGCGAGAAAGAGCCCTGGGCCATGGAGAGCAGAGCGGTCCGCAGGGCTGCCCTACGCCGGCCAATTCTCACGAGCGTACTGCCCAAACCAATCCTGGTTTGGGCAGAACGCTCGTGAGAATTGGCCGGAAAACGCCCGGCGAAGTCATTCGGGCGCCGCACGTGTGCTGGGCCGCCCCCCACCGGGGCCTTGAGGGCATTGTGAGTGTCCGCACCCGATCGCCGCCAACAGGCACTCCACAAGATGGAATGCAGCAAGGACAACGCCCGTGGATCCTCGACCTGCGGGGGTCCCATCCCTGGCGCTCTACCATGGGGCCAGGCCCATCACGAAGTCCGGTCTGGAACGCTCGCCTGCTTCCCCAACCTTCAGCTTCTGGGGTCCTGTCCCTCATGGCCTGCATATCGGAAAACTTAGTCCCACACCCACGCATCTCCTAACCACGCAGTCTCCATCGGCGCCTCCTGGTGCTTCGGACAACGCTCAGAGTGAGATAAACATGTATGACCAAAATGAGGTCATCCCCATCCTTGGTTGCCGGCTCTACCTGAAAGATGGTGGCCCACACCAGGCCACCACCCGTCCTTCAACTCTGCTTTGGGAACGATCCACTGCGCCGGCGTTTCCGGGTGCACCGTGTCTTTTCCGTGACATTTCTTAGCGGCAGCAACATGCCCTGGGCGAGAAAGGGCCCTGGGCCATGGAGAGCAGGGCGGTCCGCAGGGCTGCCCTACGCCGGCCAATTCTCACGAGCGTTCTGCCCAAACCAATCCTGGTTTGGGCAGAACGCTCGTGAGAATTGGCCGGAAAACGCCCGGCGAAGTCATTCGGGCGCCGCACGTCAGCTGGGCGGCCCCCCCCCCGGGGCCTTGAAGGGCATTGTGAGTGCCCGCACCCGATCGCCGCCAGGAGGCACTCCACAAATGGATTGCAGCGAGGAAAACGCCCGTGGATCCTCGGCCTGCAGGGGTCCCATCCCTGGCGCTCTACCATGGGGCCAGGCCCATCACGAAGTCCGGTCTGGAACGCTCGCCTGCTTCCCCAACTTTCTGCCTCCGGGGTACTGTCCCTCATGGCCTCCATATCGGAAACCCTTAGTCCCGCACCCACGCATCTCCCAACCACGCAGTCCTTATCGGCGCCACCTGGTGCTTCGGACAACGCTCAGAGTGAGATAAACCTGTATGACCAAAATGAGGTCATCCCCATTCTTGGCCGCCCCATCTACCCGAAAGACGGAGGCACACACCAGGCCACCTACCGTCCTTCAACTCTGATCCGGAAAAGCTTTCCTGCGCCGGGGATCCCGGGTGTCCCGTGTCTTTTCCGTGCCATTTCTTGAGGGCAGCAACATGCCCTGGGAGAGAAAGGGCCCTGGGCCATGGAGAGCAGGGCGGTCCGCAGGGCTGCCCTACGCCGGCCAATTCTCACGAGCGTTCTGCCCAAACCAATCCTGGTTTGGGCAGAACGCTCGTGAGAATTGGCCGGAAAACGCCCGGCGAAGTCATTCGGGCGCCGCACGTGTGCTGGGCCGCCCCCCACCGGGGCCTTGAGGGCATTGTGAGTGTCCGCACCCGATCGCCGCCAACAGGCACTCCACAAGATGGAATGCAGCAAGGACAACGCCCGTGGATCCTCGACCTGCGGGGGTCCCATCCCTGGCGCTCTACCATGGGGCCAGGCCCATCACGAAGTCCGACCTGGAACGCTCGCCTGCTTCCCCAACCTTCAGCTTCTGGGGTCCAGTCCCTCATGGCCTGCATATCGGAAACCCTTAGTCCCACACCCACGCATCTCCTAACCACGCAGTCTCCATCGGCGCCTCCTGGTGCTTCGGACAACGCTCAGAGTGAGATAAACATGTATGACCAAAATGAGGTCATCCCCATCCTTGGTTGCTGGCTCTACCTGAAAGATGGTGGCGCACACCAGGCCACCACCCATCCTTCAACTCTGCTTTGGGAACGCTCCACTGCGCCGGCGTGTCCGGGTGCACCGTGTCTTTTCCGTGCCATTTCTTAGCGGCAGCAACATGCCCTGGGCGAGAAAGGGCCCTGGGCCATGGAGAGCAGGGCGTTCCGCAGGGCTGCCCTACGCCGGCCAATTCTCACGCGCGTTCTGCCCAAACCAATCCTGGTTTGGGCAGAACGCTCGTGAGAATTGGCCGGAAAACGCCCGGCGAAGTCATTCGGGCGCCGCACGTCAGCTGGGCGGCCACCCCCCTGGGACCTTGAAGGGCATTGTGAGTGCCGGCACCCGATCGCCGCCAGGAGGCACTCCACAAATGGATTGCAGCGAGGACAACGCCCGTGGATCCTCGGCCTGCAGGGGTCCCATTCCTGGCGCTCTACCATGGGGCCAGGCCCATCACGAAGTCCGGTCTGGAACGCTCGCCTGCTTCCCCAACCTTCAGCTTCTGGGGTCCTGTCCCTCAGGGCCTGCATATCGGAAAACTTAGTCCCACACCCACGCATCTCCTAACCACGCAGTCTCCATCGGCGCCTCCTGGTGCTTCGGACAACGCTCAGAGTGAGATAAACATGTATGACCAAAATGAGGTCATCCCCATCCTTGGTTGCCGGCTCTAACTGAAAAATTGTGGCCCACACCAGGCCACCACCCATCCTTCAACTCTGCTTTGGGAACGCTCCACTGCGCCGGCGTGTCCGGGTGCACCGTGTCTTTTCCGTGCCATTTCTTAGCGGCAGCAACATGCCCTGGGCGAGAAAGGGCCCTGGGCCATGGAGAGCAGGGCGTTCCGCAGGGCTGCCCTACGCCGGCCAATTCTCACGCGCGTTCTGCCCAAACCAATCCTGGTTTGGGCAGAACGCGCGTGAGAATTGGCCGGAAAACGCCGGGGAAGTCATTCGGGCGCCGCACGTCAGCTGGGAGGCCACCCCCCCGGGCCCTTGAAGGGCATTGTGAGTGCCGGCACCCGATCGCCGACAGGAGGCACTCCACAAATGGATTGCAGCGAGGACAACGCCCGTGGATCCTCGGCCTGCAGGGGTCCCATCCCTGGCGCTCTACCATGGGGCCAAGCCCATCACGAAGTCCGACCTGGAACGCTCGCTTGCTTCCCCAACCTTCAGCTTCTGGGGTCCTGTCCCTCATGGCCTGCATATCGGAAAACTTAGTCCCACACCCACGCATCTCCTAACCACGCAGTCTCCATCGGCGCCTCCTGGTGCTTCGGACAACGCTCAGAGTGAGATAAACATGTATGACCAAAATGAGGTCATCCCCATCCTTGGTTGCCGGCTCTACCTGAAAGATGGTGGCCCACACCAGGCCACCACCCGTCCTTCAACTCTGCTTTGGGAACGCTCCACTGCGCCGGCGTTTCCGGGTGCACCGTGTCTTTTCCGTGACATTTCTTAGCGGCAGCGACATGCCCTGGGCGAGAAAGGGCCCTGGGCCATGGAGAGCAGGGCGGTCCGCAGGGCTGCCCTACGCCGGCCAATTCTCACGAGCGTTCTGCCCAAACCAATCCTGGTTTGGGCAGAACGCTCGTGAGAATTGGCCGGAAAACGCCCGGCGAAGTCATTCGGGCGCCGCACGTCAGCTGGGCGGCCCCCCCCGGGGCCTTGAAGGGCATTGTGAGTGCCCGCACCCGATCGCCGCCAGGAGGCACTCCACAAATGGATTGCAGCGAGGAAAACGCCCGTGGATCCTCGGCCTGCAGGGGTCCCATCCCTGGCGCTCTACCATGGGGCCAGGCCCATCACGAAGTCCGGTCTGGAACGCTCGCCTGCTTCCCCAACTTTCTGCCTCCGGGGTACTGTCCCTCATGGCCTCCATATCGGAAACCCTTAGTCCCGCACCCACGCATCTCCCAACCACGCAGTCCTTATCGGCGCCACCTGGTGCTTCGGACAACGCTCAGAGTGAGATAAACCTGTATGACCAAAATGAGGTCATCCCCATTCTTGGCCGCCCCATCTACCCGAAAGACGTAAACACACACCAGGCCACCTACCGTCCTTCAACTCTGATCCGGAAAAGCTTTCCTGCGCCGGGGATCCCGGGTGCCCCGTGTCTTTTCCGTGCCATTTTTTGGCGGCAGCAACATGCCCTGGGCGAGAAAGGGCCCTGGGCCATGGAGAGCAGGGCGGTCCGCAGGGCTGCCCTACGCCGGCCAATTCTCACGAGCGTTCTGCCCAAACCAATCCTGGTTTGGGCAGAACGCTCGTGAGAATTGGCCGGAAAACGCCCGGCGAAGTCATTCGGGCGCCGCACGTCAGC
This sequence comes from Mustela nivalis, assembly GCF_964662115.1. NCBI lineage: Eukaryota > Metazoa > Chordata > Mammalia > Carnivora > Mustelidae > Mustela > Mustela nivalis. The sequence continues at coordinate 137,546 of NW_028135935.1, forward strand.
TGGGCGGCCACCGCCCCCGGGGCCTTGAAGGGCATTGTGAGTGCCCGCACCCGATCGCCGCCAGGAGGCACTCCACAAATGGATTGCAGCGAGGAAAACGCCCGTGGATCCTCGGCCTGCAGGGGTCCCATCCCTGGCGCTCTACCATGGGGCCAGGCCCATCACGAAGTCCGGTCTGGAACGCTCGCCTGCTTCCCCAACTTTCTGCCTCCGGGGTACTGTCCCTCATGGCCTCCATATCGGAAACCCTTAGTCCCGCACCCACGCATCTCCCAACCACGCAGTCCTTATCGGCGCCACCTGGTGCTTCGGACAACGCTCAGAGTGAGATAAACCTGTATGACCAAAATGAGGTCATCCCCATTCTTGGCCTCCCCATCTACCCGAAAGACGTAAACACACACCAGGCCACCTACCGTCCTTCAACTCTGATCCGGAAAAGCTTTCCTGCGCCGGGGATCCCGGGTGCCCCGTGTCTTTTCCGTGCCATTTCTTGGCGGCAGCAACATGCCCTGGGCGAGAAATGGCCCTGGGCCATGGAGAGCAGGGCGGTCCGCAGGGCTGCCCTACGCCGGCCAATTCTCACGAGCGTTCTGCCCAAACCAATCCTGGTTTGGGCAGAACGCTCGTGAGAATTGGCCGGAAAACGCCCGGCGAAGTCATTCGGGCGCCGCACGTGTGCTGGGCCGCCCCACACCGGGGCCTTGAGGGCATTGTGAGTGTCCGCACCCGATCGCCGCCAACAGGCACTCCACAAGATGGAATGCAGCAAGGACAACGCCCGTGGATCCTCGACCTGCGGGGGTCCCATCCCTGGCGCTCTACCATGGGGCCAGGCCCATCACGAAGTCCGACCTGGAACGCTCGCCTGCTTCCCCAACCTTCAGCTTCTGGGGTCCAGTCCCTCATGGCCTCCATATCGGAAACGCTTAGTCCCACACCCACGCATCTCCTAACCACGCAGTCTCCATCGGCGCCTCCTGGTGCTTCGGACAACGCTCAGAGTGAGATAAACATGTATGACCAAAATGAGGTCATCCCCATCCTTGGTTGCCGGCTCTACCTGAAAGATGGTGGCGCACACCAGGCCACAACCCATCCTTCAACTCTGCTTTGGGAACGCTCTACTGCGCCGGCGTGTCCGGGTGCACCGTGTCTTTTCCGTGCCATTTCTTAGCGGCAGCAACATGCCCTGGGCGAGAAAGGGCCCTGGGCCATGGAGAGCAGGGCGTTCCGCAGGGCTGCCCTACGCCGGCCAATTCTCACGCGCGTTCTGCCCAAACCAATCCTGGTTTGGGCAGAACGCTCGTGAGAATTGGCCGGAAAACGCCCGGCGAAGTCATTCGGGCGCCGCACGTCAGGTGGGCGGCCACCCCCCCGGGCCCTTGAAGGGCATTGTGAGTGCCGGCACCCGATCGCCGCCAGGAGGCACTCCACAAATGGATTGCAGCGAGGACAACGCCCGTGGATCCTCGGCCTGCAGGGGTCCCATCCCTGGCGCTCTACCATGGGGCCAGGCCCATCACGAAGTCCGACCTGGAACGCTCGCTTGCTTCCCCAACCTTCAGCTTCTGGGGTCCTGTCCCTCATGACCTCCATATCGGAAACCCTTAGTCCCACACCCACGCATCTCCTAACCACGCAGTCTCCATCGGCGCCTCCTGGTGCTTCGGACAACGCTCAGAGTGAGATAAACATGTATGACCAAAATGAGGTCATCCCCATCCTTGGTTGCCGGCTCTACCTGAAAGATGGTGGAGCACACCAGGCCACCACCCGTCCTTCAACTCTGCTTTGGGAACGCTCCACTGCGCCGGCGTGTCCGGGTGCACCGTGTCTTTTCCGTGCCATTTCTTAGCGGCAGCAACATGCCCTGGGCGAGAAAGGGCCCTGGGCCATGGAGAGCAGGGCGGTCCGCAGGGCTGCCCTACGCCGGCCAATTCTCACGAGCGTTCTGCCCAAACCAGGATTGGTTTGGGCAGAACGCTCGTGAGAATTGGCCGGAAAACGCCCGGCGAAGTCATTCGGGCGCCGCACGTCAGCTGGGCGGCCACCGCCCCCGGGGCCTTGAAGGGCATTGTGAGTGCCCGCACCTGATCGCCGCCAGGAGGCACTCCACAAATGGATTGCAGCGAGGACAACGCCCGTGGATCCTCGGCCTGCAGGGGTCCCATCCCTGGCGCTCTACCATGGGGCCAGGCCCATCACGAAGTCCGGTCTGGAACGCTCGCCTGCTTCCCCAACTTTCTGCCTCCGTGGTACTGTCCCTCATGGCCTCCATATCGGAAACCCTTAGTCCCGCATCCACGCATCTCCCAACCACGCAGTCTCTATCGGCGCCACCTGGGGCTTCGGACATCGCTCAGAGTGAGATAAACCTGTATGACCAAAATGAGGTCATCCCCATTCTGGCCGCCCCATCTACCCGAAAGACGTAGGCACACACCAGGCCACCTACCGTCCTTCAACTCTGATCCGGAAAAGCTTTCCTGCGCCGGGGATCCCGGGTGCCCCGTGTCTTTTCCGTGCCATTTCTTGGCGGCAGCAACATGCCCTGGGCGAGAAAGGGCCCTGGGCCATGGAGAGCAGGGCGGTCCGCAGGGCTGCCCTACGCCGGCCAATTCTCACGAGCGTTCTGCCCAAACCAATCCTGGTTTGGGCAGAACGCTCGTGAGAATTGGCCGGAAAACGCCCGGCGAAGTCATTTGGGCGCCGCACGTGTGCTGGGCCGCCCCCCACCGGGGCCTTGAGGGCATTGTGAGTGTCCGCACCCGATCGCTGCCAACAGGCACTCCACAAGATGGAATGCAGCAAGGACAACGCCCGTGGATCCTCGACCTGCGGGGGTCCCATCCCTGGCGCTCTACCATGGGGCCAGGCCCATCACGAAGTCCGGTCTGGAACGCTCGCCTGCTTCCCCAACCTTCAGCTTCTGGGGTCCTGTCCCTCATGGCCTGCATATCGGAAAACTTAGTCGCACACCCACGCATCTCCTAACCACGCAGTCTCCATCGGCGCCTCCTGGTGCTTCGGACAACGCTCAGAGTGAGATAAACATGTATGACCAAAATGAGGTCATCCCCATCCTTGGTTGCCGGCTCTACCTGAAAGATGGTGGCCCACACCAGGCTACCACCCGTCCTTCAACTCTGCTTTGGGAACGCTCCACTGCGCCGGCGTTTCCGGGTGCACCGTGTCTTTTCCGTGACATTTCTTAGCGGCAGCAACATGCCCTGGGCGAGAAAGGGCCCTGGGCCATGGAGAGCAGGGCGGTCCGCAGGGCTGCCCTACGCCGGCCAATTCTCACGAGCGTTCTGCCCAAACCAATCCTGGTTTGGGCAGAACGCTCGTGAGAATTGGCCGGAAAACGCCCGGCGAAGTCATTCGGGCGCCGCACGTCAGCTGGGCGGCCCCCCCCCGGGGCCTTGAAGGGCATTGTGAGTGCCCGCACCCGATCGCCGCCAGGAGGCACTCCACAAATGGATTGCAGCGAGGAAAACGCCCGTGGATCCTCGGCCTGCAGGGGTCCCATCCCTGGCGCTCTACCATGGGGCCAGGCCCATCACGAAGTCCGGTCTGGAACGCTCGCCTGCTTCCCCAACTTTCTGCCTCCGGGGTACTGTCCCTCATGGCCTCCATATCGGAAACCCTTAGTCCCGCACCCACGCATCTCCCAACCACGCAGTCCTTATCGGCGCCACCTGGTGCTTCGGACAACGCTCAGAGTGAGATAAACCTGTATGACCAAAATGAGGTCATCCCCATTCTTGGCCGCCCCATCTACCCGAAAGACGAAAACACACACCAGGCCACCTACCGTCCTTCAACTCTGATCCGGAAAAGCTTTCCTGCGCCGGGGATCCCGGGTGCCCCGTGTCTTTTCCGTGCCATTTCTTGGCGGCAGCAACATGCCCTGGGCGAGAAAGGGCCCTGGGCCATGGAGAGCAGGGCGGTCCGCAGGGCTGCCCTACGCCGGCCAATTCTCACGAGCGTTCTGCCCAAACCAATCCTGGTTTGGGCAGAACGCTCGTGAGAATTGGCCGGAAAACGCCCGGCGAAGTCATTCGGGCGCCGCACGTGTGCTGGGCCGCCCCCCACCGGGGCCTTGAGGGCATTGTGAGTGTCCGCACCCGATCGCCGCCAACAGGCACTCCACAAGATGGAATGCAGCAAGGACAACGCCCGTGGATCCTCGACCTGCGGGGGTCCCATCCCTGGCGCTCTACCATGGGGCCAGGCCCATCACGAAGTCCGACCTGGAACGCTCGCCTGCTTCCCCAACCTTCAGCTTCTGGGGTCCAGTCCCTCATGGCCTCCATATCGGAAACCCTTAGTCCCACACCCACGCATCTCCTAACCACGCAGTCTCCATCGGCGCCTCCTGGTGCTTCGGACAACGCTCAGAGTGAGATAAACATGTATGACCAAAATGAGGTCATCCCCATCCTTGGTTGCCGGCTCTACCTGAAAGATGGTGGCGCACACCAGGCCACCACCCATCCTTCAACTCTGCTTTGGGAACGCTCCACTGCGCCGGCGTGTCCGGGTGCACCGTGTCTTTTCCGTGCCATTTCTTAGCGGCAGCAACATGCCCTGGGCGAGAAAGGGCCCTGGGCCATGGAGAGCAGGGCGTTCCGCAGGGCTGCCCTACGCCGGCCAATTCTCACGCGCGTTCTGCCCAAACCAATCCTGGTTTGGGCAGAACGCTCGTGAGAATTGGCCGGAAAACGCCCGGCGAAGTCATTCGGGCGCCGCACGTCAGCTGGGCGGCCACCCCCCCGGGCCCTTGAAGGGCATTGTGAGTGCCGGCACCCGATCGCCGACAGGAGGCACTCCACAAATGGATTGCAGCGAGGACAACGCCCGTGGATCCTCGGCCTGCAGGGGTCCCATCCCTGGCGCTCTACCATGGGGCCAGGCCCATCACGAAGTCCGACCTGGAACGCTCGCTTGCTTCCCCAACCTTCAGCTTCTGGGGTCCTGTCCCTCATGACCTCCATATCGGAAACCCTTAGTCCCACACCCACGCATCTCCTAACCACGCAGTCTCCATCGGCGCCTCCTGGTGCTTCGGACAACGCTCAGAGTGAGATAAACATGTATGACCAAAATGAGGTCATCCCCATCCTTGGTTGCCGGCTCTACCTGAAAGATGGTGGCGCACACCAGGCCACCACCCGTCCTTCAACTCTGCTTTGGGAACGCTCCACTGCGCCGGCGTGTCCGGGTGCACCGTGTCTTTTCCGTGCCATTTCTTAGCGGCAGCAACATGCCCTGGGCGAGAAAGGGCCCTGGGCCATGGAGAGCAGGGCGGTCCGCAGGGCTGCCCTAAGCCGGCCAATTCTCACGAGCGTTCTGCCCAAACCAATCCTGGTTTGGGCAGAACGCTCGTGAGAATTGGCCGGAAAACGCCCGGCGAAGTCATTCGGGCGCCGCACGTCAGCTGGGCGGCCACCGCCCCCGGGGCCTTGAAGGGCATTGTGAGTGCCCGCACCTGATCGCCGCCAGGAGGCACTCCACAAATGGATTGCAGCGAGGACAACGCCCGTGGATCCTCGGCCTGCAGGGGTCCCATCCCTGGCGCTCTACCATGGGGCCACGCCCATCACGAAGTCCGGTCTGGAACGCTCGCCTGCTTCCCCAACTTTCTGCCTCCGTGGTACTGTCCCTCATGGCCTCCATATCGGAAACCCTTAGTCCCGCATCCACGCATCTCCCAACCACGCAGTCTCTATCGGCGCCACCTGGGGCTTCGGACATCGCTCAGAGTGAGATAAACCTGTATGACCAAAATGAGGTCATCCCCATTCTGGCCGCCCCATCTACCCGAAAGACGTAGGCACACACCAGGCCACCTACCGTCCTTCAACTCTGATCCGGAAAAGCTTTCCTGCGCCGGGGATCCCGGGTGCCCCGTGTCTTTTCCGTGCCATTTCTTGGCGGCAGCAACATGCCCTGGGCGAGAAAGGGCCCTGGGCCATGGAGAGCAGGGCGGTCCGCAGGGCTGCCCTACGCCGGCCAATTCTCACGAGCGTTCTGCCCAAACCAATCCTGGTTTGGGCAGAACGCTCGTGAGAATTGGCCGGAAAACGCCCGGCGAAGTCATTCGGGCGCCGCACGTGTGCTGGGCCGCCCCCCACCGGGGCCTTGAGGGCATTGTGAGTGTCCGCACCCGATAGCTGCCAACAGGCACTCCACAAGATGGAATGCAGCAAGGACAACGCCCGTGGATCCTCGACCTGCGGGGGTCCCATCCCTGGCGCTCTACCATGGGGCCAGGCCCATCACGAAGTCCGGTCTGGAACGCTCGCCTGCTTCCCCAACCTTCAGCTTCTGGGGTCCTGTCCCTCATGGCCTGCATATCGGAAAACTTAGTCCCACACCCACGCATCTCCTAACCACGCAGTCTCCATCGGCGCCTCCTGGTGCTTCGGACAACGCTCAGAATGAGATAAACATGTATGACCAAAATGAGGTCATCCCCATCCTTGGTTGCCGGCTCTACCTGAAAGATGGTGGCCCACACCAGGCCACCACCCGTCCTTCAACTCTGCTTTGGGAACGCTCCACTGTGCCGGCGTGTCCGGGTGCACCGTGTCTTTTCCGTGACATTTCTTAGCGGCAGCAACATGCCCTGGGCGAGAAAGGGCCCTGGGCCATGGAGAGCAGGGCGGTCCGCAGGGCTGCCCTACGCCGGCCAATTCTCACGAGCGTTCTGCCCAAACCAATCCTGGTTTGGGCAGAACGCTCCTGAGAATTGGCCGGAAAACGCCCGGCGAAGTCATTCGGGCGCCGCACGTCAGCTGGGCGCCCCCCCCCCGGGGCCTTGAAGGGCATTGTGAGTGCCCGCACCCGATCGCCGCCAGGAGGCACTCCACAAATGGATTGCAGCGAGGAAAACGCCCGTGGATCCTCGGCCTGAAGGGGTCCCATCCCTGGCGCTCTACCATGGGGCCAGGCCCATCACGAAGTCCGGTCTGGAACGCTCGCCCGCTTCCCCAACTTTCTGCCTCCGGGGTACTGTCCCTCATGGCCTCCATATCGGAAACCCTTAGTCCCGCACCCACGCATCTCCCAACCACGCAGTCCTTATCGGCGCCACCTGGTGCTTCGGACAACGCTCAGAGTGAGATAAACCTGTATGACCAAAATGAGGTCATCCCCATTCTTGGCCGCCCCATCTACCCGAAAGACGTAAACACACACCAGGCCACCTACCGTGCTTCAACTCTGATCCGGAAAAGCTTTCCTGCGCCGGGGATCCCGGGTGCCCCGTGTCTTTTCCGTGCCATTTCTTGGCGGCAGCAACATGCCCTGGGCGAGAAAGGGCCCTGGGCCATGGAGAGCAGGGCGGTCCGCAGGGCTGCCCTACGCCGGCGAATTCTCACGAGCGTTCTGCCCAAACCAATCCTGGTTTGGGCAGAACGCTCGTGAGAATTGGCCGGAAAACGCCCGGCGAAGTCATTCGGGCGCCGCACGTGTGCTGGGCCGCCCCCCACCGGGGCCTTGAGGGCATTGTGAGTGTCCGCACCCGATCGCCGCCAACAGGCACTCCACAAGATGGAATGCAGCAAGGACAACGCCCGTGGATCCTCGACCTGCGGGGGTCCCATCCCTGGCGCTCTACCATGGGGCCAGGCCCATCACGAAGTCCGACCTGGAACGCTCGCCTGCTTCCCCAACCTTCAGCTTCTGGGGTCCAGTCCCTCATGGCCTCCATATCGGAAACCCTTAGTCCCACACCCACGCATCTCCTAACCACGCAGTCTCCATCGGCGCCTCCTGGTGCTTCGGACAACGCTCAGAGTGAGATAAACATGTATGACCAAAATGAGGTCATCCCCATCCTTGGTTGCCGGCTCTACCTGAAAGATGGTGGCGCACACCAGGCCACCACCCGTCCTTCAACTCTGCTTTATGAACGCTCCACTGCGCGGGCGTGTCCGGGTGCACCGTGTCTTTTCCGTGCCATTTCTTAGCGGCAGCAACATGCCCTGGGCGAGAAAGGGCCCTGGTCCATGGAGAGCAGGGCGGTCCGCAGGGCTGCCCTACGCCGGCCAATTCTCACGAGCGTTCTGCCCAAACCAATCCTGGTTTGGGCAGAACGCTCGTGAGAATTGGCCGTAAAACGCCCGGCGAAGTCATTCGGGCGCCGCACGTCAGCTGGGCGGCCACCCCCCCGGGGCCTTGAAGGGCATTGTGAGTGCCCGCACCCGATCGCCGCCAGGAGGCACTCCACAAATGGATTGCAGCGAGGACAACGCCCGTGGATCCTCGGCCTGCAGGGGTCCCATCCCTGGCGCTCTACCATGGGGCCAGGCCCATCACGAAGTCTGGTCTGGAACGCTCGCCTGCTTCCCCAACTTTCTGCCTCAGGGGTACTGTCCCTCATGGCCTCCATATCGGAAACCCTTAGTCCCGCACCCACGCATCTCCCAACCACGCAGTCTCTATCGGCGCCACCTGGTGCTTCGGACAACGCTCAGAGTGAGATAAACCTGTATGACCAAAATGAGGTCATCCCCATTCTTGGCCGCCCCATCTACCCGAAAGACGTAAACACACACCAGGCCACCTACCGTCCTTCAACTCTGATCCGGAAAATCTTTCCTTCGCCGGGGATCCCGGGTGCCCCGTGTCTTTTCCGTGCCATTTCTTGGCGGCAGCAATATGCCCTGGGCGAGAAAGGGCCCTGGGCCATGGAGAGCAGGGCGGTCCGCAGGGCTGCCCTACGCCGGCCAATTCTCATGAGCGTTCTGCCCAAACCAATCCTGGTTTTGGCAGAACGCTCGTGAGAATTGGCCGGAAAACGCCCGGCGAAGTCATTCGGGCGCCGCACGTGTGCTGGGCCGCCCCCCACCGGGGCCTTGAGGGCATTGTGAGTGTCCGCACCCGATCGCCGCAAACAGGCACTCCACAAGATGGAATGCAGCAAGGACAACGCCCGTGGATCCTCGACCTGCGGGGGTCCCATCCCTGGCGCTCTACCATGGGGCCAGGCCCATCACGAAGTCCGACCTGGAACGCTCGCCTGCTTCCCCAACCTTCAGCTTCTGGGGTCCTGTCCCTCATGGCCTCCATATCGGAAACCCTTAGTCCCACACCCACGCATCTCCTAACCACGCAGTCTCCATCGGCGCCTCCTGGTGCTTCGGACAACGCTCAGAGTGAGATAAACATGTATGACCAAAATGAGGTCATCCCCATCCTTGGTTGCCGGCTCTACCTGAAAGATGGTGGCGCACACCAGGCCACCACCCGTCCTAGAACTCTGCTTTGGGAACGCTCCACTGCGGCGGCGTGTCCGGGTGCACCGTGTCTTTTCCGTGCCATTTCTTAGCGGCAGCAACATGCCCTGGGCGAGAAAGGGCCCTGGGCCATGGAGAGCAGGGCGGTCCGCAGGGCTGCCCTACGCCGGCCAATTCTCACGAGCGTTCTGCCCAAACCAATCCTGGTTTGGGAAGAACGCTCGTGAGAATTGGCCGGAAAACGCCGGGCGAAGACATTCGGGCGCCGCACGTCAGCTGGGCGGCCACCCCCCCGGGACCTTGAAGGGCATTGTGAGTGCCCGCACCCGATCGCCGCCAGGAGGCACTCCACAAATGGATTGCAGCGAGGACAACGCCCGTGGATCCTCGGCCTGCAGGGGTCTCATCCCTGGCGCTCTACCATGGGGCCAGGCCCATCACGAAGTCCGGTCTGGAACGCTCGCCTGCTTCCCCAACTTTCTCCCTCCGTGGTACTGTCCCTCATGGCCTCCATATCGGAAACCCTTAGTCCCGCACCCACGCATCTCCCAACCACGCAGTCCTTATCGGCGCCACCTGGTGCTTCGGACAACGCTCAGAGTGAGATAAACCTGTATGACCAAAATGAGGTCATCCCCATTCTTGGCCGCCCCATCTACCCGAAAGACGGAGGCACACACCAGGCCACCTACCGTCCTTCAACTCTGATCCGGAAAAGCTTTCCTGCGCCGGGGATCCCGGGTGTCACGTGTCTTTTCCGTGCCATTTCTTGGCGGCAGCAACATGCCCTGGGCGAGAAAGGGCCCTGGGCCATGGAGAGCAGGGCGGTCCGCAGGGCTGCCCTACGCCGGCCAATTCTCACGAGCGTTCTGCCCAAACCAATCCTGGTTTGGGCAGAACGCTCGTGAGAATTGGCCGTAAAACGCCCGGCGAAGTCATTTGGGCGCCGCACGTCAGCTGGGCGGCCACCCCCCCGGGGCCTTGAAGGGCATTGTGAGTTCCCGCACCCGATCGCCGACAAGAGGCACTCCACAAATGGATTGCAGCGAGGACAACGCCCGTGGATCCTCGGCCTGCGGGGGTCCCATCCCTGGCGCTCTATCATGGGGCCAGGCCCATCACGAAGTCCGGTCTGGAACGCTCGCCCGCTTCCCCAACTTTCTGCCTCCGGGGTACTGTCCCTCATGGCCTCCATATCGGAAACCCTTAGTCCCGCACCCACGCATCTCCCAACCACGCAGTCCTTATCGGCGCCACCTGGTGCTTCGGACAACGCTCAGAGTGAGATAAACCTGTATGACCAAAATGAGGTCATCCCCATTCTTGGCCGCCCCATCTACCCGAAAGACGTAGGCACACACCAGGCCACCTACCGTCCTTCAACTCTGATCCGGAAAAGCTTTCCTGCGCCGGGGATCCCGGGTGCCCCGTGTCTTTTCCGTGCCATTTCTTGGCGGCAGCAACATGCCCTGGGCGAGAAAGGGCCCTGGGCCATGGAGAGCAGGGCGGTCCGCAGGGCTGCCCTACGCCGGCCAATTCTCACGAGCGTTCTGCCCAAACCAATCCTGGTTTGGGCAGAACGCTCGTGAGAATTGGCCGGAAAACGCCCGGCGAAGTCATTCGGGCGCCGCACGTGTGCTGGGCCGCCCCCCACCGGGGCCTTGAGGGCATTGTGAGTGTCCGCACCCGATTGCCGCCAACAGGCACTCCACAAGATGGAATGCAGCAAGGACACGCCCGTGGATCCTCGACCTGCGGGGGTCCCATCCCTGGCGCTCTACCATGGGGCCAGGCCCATCACGAAGTCCGACCTGGAACGCTCGCCTGCTTCCCCAACCTTCAGCTTCTGGGGTCCAGTCCCTCATGGCCTCCATATCGGAAACCCTTAGTCCCACACCCACGCATCTCCTAACCACGCAGTCTCCATCGGCGCCTCCTGGTGCTTCGGACAACGCTCAGAGTGAGATAAACATGTATGACCAAAATGAGGTCATCCCCATCCTTGGTTTCCGGCTTACATGAAAGATGGTGGCGCACACCAGGCCACCACCCGTCCTTCAACTCTGATTTATGAACGCTCCACTGCGCGGGCGTGTCCGGGTGCACCGTGTCTATTCCGTGCCATTTCTTAGCGGCAGCAACATGCCCTGGGCGAGAAAGGGCCCTGGGCCATGGAGAGCAGGGCGGTCCGCAGGGCTGCCCTACGCCGGCCAATTCTCACGCGCGTTCTGCCCAAACCAATCCTGGTTTGGGCAGAACGCTCGTGAGAATTGGCCGTAAAACGCCCGGCGAAGTCATTCGGGCGCCGCACGTCAGCTGGGCGGCCACCCCCCGGGGGCCTTGAAGGGCATTGTGAGTGCCCGCACCCGATCGCCGCCAGGAGGCACTCCACAAATGGATTGCAGCGAGGACAACGCCCGTGGATCCTCGGCCTGCAGGGGTCCCATCCCTGGCGCTCTACCATGGGGCCAGGCCCATCACGAAGTCCGGTCTGGAACGCTCGCCTGCTTCCCCAACTTTCTGCCTCAGGGGTACTGTCCCTCATGGCCTCCATATCGGAAACCCTTAGTCCCGCACCCACGCATCTCCCAACCACGCAGTCCTTATCGGCGCCACCTGGTGCTTCGGACAACGCTCAGAGTGAGATAAACCTGTATGACCAAAATGAGGTCATCCCCATTCTTGGCCGCCCCATCTACCCGAAAGACGTAAACACACACCAGGCCACCTACCGTCCTTCAACTCTGATCCGGAAAAGCTTTCCTTCGCCGGGGATCCCGGGTGCCCCGTGTCTTTTCCGTGCCATTTCTTGGCGGCAGCAACATGCCCTGGGCGAGAAAGGGCCCTGGGCCATGGAGAGCAGGGCGGTCCGCAGGGCCGCCCTACGCCGGCCAATTCTCACGAGCGTTCTGCCCAAACCAATCCTGGTTTGGGCAGAACGCTCGTGAGAATTGGCCGGAAAACGCCCGGCGAAGTCATTCGGGCGCCGCACGTGTGCTGGGCCGCCCCCCACCGGGGCCTTGAGGGCATTGTGAGTGTCCGCACCCGATCGCCGCCAACAGGCACTCCACAAGATGGAATGCAGCAAGGACAACGCCCGTGGATCCTCGACCTGCGGGGGTCCCATCCCTGGCGCTCTACCATGGGGCCAGGCCCATCACGAAGTCCGACCTGGAACGCTCGCCTGCTTCCCCAACCTTCAGCTTCTGGGGTCCAGTCCCTCATGGCCTCCATATCGGAAACCCTTAGTCCCACACCCACGCATCTCCTAACCACGCAGTCTCCATCGGCGCCTCCTGGTGCTTCGGACAACGCTCAGAGTGAGATAAACATGTATGACCAAAATGAGGTCATCCCCATCCTTGGTTGCCGGCTCTACCTGAAAGATGGTGGCGCACACCAGGCCACCACCCGTCCTTCAACTCTGCTTTATGAACGCTCCACTGCGCGGGCGTGTCCGGGTGCACCGTGTCTTTTCCGTGCCATTTCTTAGCGGCAGCAACATGCCCTGGGCGAGAAAGGGCCCTGGGCCATGGAGAGCAGGGCGGTCCGCAGGGCTGCCCTACGCCGGCCAATTCTCACGCGCGTTCTGCCCAAACCAATCCTGGTTTGGGCAGAACGCGCGTGAGAATTGGCCGTAAAACGCCCGGCGAAGTCATTCGGGCGCCGCACGTCAGCTGGGCGGCCACCCCCCCGGGGCCTTGAAGGGCATTGTGAGTGCCCGCACCCGATCGCCGCCAGGAGGCACTCCACAAATGGATTGCAGCGAGGACAACGCCCGTGGATCCTCGGCCTGCAGGGGTCCCATCCCTGGCGCTCTACCATGGGGCCAGGCCCATCACGAAGTCTGGTCTGGAACGCTCGCCTGCTTCCCCAACTTTCTGCCTCAGGGGTACTGTCCCTCATGGCCTCCATATCGGAAACCCTTAGTCCCGCACCCACGCATCTCCCAACCACGCAGTCTCTATCGGCGCCACCTGGTGCTTCGGACAACGCTCAGAGTGAGATAAACCTGTATGACCAAAATGAGGTCATCCCCATTCTTGGCCGCCCCATCTACCCGAAAGACGTAAACACACACCAGGCCACCTACCGTCCTTCAACTCTGATCCGGAAAAGCTTTCCTTCGCCGGGGATCCCGGGTGCCCCGTGTCTTTTCCGTGCCATTTCTTGGCGGCAGCAATATGCCCTGGGCGAGAAAGGGCCCTGGGCCATGGAGAGCAGGGCGGTCCGCAGGGCTGCCCTACGCCGGCCAATTCTCATGAGCGTTCTGCCCAAACCAATCCTGGTTTTGGCAGAACGCTCGTGAGAATTGGCCGGAAAACGCCCGGCGAAGTCATTCGGGCGCCGCTCGTGTGCTGGGCCGCCCCCCACCGGGGCCTTGAGGGCATTGTGAGTGTCCGCACCCGATCGCCGCAAACAGGCACTCCACAAGATGGAATGCAGCAAGGACAACGCCCGTGGATCCTCGACCTGCGGGGGTCCCATCCCTGGCGCTCTACCATGGGGCCAGGCCCATCACGAAGTCCGACCTGGAACGCTCGCCTGCTTCCCCAACCTTCAGCTTCTGGGGTCCTGTCCCTCATGGCCTCCATATCGGAAACCCTTAGTCCCACACCCACGCATCTCCTAACCACGCAGTCTCCATCGGCGCCTCCTGGTGCTTCGGACAACGCTCAGAGTGAGATAAACATGTATGACCAAAATGAGGTCATCCCCATCCTTGGTTGCCGGCTCTACCTGAAAGATGGTGGCGCACACCAGGCCACCACCCGTCCTAGAACTCTGCTTTGGGAACGCTCCACTGCGGCGGCGTGTCCGGGTGCACCGTGTCTTTTCCGTGCCATTTCTTAGCGGCAGCAACATGCCCTGGGCGAGAAAGGGCCCTGGGCCATGGAGAGCAGGGCGGTCCGCAGGGCTGCCCTACGCCGGCCAATTCTCACGAGCGTTCTGCCCAAACCAATACTGGTTTGGGAAGAACGCTCGTGAGAATTGGCCGGAAAACGCCCGGCGAAGACATTCGGGCGCCGCACGTCAGCTGGGCGGCCACCCCCCCGGGACCTTGAAGGGCATTGTGAGTGCCCGCACCCGATCGCCGCCAGGAGGCACTCCACAAATGGATTGCAGCGAGGACAACGCCCGTGGATCCTCGGCCTGCAGGGGTCTCATCCCTGGCGCTCTACCATGGGGCCAGGCCCATCACGAAGTCCGGTCTGGAACGCTCGCCTGCTTCCCCAACTTTCTCCCTCCGTGGTACTGTCCCTCATGGCCTCCATATCGGAAACCCTTAGTCCCGCACCCATGCATCTCCCAACCACGCAGTCCTTATCGGCGCCACCTGGTGCTTCGGACAACGCTCAGAGTGAGATAAACCTGTATGACCAAAATGAGGTCATCCCCATTCTTGGCCGCCCCATCTACCCGAAAGACGGAGGCACACACCAGGCCACCTACCGTCCTTCAAATCTGATCCGGAAAAGCTTTCCTGCGCCGGGGATCCCGGGTGTCACGTGTCTTTTCCGTGCCATTTCTTGGCGGCAGCAACATGCCCTGGGCGAGAAAGGGCCCTGGGCCATGGAGAGCAGGGCGGTCCGCAGGGCTGCCCTACGCCGGCCAATTCTCACGAGCGTTCTGCCCAAACCAATCCTGGTTTGGGCAGAACGCTCCTGAGAATTGGCCGGAAAACGCCCGGCGAAGTCATTTGGGCGCCGCACGTCAGCTGGGCGGCCACCCCCCCGGGGCCTTGAAGGGCATTGTGAGTGCCCGCACCCGATCGCCGACAAGAGGCACTCCACAAATGGATTGCAGCGAGGACAACGCCCGTGGATCCTCGGCCTGCGGGGGTCCCATCCCTGGCGCTCTATCATGGGGCCAGGCCCATCACGAAGTCCGGTCTAGAACGCTCGCCCGCTTCCCCAACTTTCTGCCTCCGGGGTACTGTCCCTCATGGCCTCCATATCGGAAACCCTTAGTCCCGCACCCACGCATCTCCCAACCACGCAGTCCTTATCGGCGCCACCTGGTGCTTCGGACAACGCTCAGAGTGAGATAAACCTGTATGACCAAAATGAGGTCATCCCCATTCTTGGCCGCCCCATCTACCCGAAAGACGTAGGCACACACCAGGCCACCTACCGTCCTTCAACTCTGATCCGGAAAAGCTTTCCTGCGCCGGGGATCCCGGGTGCCCCGTGTCTTTTCCGTGCCATTTCTTGGCGGCAGCAACATGCCCTGGGCGAGAAAGGTCCCTGGGCCATGGAGAGCAGGGCGGTCCGCAGGGCTGCCCTACGCCGGCCAATTCTCACGAACGTTCTGCCCAAACCAATCCTGGTTTGGGCAGAACGCTCGTGAGAATTGGCCGGAAAACGCCCGGCGAAGTCATTCGGGCGCCGCACGTGTGCTGGGCCGCCCCCCACCGGGGCCTTGAGGGCATTGTGAGTGTCCGCACCCGATTGCCGCCAACAGGCACTCCACAAGATGGAATGCAGCAAGGACAACGCCCGTGGATCCTCGACCTGCGGGGGTCCCATCCCTGGCGCTCTACCATGGGGCCAGGCCCATCACGAAGTCCGACCTGGAACGCTCGCCTGCTTCCCCAACCTTCAGCTTCTGGGGTCCAGTCCCTCATGGCCTCCATATCGGAAACCCTTAGTCCCACACCCACGCATCTCCTAACCACGCAGTCTCCATCGGCGCCTCCTGGTGCTTCGGACAACGCTCAGAGTGAGATAAACATGTATGACCAAAATGAGGTCATCCCCATCCTTGGTTGCCGGCTTACCTGAAAGATGGTGGCGCACACCAGGCCACCACCCGTCCTTCAACTCTGATTTATGAACGCTCCACTGCGCGGGCGTGTCCGGGTGCACCGTGTCTTTTCCGTGCCATTTCTTAGCGGCAGCAACATGCCCTGGGCGAGAAAGGGCCCTGGGCCATGGAGAGCACGGCGGTCCGCAGGGCTGCCCTACGCCGGCCAATTCTCTCGAGCGTTCTGCCCAAACCAATCCTGGTTTTGGCAGAACGCTCGTGAGAATTGGCCGGAAAACGCCCGGCGAAGTCATTCGGGCGCCGCACGTCAGCTGGGCGGCCACCGCCCCCGGGGCCTTGAAGGGCATTGTGAGTGCCCGCACCCGATCGCCGCCAGGAGGCACTCCACAAATGGATTGCAGCGAGGACAACGCCCGTGGATCCTCGGCCTGCAGGGGTCCCATCCCTGGCGCTCTACCATGGGGCCAGGCCCATCACGAAGTCCGGTCTGGAACGCTCGCCTGCTTCCCCAACTTTCTGCCTCCGGGGTACTGTCCCTCATGGCCTCCATATCGGAAACCCTTAGTCCCGCACCCATGCATCTCCCAACCACGCAGTCTCTATCGGCGCCACCTGGGGCTTCGGACAACGCTCAGAGTGAGATAAACCTGTATGACCAAAATGAGGTCATCCCCATTCTGGCCGCCCCATCTACCCGAAAGACGTAGGCACACACCAGGCCACCTACCGTCCTTCAACTCTGATCCGGAAAAGCTTTCCTGCGCCGGGGATCCCGGGTGTCCCGTGTCTTTTCCGTGCCATTTCTTGGCGGCAGCAACATGCCCTGGGCGAGAAAGGGCCCTGGGCCATGGAGAGCAGGGCGGTCCGCAGGGCTGCCCTACGCCGGCCAATTCTCACGAGCGTTCTGCCCAAACCAATCCTGGTTTGGGCAGAACGCTCGTGAGAATTGGCCGGAAAACGCCCGGCGAAGTCATTCGGGCGCCGCACGTGTGCTGGGCCGCCCCCCACCGGGGCCTTGAGGGCATTGTGAGTGTCCGCACCCGATCGCTGCCAACAGGCACTCCACAAGATGGAATGCAGCAAGGACAACGCCCGTGGATCCTCGACCTGCGGGGGTCCCATCCCTGGCGCTCTACCATGGGGCCAGGCCCATCACGAAGTCCGGTCTGGAACGCTCGCCTGCTTCCCCAACCTTCAGCTTCTGGGGTCCTGTCCCTCATGGCCTGCATATCGGAAAACTTAGTCCCACACCCACGCATCTCCTAACCACGCAGTCTCCATCGGCGCCTCCTGGTGCTTCGGACAACGCTCAGAGTGAGATAAACATGTATGACCAAAATGAGGTCATCCCCATCCTTGGTTGCCGGCTCTACCTGAAAGATGGTGGCCCACACCAGGCCACCACCCGTCCTTCAACTCTGCTTTGGGAACGCTCCACTGCGCCGGCGTTTCCGGGTGCACCGTGTCTTTTCCGTGCCATTTCTTAGCGGCAGCAACATGCCCTGGGCGAGAAAGGGCCCTGGGCCATGGAGAGCAGGGCGGTCCGCAGGGCTGCCCTACGCCGGCCAATTCTCACGAGCGTTCTGCCCAAACCAATCCTGGTTTGGGCAGAACGCTCGTGAGAATTGGCCGGAAAACGCCCGGCGAAGTCATTCGGGCGCCGCACGTCAGCTGGGCGGCCCCCCCCCCGGGGCCTTGAAGGGCATTGTGAGTGCCCGCACCCGATCGCCGCCAGGAGGCACTCCACAAATGGATTGCAGCGAGGAAAACGCCCGTGGATCCTCGGCCTGCAGGGGTCCCATCCCTGGCGCTCTACCATGGGGCCAGGCCCATCACGAAGTCCGGTCTGGAACGCTCGCCTGCTTCCCCAACTTTCTGCCTCAGGGGTACTGTCCCTCATGGCCTCCATATCGGAAACCCTTAGTCCCGCACCCACGCATCTCCCAACCACGCAGTCTCTATCGGCGCCACCTGGTGCTTCGGACAACGCTCAGAGTGAGATAAACCTGTATGACCAAAATGAGGTCATCCCCATTCTTGGCCGCCCCATCTACCCGAAAGACGTAAACACACACCAGGCCACCTACCGTCCTTCAACTCTGATCCGGAAAAGCTTTCCTGCGCCGGGGATCCCGGGTGCCCCGTGTCTTTTCCGTGCCATTTCTTGGCGGCAGCAACATGCCCTGGGCGAGAAAGGGCCCTGGGCCATGGAGAGCAGGGCGGTCCGCAGGGCTGCCCTACGCCGGCCAATTCTCACGAGCGTTCTGCCCAAACCAATCCTGGTTTGGGCAGAACGCTCGTGAGAATTGGCCGGAAAACGCCCGGCGAAGTCATTCGGGCGCCGCACGTGTGCTGGGCCGCCCCCCACCGGGGCCTTGAGGGCATTGTGAGTGTCCGCACCCGATCGCCGCCAACAGGCACTCCACAAGATGGAATGCAGCAAGGACAACGCCCGTGGATCCTCGACCTGCGGGGGTCCCATCCCTGGCGCTCTACCATGGGGCCAGGCCCATCACGAAGTCCGACCTGGAACGCTCGCCTGCTTCCCCAACCTTCAGCTTCTGGGGTCCAGTCCCTCATGGCCTCCATATCGGAAACCCTTAGTCCCACACCCACGCATCTCCTAACCACGCAGTCTCCATCGGCGCCTCCTGGTGCTTCGGACAACGCTCAGAGTGAGATAAACATGTATGACCAAAATGAGGTCATCCCCATCCTTGGTTGCCGGCTCTACCTGAAAGATGGTGGCGCACACCAGGCCACCACCCATCCTTCAACTCTGCTTTGGGAACGCTCTACTGCGCCGGCGTGTCCGGGTGCACCGTGTCTTTTCCGTGCCATTTCTTAGCGGCAGCAACATGCCCTGGGCGAGAAAGGGCCCTGGGCCATGGAGAGCAGGGCGGTCCGCAGGGCTGCCCTACGCCGGCCAATTCTCACGAGCGTTCTGCCCAAACCAATCCTGGTTTGGGCAGAACGCTCGTGAGAATTGGCCGGAAAACGCCCGGCGAAGTCATTCGGGCGCCGCACGTCAGCTGGGCGGCCACCCCCCCGGGCCCTTGAAGGGCATTGTGAGTGCCGGCACCCGATCGCCGACAGGAGGCACTCCACAAATGGATTGCAGCGAGGACAACGCCCGTGGATCCTCGGCCTGCAGGGGTCCCATCCCTGGCGCTCTACCATGGGGCCAGGCCCATCACGAAGTCCGACCTGGAACGCTCGCTTGCTTCCCCAACCTTCAGCTTCTGGGGTCCTGTCCCTCATGACCTCCATATCGGAAACCCTTAGTCCCACACCCACGCATCTCCTAACCACGCAGTCTCCATCGGCGCCTCCTGGTGCTTCGGACAACGCTCAGAGTGAGATAAACATGTATGACCAAAATGAGGTCATCCCCATCCTTGGTTGCCGGCTCTACCTGAAAGATGGTGGCGCACACCAGGCCACCACCCGTCCTTCAACTCTGCTTTGGGAACGCTCCACTGCGCCGGCGTGTCCGGGTGCACCGTGTCTTTTCCGTGCCATTTCTTAGCGGCAGCAACATGCCCTGGGCGAGAAAGGGCCCTGGGCCATGGAGAGCAGGGCGGTCCGCAGGGCTGCCCTACGCCGGCCAATTCTCACGAGCGTTCTGCCCAAACCAATCCTGGTTTGGGCAGAACGCTCGTGAGAATTGGCCGGAAAACGCCCGGCGAAGTCATTCGGGCGCCGCACTTCAGCTGGGCGGCCACCGCCCCCGGGGCCTTGAAGGGCATTGTGAGTGCCCGCACCCGATCGCCGCCAGGAGGCACTCCACAAATGGATTGCAGCGAGGACAACGCCCGTGGATCCTCGGCCTGCACGGTCCCATCCCTGGCGCTCTACCATGGGGCCAGGCCCATCACGAAGTCCGGTCTGGAACGCTCGCCTGCTTCCCCAACTTTCTGCCTCCGGGGTACTGTCCCTCATGGCCTCCATATCGGAAACCCTTAGTCCCGCTTCCACGCATCTCCCAACCACGCAGTCTCTATCGGCGCCACCTGGGGCTTCGGACATCGCTCAGAGTGAGATAAACCTGTATGACCAAAATGAGGTCATCCCCATTCTGGCCGCCCCATCTACCCGAAAGACGTAGGCACACACCAGGCCACCTACCGTCCTTCAACTCTGATCCGGAAAAGCTTTCCTGCGCCGGGGATCCCGGGTGCCCCGTGTCTTTTCCGTGCCATTTCTTGGCGGCAGCAACATGCCCTGGGCGAGAAAGGGCCCTGGGCCATGGAGAGCAGGGCGGTCCGCAGGGCTGCCCTACGCCGGCCAATTCTCACGAGCGTTCTGCCCAAACCAATCCTGGTTTGGGCAGAACGCTCGTGAGAATTGGCCGGAAAACGCCCGGCGAAGTCATTCGGGCGCCGCACGTGTGCTGGGCCGCCCCCCACCGGGGCCTTGAGGGCATTGTGAGTGTCCGCACCCGATCGCTGCCAACAGGCACTCCACAAGATGGAATGCAGCAAGGACAACGCCCGTGGATCCTCGACCTGCGGGGGTCCCATCCCTGGCGCTCTACCATGGGGCCAGGCCCATCACGAAGTCCGGTCTGGAACGCTCGCCTGCTTCCCCAACCTTCAGCTTCTGGGGTCCTGTCCCTCATGGCCTGCATATCGGAAAACTTAGTCCCACACCTACGCATCTCCTAACCACGCAGTCTCCATCGGCGCCTCCTGGTGCTTCGGACAACGCTCAGAGTGAGATAAACATGTATGACCAAAATGAGGTCATCCCCATCCTTGGTTGCCGGCTCTACCTGAAAGATGGTGGCCCACACCAGGCCACCACCCGTCCTTCAACTCTGCTTTGGGAACGCTCCACTGCGCCGGCGTTTCCGGGTGCACCGTGTCTTTTCCGTGACATTTCTTAGCGGCAGCAACATGCCCTGGGCGAGAAAGGGCCGTGGGCCATGGAGAGCAGGGCGGTCCGCAGGGCTGCCCTACGCCGGCCAATTCTCACGAGCGTTCTGCCCAAACCAATCCTGGTTTGGGCAGAACGCTCCTGAGAATTGGCCGGAAAACGCCCGGCGAAGTCATTCGGGCGCCGCACGTCAGCTGGGCGCCCCCCCCCCCCGGGGCCTTGAAGGGCATTGTGAGTGCCCGCACCCGATCGCCGCCAGGAGGCACTCCACAAATGGATTGCAGCGAGGAAAACGCCCGTGGATCCTCGGCCTGCAGGGGTCCCATCCCTGGCGCTCTACCATGGGGCCAGGCCCATCACGAAGTCCGGTCTGGAACGCTCGCCTGCTTCCCCAACTTTCTGCCTCCGGGGTACTGTCCCTCATGGCCTCCATATCGGAAACCCTTAGTCCCGCACCCACGCATCTCCCAACCACGCAGTCCTTATCGGCGCCACCTGGTGCTTCGGACAACGCTCAGAGTGAGATAAACCTGTATGACCAAAATGAGGTCATCCCCATTCTTGGCCGCCCCATCTACCCGAAAGACGTAAACACACACCAGGCCACCTACCGTCCTTCAACTCTGATCCGGAAAAGCTTTCCTGCGCCGGGGATCCCGGGTGCCCCGTGTCTTTTCCGTGCCATTTCTTGGCGGCAGCAACATGCCCTGGGCGAGAAAGGGCCCTGGGCCATGGAGAGCAGGGCGGTCCGCAGGGCTGCCCTACGCCGGCCAATTCTCACGAGCGTTCTGCCCAAACCAATCCTGGTTTGGGCAGAACGCTCGTGAGAATTGGCCGGAAAACGCCCGGCGAAGTCATTCGGGCGCCGCACGTGTGCTGGGCCGCCCCCCACCGGGGCCTTGAGGGCATTGTGAGTGTCCGCACCCGATCGCCGCCAACAGGCACTCCACAAGATGGAATGCAGCAAGGACAACGCCCGTGGATCCTCGACCTGCGGGGGTCCCATCCCTGGCGCTCTACCATGGGGCCAGGCCCATCACGAAGTCCGACCTGGAACGCTCGCCTGCTTCCCCAACCTTCAGCTTCTGGGGTCCAGTCCCTCATGGCCTCCATATCGGAAACCCCTAGTCCCACACCCACGCATCTCCTAACCACGCAGTCTCCATCGGCGCCTCCTGGTGCTTCGGACAACGCTCAGAGTGAGATAAACATGTATGACCAAAATGAGGTCATCCCCATCCTTGGTTGCCGGCTCTACCTGAAAGATGGTGGCGCACACCAGGCCACCACCCATCCTTCAACTCTGCTTTGGGAACGCTCTACTGCGCCGGCGTATCCGGGTGCACCGTGTCTTTTCCGTGCCATTTCTTAGCGGCAGCAACATGCCCTGGGCGAGAAAGGGCCCTGGGCCATGGAGAGCAGGGCGGTCCGCAGGGCTGCCCTACGCCGGCCAATTCTCACGAGCGTTCTGCCCAAACCAATCCTGGTTTGGGCAGAACGCTCGTGAGAATTGGCCGGAAAACGCCCGGCGAAGTCATTCGGGCACCGCACGTCAGCTGGGCGGCCACCCCCCCGGGCCCTTGAAGGGCATTGTGAGTGCCGGCACCCGATCGCCGACAGGAGGCACTCCACAAATGGATTGCAGCGAGGACAACGCCCGTGGATCCTCGGCCTGCAGGGGTCCCATCCCTGGCGCTCTACCATGGGGCCAGGCCCATCACGAAGTCCGACCTGGAACGCTCGTTTGCTTCCCCAACCTTCAGCTTCTGGGGTCCTGTCCCTCATGACCTCCATATCGGAAACCCTTAGTCCCACACCCACGCATCTCCTAACCACGCAGTCTCCATCGGCGCCTCCTGGTGCTTCGGACAACGCTCAGAGTGAGATAAACATGTATGACCAAAATGAGGTCATCCCCATCCTTGGTTGCCGGCTCTACCTGAAAGATGGTGGCGCACACCAGGCCACCACCCGTCCTTCAACTCTGCTTTGGGAACGCTCCACTGCGCCGGCGTGTCCGGGTGCACCGTGTCTTTTCCGTGCCATTTCTTAGCGGCAGCAACATGCCCTGGGCGAGAAAGGGCCCTGGGCCATGGAGAGCAGGGCGGTCCGCAGGGCTGCCCTACGCCGGCCAATTCTCACGAGCGTTCTGCCCAAACCAATCCTGGTTTGGGCAGAACGCTCGTGAGAATTGGCCGGAAAACGCCCGGCGAAGTCATTCGGGCGCCGCACGTCAGCTGGGCGGCCACCGCCCCCGGGGCCTTGAAGGGCATTGTGAGTGCCCGCACCCGATCGCCGCCAGGAGGCACTCCACAAATGGATTGCAGCGAGGACAACGCCCGTGGATCCTCGGCCTGCAGGGGTCCCATCCCTGGCGCTCTACCATGGGGCCAGGCCCATCACGAAGTCCGGTCTGGAACGCTCGCCTGCTTCCCCAACTTTCTGCCTCCGGGGTACTATCCCTCATGGCCTCCATATGGGAAACCCTTAGTCCCGCTTCCACGCATCTCCCAACCACGCAGTCTCTATCGGCGCCACCTGGGGCTTCGGACATCGCTCAGAGTGAGATAAACCTGTATGACCAAAATGAGGTCATCCCCATTCTGGCCGCCCCATCTACCCGAAAGACGTAGGCACACACCAGGCCACCTACCGTCCTTCAACTCTGATCCGGAAAAGCTTTCCTGCGCCGGGGATCCCGGGTGCCCCGTGTCTTTTCCGTGCCATTTCTTGGCGGCAGCAACATGCCCTGGGCGAGAAAGGGCCCTGGGCCATGGAGAGCAGGGCGGTCCGCAGGGCTGCCCTACGCCGGCCAATTCTCACGAGCGTTCTGCCCAAACCAATCCTGGTTTGGGCAGAACGCTCGTGAGAATTGGCCGGAAAACGCCCGGCGAAGTCATTCGGGCGCCGCACGTGTGCTGGGCCGCCCCCCACCGGGGCCTTGAGGGCATTGTGAGTGTCCGCACCCGATCGCTGCCAACAGGCACTCCACAAGATGGAATGCAGCAAGGACAACGCCCGTGGATCCTCGACCTGCGGGGGTCCCATCCCTGGCGCTCTACCATGGGGCCAGGCCCATCACGAAGTCCGGTCTGGAACGCTCGCCTGCTTCCCCAACCTTCAGCTTCTGGGGTCCTGTCCCTCATGGCCTGCATATCGGAAAACTTAGTCCCACACCTACGCATCTCCTAACCACGCAGTCTCCATCGGCGCCTCCTGGTGCTTCGGACAACGCTCAGAGTGAGATAAACATGTATGACCAAAATGAGGTCATCCCCATCCTGGTTGCCGGCTCTACCTGAAAGATGGTGGCCCACACCAGGCCACCACCCGTCCTTCAACTCTGCTTTGGGAACGCTCCACTGCGCCGGCGTTTCCGGGTGCACCGTGTCTTTTCCGTGACATTTCTTAGCGGCAGCAACATGCCCTGGGCGAGAAAGGGCCGTGGGCCATGGAGAGCAGGGCGGTCCGCAGGGCTGCCCTACGCCGGCCAATTCTCACGAGCGTTCTGCCCAAACCAATCCTGGTTTGGGCAGAACGCTCCTGAGAATTGGCCGGAAAACGCCCGGCGAAGTCATTCGGGCGCCGCACGTCAGCTGGGCGCCCCCCCCCCCCGGGGCCTTGAAGGGCATTGTGAGTGCCCGCACCCGATCGCCGCCAGGAGGCACTCCACAAATGGATTGCAGCGAGGAAAACGCCCGTGGATCCTCGGCCTGCAGGGGTCCCATCCCTGGCGCTCTACCATGGGGCCAGGCCCATCACGAAGTCCGGTCTGGAACGCTCGCCTGCTTCCCCAACTTTCTGCCTCCGGGGTACTGTCCCTCATGGCCTCCATATCGGAAACCCTTAGTCCCGCACCCACGCATCTCCCAACCACGCAGTCCTTATCGGCGCCACCTGGTGCTTCGGACAACGCTCAGAGTGAGATAAACCTGTATGACCAAAATGAGGTCATCCCCATTCTTGGCCGCCCCATCTACCCGAAAGACGTAGGCACACACCAGGCCACCTACCGTCCTTCAACTCTGATCCGGAAAAGCTTTCCTGCGCCGGGGATCCCGGGTGCCCCGTGTCTTTTCCGTGCCATTTCTTGGCGGCAGCAACATGCCCTGGGCGAGAAAGGGCCCTGGGCCATGGAGAGCAGGGCGGTCCGCAGGGCTACCCTACGCCGGCCAATTCTCACGAGCGTTCTGCCCAAACCCATCCTGGTTTGGGCAGAACGCTCGTGAGAATTGGCCGGAAAACGCCCGGCGAAGTCATTCGGGCGCCGCACGTGTGCTGGGCCGCCCCCCACCGGGGCCTTGAGGGCATTGTGAGTGTCCGCACCCGATCGCCGCCAACAGGCACTCCACAAGATGGAATGCAGCAAGGACAACGCCCGTGGATCCTCGACCTGCGGGGGTCCCATCCCTGGCGCTCTACCATGGGGCCAGGCCCATCACGAAGTCCGACCTGGAACGCTCGCCTGCTTCCCCAACCTTCAGCTTCTGGGGTCCTGTCCCTCATGGCCTCCATATCGGAAATCCTTAGTCCCACACCCACGCATCTCCTAACCACGCAGTCTCCATCGGCGCCTCCTGGTGCTTCGGACAACGCTCAGAGTGAGATAAACATGTATGACCAAAATGAGGTCATCCCCATCCTTGGTTGCCGGCTCTACCTGAAAGATGGTGGCGCACACCAGGCCACCACCCGTCCTTCAACTCTGCTTTGGGAACGCTCCACTGCACGGCGTGTCCGGGTGCACCGTGTCTTTTCCGTGCCATTTCTTAGCGGCAGCAACATGCCCTGGGCAGAAAAGGGCCCTGGGCCATGGAGAGCAGGAAGGTCCGTAGGGCTGCCCTACGCCGGCCAATTCTCACGAGCGTTCTGCCCAAACCAATCCTGGTTTGGGCAGAACGCTCGTGAGAATTGGCCGGAAAACGCCCGGCGAAGTCATTCGGGCGCCGCACGTCAGCTGGGCGCCCCCCCCCCCCGGGGCCTTGAAGGGCATTGTGAGTGCCCGCACCCGATCGCCGCCAGGAGGCACTCCACAAATGGATTGCAGCGAGGACAACGCCCGTGGATCCTCGGCCTGCAGGGGTCCCATCCCTGGCGCTCTACCATGGGGCCAGGCCCATCACGAAGTCCGGTCTGGAACGCTCGCCTGCTTCCACAACCTTCTGCCTCCGGGGTACTATCCCTCATGGCCTCCATATCGGAAACCCTTAGTCCCGCACCCACGCATCTCCCAACCACGCAGTCTCTATCGGCGCCACCTGGTGCTTCGGACAACGCTCAGAGTGAGATAAACCTGTATGACCAAAATGAGGTCATCCCCATTTTGGCCGCCCCATCTACCCGAAAGACATAGGCACACACCAGGCCACCTACCGTCCTTCAACTTTGATCCGGAAAAGCTTTCCTGCGCCGGGGATCCCGGGTGCCCCGTGTCTTTTCCGTGCCATTTCTTGGCGGCAGCAACATGCCCTGGGCGAGAAAGGGCCCTGGGCCATGGAGAGCAGGGCGGTCCGCAGGGCTGCCCTACGCCGGCCAATTCTCACGAGCGTTCTGCCCAAACCAATCCTGGTTTGGGCAGAACGCTCGTGAGAATTGGCCGGAAAACGCCCGGCGAAGTCATTCGGGCGCCGCACGTGTGCTGGGCCGCCCGCCACTGGGGCCTTGAGGGCATTGTGAGTGTCCGCACCCGATCGCCGCCAACAGGCACTCCACAAGATGGAATGCAGCAAGGACAACGCCCGTGGATCCTCGACCTGCGGGGGTCCCATCCCTCGCGCTCTACCATGGGGCCAGGCCCATCACGAAGTCCGACCTGAACGCTCGCCTGCTTCCCCAACCTTCAGCTTCTGGGGTCCAGTCCCTCATGGCCTCCATATCGGAAACCCTTAGTCCCACACCCACGCATCTCCTAACCACGCAGTCTCCATCGGCGCCTCCTGGTGCTTCGGACAACGCTCAGAGTGAGATAAACATGTATGACCAAAATGAGGTCATCCCCATCCTTGGTTGCCGGCTCTACCTGAAAGATGGTGGCGCACACCAGGCCACCACCCATCCTTCAACTCTGCTTTGGGAACGCTCCACTGCGCCGGCGTGTCCGGGTGCACCGTGTCTTTTCCGTGCCATCTTAGCGGCAGCAACATGCCCTGGGCGAGAAAGGGCCCTGGGCAATGGAGAGCAGGGCGTTCCGCAGGGCTGCCCTACGCCGGCCAATTCTCACGCGCGTTCTGCCCAAACCAATCCTGGTTTGGGCAGAACGCTCGTGAGAATTGGCCGGAAAACGCCCGGCGAAGTCATTCGGGCGCCGCACGTCAGCTGGGCGGCCACCCCCCCGGGCCCTTGAAGGGCATTGTGAGTGCCGGCACCCGATCGCCGACAGGAGGCACTCCACAAATGGATTGCAGCGAGGACAACGCCCGTGGATCCTCGGCCTGCAGGGGTCCCATCCCTGGCGCTCTACCATGGGGCCAGGCCCATCACGAAGTCCGACCTGGAACGCTCGCTTGCTTCCCCAACCTTCAGCTTCTGGGGTCCTGTCCCTCATGACCTCCATATCGGAAACCCTTAGTCCCACACCCACGCATCTCCTAACCACGCAGTCTCCATCGGCGCCTCCTGGTGCTTCGGACAACGCTCAGAGTGAGATAAACATGTATGACCAAAATGAGGTCATCCCCATCCTTGGTTGCCGGCTCTACCTGAAAGATGGTGGCGCACACCAGGCCACCACCCGTCCTTCAACTCTGCTTTGGGAACGCTCCACTGCGCCGGCGTGTCCGGGTGCACCGTGTCTTTTCCGTGCCATTTCTTAGCGGCAGCAACATGCCCTGGGCTAGAAAGGGCCCTGGGCCATGGAGAGCAGGGCGGTCCGCAGGGCTGCCCTACGCCGGCCAATTCTCACGAGCGTTCTGCCCAAACCAATCCTGGTTTGGGCAGAACGCTCGTGAGAATTGACCGGAAAACGCCCGGCGAAGTCATTCGGGCGCCGCACGTCAGCGGGGCGGCCCCCCCCCGGGGCCTTAAAGGGCATTGTGAGTGCCCGCACCCGATCGCCGCCAGGAGGCACTCCACAAATGGATTGCAGCGAGGAAAACGCCCGTGGATCCTCGGCCTGCAGGGGTCCCATCCCTGGCGCTCTACCATGGGGCCAGGCCCATCACGAAGTCCGGTCTGGAACGCTCGCCTGCTTCCCCAACTTTCTGCCTCCGGGGTACTGTCCCTCATGGCCTCCATATCGGAAACCCTTAGTCCCGCACCCACGCATCTCCCAACCACGCAGTCCTTATCGGCGCCACCTGGTGCTTCGGACAACGCTCAGAGTGAGATAAACCTGTATGACCAAAATGAGGTCATCCCCATTCTTGGCCGCCCCATCTACCCGAAAGACGTAAACACACACCAGGCCACCTACCGTCCTTCAACTCTGATCCGGAAAAGCTTTCCTGCGCCGGGGATCCCGGGTGCCCCGTGTCTTTTCCGTGCCATTTCTTGGCGGCAGCAACATGCCCTGGGCGAGAAAGGGCCCTGGGCCATGGAGAGCAGGGCGGTCCGCAGGGCTGCCCTACGCCGGCCAATTCTCACGAGCGTTCTGCCCAAACCTATCCTGGTTTGGGCAGAACGCTCGTGAGAATTGGCCGGAAAACGCCCGGCGAAGTCATTCGGGCGCCGCACGTGTGCTGGGCCGCCCGCCACTGGGGCCTTGAGGGCATTGTGAGTGTCCGCACCCGATCGCCGCCAACAGGCACTCCACAAGATGGAATGCAGCAAGGACAACGCCCGTGGATCCTCGACCTGCGGGGGTCCCATCCCTGGCGCTCTACCATGGGGCCAGGCCCATCACGAAGTCCGACCTGGAACGCTCGCCTGCTTCCCCAACCTTCAGCTTCTGGGGTCCAGTCCCTCAGGGCCTCCATATCGGAAACCCTTAGTCCCACACCCACGCATCTCCTAACCACGCAGTCTCCATCGGCGCCTCCTGGTGCTTCGG
Source organism: Mustela nivalis (assembly GCF_964662115.1). Taxonomy (NCBI): domain Eukaryota; kingdom Metazoa; phylum Chordata; class Mammalia; order Carnivora; family Mustelidae; genus Mustela; species Mustela nivalis. The sequence continues at coordinate 166,427 of NW_028135935.1, forward strand.
ACAACGCTCAGAGTGAGATAAACATGTATGACCAAAATGAGGTCATCCCCATCCTTGGTTGCCGGCTCTACCTGAAAGATGGTGGCGCACACCAGGCCACCACCCATCCTTCAACTCTGCTTTGGGAACGCTCCACTGCGCCGGCGTGTCCGGGTGCACCGTGTCTTTTCCGTGCCATTTCTTAGCGGCAGCAACATGCCCTGGGCGAGAAAGGGCCCTGGGCCATGGAGAGCAGGGCGTTCCGCAGGGCTGCCCTACGCCGGCCAATTCTCACGCGCGTTCTGCCCAAACCAATCCTGGTTTGGGCAGAACGCGCGTGAGAATTGGCCGGAAAACGCCCGGCGAAGTCATTCGGGCGCCGCACGTCAGCTGGGCGGCCACCCCCCCGGGCCCTTGAAGGGCATTGTGAGTGCCGGCACCCGATCGCCGACAGGAGGCACTCCACAAATGGATTGCAGCGAGGACAACGCCCGTGGATCCTCGGCCTGCAGGGGTCCCATCCCTGGCGCTCTACCATGGGGCCAGGCCCATCACGAAGTCCGACCTGGAACGCTCGCTTGCTTCCCCAACCTTCAGCTTCTGGGGTCCTGTCCCTCATGACCTCCATATCGGAAACCCTTAGTCCCACACCCACGCAACTCCTAACCACGCAGTCTCCATCGGCGCCTCCTGGTGCTTCGGACAACGCTCAGAGTGAGATAAACATGTATGACCAAAATGAGGTCATCCCCATCCTTGGTTGCCGGCTCTACCTGAAAGATGGTGGCGCACACCAGGCGACCACCCGTCCTTCAACTCTGCTTTGGGAACGCTCCACTGCGCCGGCGTGTCCGGGTGCACCGTGTCTTTTCCGTGCCATTTCTTAGCGGCAGCAACATGCCCTGGGCGAGAAAGGGCCCTGGGCCATGGAGAGCAGGGCGGTCCGCAGGGCTGCCCTACGCCGGCCAATTCTCACGAGCGTTCTGCCCAAACCAATCCTGGTTTGGGCAGAACGCTCGTGAGAATTGGCCGGAAAACGCCCGGCGAAGTCATTCGGGCGCCGCACGTCAGCTGGGCGGCCACCGCCCCCGGGGCCTTGAAGGGCATTGTGAGTGCCCGCACCCGATCGCCGCCAGGAGGCACTCCACAAATGGATTGCAGCGAGGACAACGCCCGTGGATCCTCGGCCTGCAGGGGTCCCATCCCTGGCGCTCTACCATGGCGCCAGGCCCATCACGAAGTCCGGTCTGGAACGCTCGCCTGCTTCCCCAACTTTCTGCCTCCGGGGTACTGTCCCTCATGGCCTCCATATCGGAAACCCTTAGTCCCGCACCCACGCATCTCCCAACCACGCAGTCTCTATCGGCGCCACCTGGGGTTTCGGACAACGCTCAGAGTGAGATAAACCTGTATGACCAAAATGAGGTCATCCCCATTCTGGCCGCCCCATCTACCTGAAAGACGTAGGCACACACCAGGCCACCTACCGTCCTTCAACTCTGATCCGGAAAAGCTTTACTGCGCCGGGGATCCCGGGTGCCCCGTGTCTTTTCCGTGCCATTTCTTGGCGGCAGCAACATGCCCTGGGCGAGAAAGGGCCCTGGGCCATGGAGAGCAGGGCGGTCCGCAGGGCTGCCCTACGCCGGCCAATTCTCACGAGCGTTCTGCCCAAACCAATCCTGGTTTGGGCAGAACGCTCGTGAGAATTGGCCGGAAAACGCCCGGCGAAGTCATTCGGGCGCCGCACGTGTGCTGGGCCGCCCCCCACCGGGGCCTTGAGGGCATTGTGAGTGTCCGCACCCGATCGCTGCCAACAGGCACTCAACAAGATGGAATGCAGCAAGGACAACGCCCGTGGATCCTCGACCTGCGGGGGTCCCATCCCTGGCGCTCTACCATGGGGCCAGGCCCATCACGAAGTCCGGTCTGGAACGCTCGCCTGCTTCCCCAACCTTCAGCTTCTGGGGTCCTGTCCCTCATGGCCTGCATATCGGAAAACTTAGTCCCACACCCACGCATCTCCTAACCACGCAGTCTCCATCGGCGCCTCCTGGTGCTTCGGACAACGCTCAGAGTGAGATAAACATGTATGACCAAAATGAGGTCATCCCCATCCTTGGTTGCCGGCTCTACCTGAAAGATGGTGGCGCACACCAGGCCACCACCCGTCCTAGAACTCTGCTTTGGGAACGCTCCACTAGCCGGCGTGTCCGGGTGCACCGTGTCTTTTCCGTGCCATTTCTTAGCAGCAGCAACATGCCCTGGGCGAGAAAGGGCCCTGGGCCATGGAGAGCAGGGCGGTCCGCAGGGCTGCCCTACGCCGGCCAATTCTCACGAGCGTTCTGCCCAAACCATGGGCAGAACGCTCGTGAGAATTGGCCGGAAAACGCCCGGCGAAGTCATTCGGGCGCCGCACGTCAGCTGGGCGGCCACCCCCCCGGGGCCTTGAAGGGCATTGTGAGTGCCCGCACCCGATCGCCGCCAAGAGGCACTCCACAAATGGATTGCAGCGAGGACAACGCCCGTGGATCCTCGGCCTGCGGGGGTCCCATCCCTGGCGCTCTACCATGGGGCCAGGCCCATCACGAAGTCCGACCTGGAACGCTCGCCTGCTTCCCCAACCTTCAGCTTCTGGGGTCCTGTCCCTCATGGCCTCCATATCGGAAACCCTTAGTCCCACACCCACGCATCTCCTAACCACGCAGTCTCCATCAGCGCCTCCTGGTGCTTCGGACAACGCTCAGAGTGAGATAAACATGTATGACCAAAATGAGGTCATCCCCATCCTTGGTTGCCGGCTCTACCTGAAAGATGGTGGCGCACACCAGGCCACCACCCGTCCTTCAACTCTGCTTTGGGAACGCTCCACTGCGCCGGCGTGTCCGGGTGCACCGTGTCTTTTCCGTGCCATTTCTTAGCGGCAGCAACATGCCCTGGGCGAGAAAGGGCCCTGGGCCATGGAGAGCAGGGCGTTCCGCAGGGCTGCCATACGCCGGCCAATTCTCACGCGCGTTCTGCCCAAACCAATCCTGGTTTGGTCAGAACGCGCGTGAGAATTGGCCGGAAAAGGCCCGGCGAAGTCATTCGGGCGCCGCACGTCAGCTGGGCGGCCAGCCCCCCGGGCCCTTGAAGGGCATTGTGAGTGCCGGCACCCGATCGCCGACAGGAGGCACTCCACAAATGGATTGCAGCGAGGACAACGCCCGTGGATCCTCGGCCTGCAGGGGTCCCATCCCTGGCGCTCTACCATGGGGCCAGGCCCATCACGAAGTCCGGTCTGGAACGCTCGCCTGCTTCCCCAACTTTCTGCCTCCGGGGTCCAGTCCCTCATGGCCTCCATATCGGAAACCCTTAGTCCCGCACCCACGCATCTCCCAACCACGCAGTCTCTATCGGCGCCACCTGGGGCTTCGGACATCGCACAGAGTGGGATAAACCTATATGACCAAAATGAGGTCATCCCCATTCTGGACGCCCCATCTACCCGAAAGACGTAGGCAAACACCAGGCCCCCTACCGTCCTTCAACTCTGATCCGGAAAAGTTTTCCTGCGCCGGGGTTCCCGGGTGCCCCGTGTCTTTTCCGTGCCATTTCTTGCGGCAGCAACATGCCCTGGGCGAGAAAGGGCCCTGGGCCATGGAGAGCAGGGCGGTCCCCAGGGCTTCCCTACCACGGCCAATCTCACGAGCGTTCTGCCCAAACCAATCCTGGTTTGGGCAGAACGCTCGTGAGAATTGGCCGGAAAACGCCCGGCGAAGTCATTCGGGCGCCGCACGTCAGCTGGGCGGCCACCCCCCCGGGGCCTTGAAGGGCATTGTGAGTGCCCGCACCCGATCGCCGCCAAGAGGCACTCCACAAATGGATTGCAGCGAGGACAACGCCCGTGGATCCTCGGCCTGCGGGGGTCCCATCCCTGGCGCTCTACCATGGGGCCAGGCCCATCACGAAGTCCGACCTGGAACGCTCGCCTGCTTCCCCAACCTTCAGCTTCTGGGGTCCTGTCCCTCATGGCCTCCATATCGGAAACCCTTAGTCCCACACCCACGCATCTCCTAATCACACAGTCTCCATCGGCGCCTCCTGGTGCTTCGGACAACGCTCAGTGAGATAAACATGTATGACCAAAATGAGGTCATCCCCATCCTTGGTTGCCGGCTTACCTGAAAGATGGTGGCGCACACCAGGCCACCACCCGTCCTTCAACTCTGCTTTGGGAACGCTCCACTGCGCCGGCGTGTCCGGGTGCACCGTGTCTTTTCCGTGCCATTTCTTAGCGGCAGCAACATGCCCTGGGCGAGAAAGGGCCCTGGGCCATGGAGAGCAGGGCGTTCCGCAGGGCTGCCTTACGCCGGCCAATTCTCACGCGCGTTCTGCCCAAACCAATCCTGGTTTGGTCAGAACGCGCGTGAGAATTGGCCGGAAAAGGCCCGGCGAAGTCATTCGGGCGCCGCACGTCAGCTGGGCGGCCACCCCCCCGGGCCCTTGAAGGGCATTGTGAGTGCCGGCACCCGATCGCCGACAGGAGGCACTCCACAAATGGATTGCAGCGAGGACAACGCCCGTGGATCCTCGGCCTGCAGGGGTCCCATCCCTGGCGCTCTACCATGGGGCCAGGCCCATCACGAAGTCCGGTCTGGAACGCTCGCCTGCTTCCCCAACTTTCTATCTCCGGGGTACTGTCCCTCATGGCCTCCATATCGGAAACCCTTAGTCCCGCACCCACGCATCTCCCAACCACGCAGTCCTTATCGGCGCCACCTGGTGATCGGACAACGCTCAGATTGAGATAAACCTGTATGACCAAAATGAGGTCATCCCCATTCTTGGCCGCCCCATCTACCCGAATGACGTAGGCACACACCAGGCCACCTACCGTCCTTCAACTCTGATCCGGAAAAGCTTTCCTGCGCCGGGGATCCCGGGTGCCCCGTGTCTTTTCCGTGCCATTTCTTGGCGGCAGCAACATGCCCTGGGCGAGAAAGGGCCCTGGGCCATGGAGAGCAGGGCGGTCCGCAGGGCTGTCCTACGCCGGCCAATTCTCACGAGCGTTCTGCCCAAACCAATCCTGGTTTGGGCAGAACGCTCGTGAGAATTGGCCGGAAAACGCCCGGCGAAGTCATTCGGGCGCCGCACGTCAGCGGGGCGGCCCCCCCCCGGGGCCTTGAAGGGCATTGTGAGTGCCCGCACCCGATCGCCGCCAGGAGGCACTCCACAAATGGATTGCAGCGAGGACAACGCCCGTGGATCCTCGGCCTGCAGGGGTCCCATCCCTGGCGCTCTACCATGGGGCCAGGCCCATCACGAAATCCGGTCTGGAACGCTCGCCTGCTTCCCCAACTTTCTGCCTCCGGGGTACTGTCCCTCATGGCCTCCATATCGGAAACCCTTAGTCCCGCTTCCACGCATCTCCCAACCACGCAGTCTCTATCGGCGCCACCTGGGGCTTCGGACATCGCTCAGAGTGAGATAAACCTGTATGACCAAAATGAGGTCATCCCCATTCTGGCCGCCCCATCTACCCGAAAGACGTAGGCACACACCAGGCCACCTACCGTCCTTCAACTCTGATCCGGAAAAGCTTTCCTGCGCCGGGGATCCCGGGTGCCCCGTGTCTTTTCCGTGCCATTTCTTGGCGGCAGCAACATGCCCTGGGCGAGAAAGGGCCCTGGGCCATGGAGAGCAGGGCGGTCCGCAGGGCCGCCCTACGCCGGCCAATTCTCACGAGCGTTCTGCCCAAACCAATCCTGGTTTGGGCAGAACGCTCGTGAGAATTGGCCGGAAAACGCCCGGCGAAGTCATTCGGGCGCCGCACGTGTGCTGGGCCGCCCCCCACCGGGGCCTTGAGGGCATTGTGAGTGTCCGCACCCGATCGCTGCCAACAGGCACTCCACAAGATGGAATGCAGCAAGGACAACGCCCGTGGATCCTCGACCTGCGGGGGTCCCATCCCTGGCGCTCTACCATGGGGCCAGGCCCATCACGAAGTCCGGTCTGGAACGCTCGCCTGCTTCCCCAACCTTCAGCTTCTGGGGTCCTGTCCCTCATGGCCTGCATATCGGAAAACTTAGTCCCACACCTACGCATCTCCTAACCACGCAGTCTCCATCGGCGCCTCCTGGTGCTTCGGACAACGCTCAGAGTGAGATAAACATGTATGACCAAAATGAGGTCATCCCCATCCTTGGTTGCCGGCTCTACCTGAAAGATGGTGGCCCACACCAGGCCACCACCCGTCCTTCAAGTCTGCTTTGGGAACGCTCCACTGCGCCGGCGTTTCCGGGTGCACCGTGTCTTTTCCGTGCCATTTCTTAGCGGCAGCAACATGCCCTGGGCGAGAAAGGGCCGTGGGCCATGGAGAGCAGGGCGGTCCGCAGGGCTGCCCTACGCCGGCCAATTCTCACGAGCGTTCTGCCCAAACCAATCCTGGTTTGGGCAGAACGCTCCTGAGAATTGGCCGGAAAACGCCCGGCGAAGTCATTCGGGCGCCGCACGTCAGCTGGGCGCCCCCCCCCCCGGGGCCTTGAAGGGCATTGTGAGTGCCCGCACCCGATCGCCGCCAGGAGGCACTCCACAAATGGATTGCAGCGAGGAAAACGCCCGTGGATCCTCGGCCTGCAGGGGTCCCATCCCTGGCGCTCTACCATGGGGCCAGGCCCATCACGAAGTCCGGTCTGGAACGCTCGCCTGCTTCCCCAACTTTCTGCCTCCGGGGTACTGTCCCTCATGGCCTCCATATCGGAAACCCTTAGTCCCGCACCCACGCATCTCCCAACCACGCAGTCCTTATCGGCGCCACCTGGTGATCGGACAACGCTCAGATTGAGATAAACCTGTATGACCAAAATGAGGTCATCCCCATTCTTGGCCGCCCCATCTACCCGAATGACGTAGGCACACACCAGGCCACCTACCGTCCTTCAACTCTGATCCGGAAAAGCTTTCCTGCGCCGGGGATCCCGGGTGCCCCGTGTCTTTTCCGTGCCATTTCTTGGCGGCAGCAACATGCCCTGGGCGAGAAAGGGCCCTGGGCCATGGAGAGCAGGGCGGTCCGCAGGGCTGTCCTACGCCGGCCAATTCTCACGAGCGTTCTGCCCAAACCAATCCTGGTTTGGGCAGAACGCTCGTGAGAATTGGCCGGAAAACGCCCGGCGAAGTCATTCGGGCGCCGCACGTCAGCGGGGCGGCCCCCCCCCGGGGCCTTGAAGGGCATTGTGAGTGCCCGCACCCGATCGCCGCCAGGAGGCACTCCACAAATGGATTGCAGCGAGGACAACGCCCGTGGATCCTCGGCCTGCAGGGGTCCCATCCCTGGCGTTCTACCATGGGGCCAGGCCCATCACGAAGTCCGGTCTGGAACGCTCGCCTGCTTCCCCAACTTTCTGCCTCCGGGGTACTGTCCCTCATGGCCTCCATATCGGAAACCCTTAGTCCCGCTTCCACGCATCTCCCAACCACGCAGTCTCTATCGGCGCCACCTGGGGCTTCGGACATCGCTCAGAGTGAGATAAACCTGTATGACCAAAATGAGGTCATCCCCATTCTGGCCGCCCCATCTACCCGAAAGACGTAGGCACACACCAGGCCACCTACCGTCCTTCAACTCTGATCCGGAAAAGCTTTCCTGCGCCGGGGATCCCGGGTGCCCCGTGTCTTTTCCGTGCCATTTCTTGGCGGCAGCAACATGCCCTGGGCGAGAAAGGGCCCTGGGCCATGGAGAGCAGGGCGGTCCGCAGGGCCGCCCTACGCCGGCCAATTCTCACGAGCGTTCTGCCCAAACCAATCCTGGTTTGGGCAGAACGCTCGTGAGAATTGGCCGGAAAACGCCCGGCGAAGTCATTCGGGCGCCGCACGTGTGCTGGGCCGCCCCCCACCGGGGCCTTGAGGGCATTGTGAGTGTCCGCACCCGATCGCTGCCAACAGGCACTCCACAAGATGGAATGCAGCAAGGACAACGCCCGTGGATCCTCGACCTGCGGGGGTCCCATCCCTGGCGCTCTACCATGGGGCCAGGCCCATCACGAAGTCCGGTCTGGAACGCTCGCCTGCTTCCCCAACCTTCAGCTTCTGGGGTCCTGTCCCTCATGGCCTGCATATCGGAAAACTTAGTCCCACACCTACGCATCTCCTAACCACGCAGTCTCCATCGGCGCCTCCTGGTGCTTCGGACAACGCTCAGAGTGAGATAAACATGTATGACCAAAATGAGGTCATCCCCATCCTTGGTTGCCGGCTCTACCTGAAAGATGGTGGCCCACACCAGGCCACCACCCGTCCTTCAACTCTGCTTTGGGAACGCTCCACTGCGCCGGCGTTTCCGGGTGCACCGTGTCTTTTCCGTGACATTTCTTAGCGGCAGCAACATGCCCTGGGCGAGAAAGGGCCGTGGGCCATGGAGAGCAGGGCGGTCCGCAGGGCTGCCCTACGCCGGCCAATTCTCACGAGCGTTCTGCCCAAACCAATCCTGGTTTGGGCAGAACGCTCCTGAGAATTGGCCGGAAAACGCCCGGCGAAGTCATTCGGGCGCCGCACGTCAGCTGGGCGCCCCCCCCCCCGGGGCCTTGAAGGGCATTGTGAGTGCCCGCACCCGATCGCCGCCAGGAGGCACTCCACAAATGGATTGCAGCGAGGAAAACGCCCGTGGATCCTCGGCCTGCAGGGGTCCCATCCCTGGCGCTCTACCATGGGGCCAGGCCCATCACGAAGTCCGGTCTGGAACGCTCGCCTGCTTCCCCAACTTTCTGCCTCCGGGGTACTGTCCCTCATGGCCTCCATATCGGAAACCCTTAGTCCCGCACCCACGCATCTCCCAACCACGCAGTCCTTATCGGCGCCACCTGGTGCTTCGGACAACGCTCAGAGTGAGATAAACCTGTATGACCAAAATGAGGTCATCCCCATTCTTGGCCGCCCCATCTACCCGAAAGACGTAAACACACACCAGGCCACCTACCGTCCTTCAACTCTGATCCGGAAAAGCTTTCCTGCGCCGGGGATCCCGGGTGCCCCGTGTCTTTTCCGTGCCATTTCTTGGCGGCAGCAACATGCCCTGGGCGAGAAAGGGCCCTGGGCCATGGAGAGCAGGGCGGTCCGCAGGGCTGCCCTACGCCGGCCAATTCTCACGAGCGTTCTGCCCAAACCAATCCTGGTTTGGGCAGAACGCTCGTGAGAATTGGCCGGAAAACGCCCGGCGAAGTCATTCGGGCGCCGCACGTGTGCTGGGCCGCCCCCCACCGGGGCCTTGAGGGCATTGTGAGTGTCCGCACCCGATCGCCGCCAACAGGCACTCCACAAGATGGAATGCAGCAAGGACAACGCCCGTGGATCCTCGACCTGCGGGGGTCCCATCCCTGGCGCTCTACCATGGGGCCAGGCCCATCACGAAGTCCGACCTGGAACGCTCGCCTGCTTCCCCAACCTTCAGCTTCTGGGGTCCAGTCCCTCATGGCCTCCATATCGGAAACCCTTAGTCCCACACCCACGCATCTCCTAACCACGCAGTCTCCATCGGCGCCTCCTGGTGCTTCGGACAACGCTCAGAGTGAGATAAACATGTATGACCAAAATGAGGTCATCCCCATCCTTGGTTGCCGGCTCTACCTGAAAGATGGTGGCGCACACCAGGCCACCACCCATCCTTCAACTCTGCTTTGGGAACGCTCTACTGCGCCGGCGTGTCCGGGTGCACCGTGTCTTTTCCGTGCCATTTCTTAGCGGCAGCAACATGCCCTGGGCGAGAAAGGGCCCTGGGCCATGGAGAGCAGGGCGGTCCGCAGGGCTGCCCTACGCCGGCCAATTCTCACGAGCGTTCTGCCCAAACCAATCCTGGTTTGGGCAGAACGCTCGTGAGAATTGGCCGGAAAACGCCCGGCGAAGTCATTCGGGCGCCGCACGTCAGCTGGGCGGCCACCCCCCCGGGCCCTTGAAGGGCATTGTGAGTGCCGGCACCCGATCGCCGACAGGAGGCACTCCACAAATGGATTGCAGCGAGGACAACGCCCGTGGATCCTCGGCCTGCAGGGGTCCCATCCCTGGCGCTCTACCATGGGGCCAGGCCCATCACGAAGTCCGACCTGGAACGCTCGTTTGCTTCCCCAACCTTCAGCTTCTGGGGTCCTGTCCCTCATGACCTCCATATCGGAAACCCTTAGTCCCACACCCACGCATCTCCTAACCACGCAGTCTCCATCGGCGCCTCCTGGTGCTTCGGACAACGCTCAGAGTGAGATAAACATGTATGACCAAAATGAGGTCATCCCCATCCTTGGTTGCCGGCTCTACCTGAAAGATGGTGGCGCACACCAGGCCACCACCCGTCCTTCAACTCTGCTTTGGGAACGCTCCACTGCGCCGGCATGTCCGGGTGCACCGTGTCTTTTCCGTGCCATTTCTTAGCGGCAGCAACATGCCCTGGGCGAGAAAGGGCCCTGGGCCATGGAGAGCAGGGCGGTCCGCAGGGCTGCCCTACGCCGGCCAATTCTCACGAGCGTTCTGCCCAAACCAATCCTGGTTTGGGCAGAACGCTCGTGAGAATTGGCCGGAAAACGCCCGGCGAAGTCATTCGGGCGCCGCACGTCAGCTGGGCGGCCACCGCCCCCGGGGCCTTGAAGGGCATTGTGAGTGCCCGCACCCGATCGCCGCCAGGAGGCACTCCACAAATGGATTGCAGCGAGGACAACGCCCGTGGATCCTCGGCCTGCAGGGGTCCCATCCCTGGCGCTCTACCATGGGGCCAGGCCCATCACGAAGTCCGGTCTGGAACGCTCGCCTGCTTCCCCAACTTTCTGCCTCCGGGGTACTGTCCCTCATGGCCTCCATATCGGAAACCCTTAGTCCCGCTTCCACGCATCTCCCAACCACGCAGTCTCTATCGGCGCCACCTGGGGCTTCGGACATCGCTCAGAGTGAGATAAACCTGTATGACCAAAATGAGGTCATCCCCATTCTGGCCGCCCCATCTACCCGAAAGACGTAGGCACACACCAGGCCACCTACCGTCCTTCAACTCTGATCCGGAAAAGCTTTCCTGCGCCGGGGATCCCGGGTGCCCCGTGTCTTTTCCGTGCCATTTCTTGGCGTCAGCAACATGCCCTGGGCGAGAAAGGGCCCTGGGCCATGGAGAGCAGGGCGGTCCGCAGGGCTGCCCTACGCCGGCCAATTCTCACGAGCGTTCTGCCCAAACCAATCCTGGTTTGGGCAGAACGCTCGTGAGAATTGGCCGGAAAACGCCCGGCGAAGTCATTCGGGCGCCGCACGTGTGCTGGGCCGCCCCCCACCGGGGCCTTGAGGGCATTGTGAGTGTCCGCACCCGATCGCTGCCAACAGGCACTCCACAAGATGGAATGCAGCAAGGACAACGCCCGTGGATCCTCGACCTGCGGGGGTCCCATCCCTGGCGCTCTACCATGGGGCCAGGCCCATCACGAAGTCCGGTCTGGAACGCTCGCCTGCTTCCCCAACCTTCAGCTTCTGGGGTCCTGTCCCTCATGGCCTGCATATCGGAAAACTTAGTCCCACACCTACGCATCTCCTAACCACGCAGTCTCCATCGGCGCCTCCTGGTGCTTCGGACAACGCTCAGAGTGAGATAAACATGTATGACCAAAATGAGGTCATCCCCATCCTTGGTTGCCGGCTCTACCTGAAAGATGGTGGCCCACACCAGGCCACCACCCGTCCTTCAACTCTGCTTTGGGAACGCTCCACTGCGCCGGCGTTTCCGGGTGCACCGTGTCTTTTCCGTGACATTTCTTAGCGGCAGCAACATGCCCTGGGCGAGAAAGGGCCGTGGGCCATGGAGAGCAGGGCGGTCCGCAGGGCTGCCCTACGCCGGCCAATTCTCACGAGCGTTCTGCCCAAACCAATCCTGGTTTGGGCAGAACGCTCCTGAGAATTGGCCGGAAAACGCCCGGCGAAGTCATTCGGGCGCCGCACGTCAGCTGGGCGCCCCCCCACCCCGGGGCCTTGAAGGGCATTGTGAGTGCCCGCACCCGATCGCCGCCAGGAGGCACTCCACAAATGGATTGCAGCGAGGAAAACGCCCGTGGATCCTCGGCCTGCAGGGGTCCCATCCCTGGCGCTCTACCATGGGGCCAGGCCCATCACGAAGTCCGGTCTGGAACGCTCGCCTGCTTCCCCAACTTTCTGCCTCCGGGGTACTGTCCCTCATGGCCTCCATATCGGAAACCCTTAGTCCCGCACCCACGCATCTCCCAACCACGCAGTCCTTATCGGCGCCACCTGGTGCTTCGGACAACGCTCAGAGTGAGATAAACCTGTATGACCAAAATGAGGTCATCCCCATTCTTGGCCGCCCCATCTACCCGAAAGACGTAGGCACACACCAGGCCACCTACCGTCCTTCAACTCTGATCCGGAAAAGCTTTCCTGCGCCGGGGATCCCGGGTGCCCCGTGTCTTTTCCGTGCCATTTCTTGGCGGCAGCAACATGCCCTGGGCGAGAAAGGGCCCTGGGCCATGGAGAGCAGGGCGGTCCGCAGGGCTACCCTACGCCGGCCAATTCTCACGAGCGTTCTGCCCAAACCCATCCTGGTTTGGGCAGAACGCTCGTGAGAATTGGCCGGAAAACGCCCGGCGAAGTCATTCGGGCGCCGCACGTGTGCTGGGCCGCCCCCCACCGGGGCCTTGAGGGCATTGTGAGTGTCCGCACCCGATCGCCGCCAACAGGCACTCCACAAGATGGAATGCAGCAAGGACAACGCCCGTGGATCCTCGACCTGCGGGGGTCCCATCCCTGGCGCTCTACCATGGGGCCAGGCCCATCACGAAGTCCGGTCTGGAACGCTCGCCTGCTTCCCCAACCTTCAGCTTCTGGGGTCCTGTCCCTCATGGCCTCCATATCGGAAACCCTTAGTCCCACACCCACGCATCTCCTAACCACGCAGTCTCCATCGGCGCCTCCTGGTGCTTCGGACAACGCTCAGAGTGAGATAAACATGTATGACCAAAATGAGGTCATCCCCATCCTTGGTTGCCGGCTCTACCTGAAAGATGGTGGCGCACACCAGGCCACCACCCGTCCTTCAACTCTGCTTTGGGAACGCTCCACTGCACGGCGTGTCCGGGTGCACCGTGTCTTTTCCGTGCCATTTCTTAGCGGCAGCAACATGCCCTGGGCAGTAAAGGGCCCTGGGCCATGGAGAGCAGGAAGGTCCGTAGGGCTGCCCTACGCCGGCCAATTCTCACGAGCGTTCTGCCCAAACCAATCCTGGTTTGGGCAGAACGCTCGTGAGAATTGGCCGGAAAACGCCCGGCGAAGTCATTCGGGCGCCGCACGTCAGCTGGGCGCCCCCCCCCCCCGGGGCCTTTAAGGGCATTGTGAGTGCCCGCACCCGATCGCCGCCAGGAGGCACTCCACAAATGGATTGCAGCGAGGACAACGCCCGTGGATCCACGGCCTGCAGGGGTCCCATCCCTGGCGCTCTACCATGGGGCCAGGCCCATCACGAAGTCCGGTCTGGAACGCTCGCCTGCTTCCCCAACCTTCTGCCTCCGGGGTACTATCCCTCATGGCCTCCATATCGGAAACCCTTAGTCCCGCACCCACGCATCTCCCAACCACGCAGTCTCTATCGGCGCCACCTGGTGCTTCGGACAACGCTCAGAGTGAGATAAACCTGTATGACCAAAATGAGGTCATCCCCATTTTGGCCGCCCCATCTACCCGAAAGACATAGGCACACACCAGGCCACCTACCGTCCTTCAACTTTGATCCGGAAAAGCTTTCCTGCGCCGGGGATCCCGGGTGCCCCGTGTCTTTTCCGTGCCATTTCTTGGCGGCAGCAACATGCCCTGGGCGAGAAAGGGCCCTGGGCCATGGAGAGCAGGGCGGTCCGCAGGGCTGCCCTACGCCGGCCAATTCTCACGAGCGTTCTGCCCAAACCAATCCTGGTTTGGGCAGAACGCTCGTGAGAATTGGCCGGAAAACGCCCGGCGAAGTCATTCGGGCGCCGCACGTGTGCTGGGCTGCCCCCCACCGGGGCCTTGAGGGCATTGTGAGTGTCCGCACCCGATCGCCGCCAACAGGCACTCCACAAGATGGAATGCAGCAAGGACAACGCCCGTGGATCCTCGACCTGCGGGGGTCCCATCCCTCGCGCTCTACCATGGGGCCAGGCCCATCACGAAGTCCGACCTGAACGCTCGCCTGCTTCCCCAACCTTCAGCTTCTGGGGTCCAGTCCCTCATGGCCTCCATATCGGAAACCCTTAGTCCCACACCCACGCATCTCCTAACCACGCAGTCTCCATCGGCGCCTCCTGGTGCTTCGGACAACTCTCAGAGTGAGATAAACATGTATGACCAAAATGAGGTCATCCCCATCCTTGGTTGCCGGCTCTACCTGAAAGATGGTGGCGCACACCAGGCCACCACCCATCCTTCAACTCTGCTTTGGGAACGCTCCACTGCGCCGGCGTGTCCGGGTGCACCGTGTCTTTTCCGTGCCATCTTAGCGGCAGCAACATGCCCTGGGCGAGAAAGGGCCCTGGGCAATGGAGAGCAGGGCGTTCCGCAGGGCTGCCCTACGCCGGCCAATTCTCACGCGCGTTCTGCCCAAACCAATCCTGGTTTGGGCAGAACGCTCGTGAGAATTGGCCGGAAAACGCCCGGCGAAGTCATTCGGGCGCCGCACGTCAGCTGGGCGGCCACCCCCCCGGGCCCTTGAAGGGCATTGTGAGTGCCGGCACCCGATCGCCGACAGGAGGCACTCCACAAATGGATTGCAGCGAGGACAACGCCCGTGGATCCTCGGCCTGCAGGGGTCCCATCCCTGGCGCTCTACCATGGGGCCAGGCCCATCACGAAGTCCGACCTGGAACGCTCGCTTGCTTCCCCAACCTTCAGCTTCTGGGGTCCTGTCCCTCATGACCTCCATATCGGAAACCCTTAGTCCCACACCCACGCATCTCCTAACCACGCAGTCTCCATCGGCGCCTCCTGGTGCTTCGGACAACGCTCAGAGTGAGATAAACATGTATGACCAAAATGAGGTCATCCCCATCCTTGGTTGCCGGCTCTACCTGAAAGATGGTGGCGCACACCAGGCCACCACCCGTCCTTCAACTCTGCTTTGGGAACGCTCCACTGCGCCGGCGTGTCCGGGTGCACCGTGTCTTTTCCGTGCCATTTCTTAGCGGCAGCAACATGCCCTGGGCTAGAAAGGGCCCTGGGCCATGGAGAGCAGGGCGGTCCGCAGGGCTGCCCTACGCCTGCCAATTCTCACGAGCGTTCTGCCCAAACCAATCCTGGTTTGGGCAGAACGCTCGTGAGAATTGACCGGAAAACGCCCGGCGAAGTCATTCGGGCGCCGCACGTCAGCGGGGCGGCCCCCCCCCGGGGCCTTGAAGGGCATTGTGAGTGCCCGCACCCGATCGCCGCCAGGAGGCACTCCACAAATGGATTGCAGCGAGGAAAACGCCCGTGGATCCTCGGCCTGCAGGGGTCCCATCCCTGGCGCTCTACCATGGGGCCAGGCCCATCACGAAGTCCGGTCTGGAACGCTCGCCTGCTTCCCCAACTTTCTGCCTCCGGGGTACTGTCCCTCATGGCCTCCATATCGGAAACCCTTAGTCCCGCACCCACGCATCTCCCAACCACGCAGTCCTTATCGGCGCCACCTGGTGCTTCGGACAACGCTCAGAGTGAGATAAACCTGTATGACCAAAATGAGGTCATCCCCATTCTTGGCCGCCCCATCTACCCGAAAGACGTAAACACACACCAGGCCACCTACCGTCCTTCAACTCTGATCCGGAAAAGCTTTCCTGCGCCGGGGATCCCGGGTGCCCCGTGTCTTTTCCGTGCCATTTCTTGGCGGCAGCAACATGCCCTGGGCGAGAAAGGGCCCTGGGCCATGGAGAGCAGGGCGGTCCGCAGGGCTGCCCTACGCCGGCCAATTCTCACGAGCGTTCTGCCCAAACCAATCCTGGTTTGGGCAGAACGCTCGTGAGAATTGGCCGGAAAACGCCCGGCGAAGTCATTCGGGCGCCGCACGTGTGCTGGGCCGCCCGCCACTGGGGCCTTGAGGGCATTGTGAGTGTCCGCACCCGATCGCCGCCAACAGGCACTCCACAAGATGGAATGCAGCAAGGACAACGCCCGTGGATCCTCGACCTGCGGGGGTCCCATCCCTGGCGCTCTACCATGGGGCCAGGCCCATCACGAAGTCCGACCTGGAACGCTCGCCTGCTTCCCCAACCTTCAGCTTCTGGGGTCCAGTCCCTCAGGGCCTCCATATCGGAAACCCTTAGTCCCACACCCACGCATCTCCTAACCACGCAGTCTCCATCGGCGCCTCCTGGTGCTTCGGACAACGCTCAGAGTGAGATAAACATGTATGACCAAAATGAGGTCATCCCCATCCTTGGTTGCCGGCTCTACCTGAAAGATGGTGGCGCACACCAGGCCACCACCCATCCTTCAACTCTGCTTTGGGAACGCTCCACTGCGCCGGCGTGTCCGGGTGCACCGTGTCTTTTCCGTGCCATTTCTTAGCGGCAGCAACATGCCCTGGGCGAGAAAGGGCCCTGGGCCATGGAGAGCAGGGCGTTCCGCAGGGCTGCCCTACGCCGGCCAATTCTCACGCGCGTTCTGCCCAAACCAATCCTGGTTTGGGCAGAACGCGCGTGAGAATTGGCCGGAAAACGCCCGGCGAAGTCATTCGGGCGCCGCACGTCAGCTGGGCGGCCACCCCCCCGGGCCCTTGAAGGGCATTGTGAGTGCCGGCACCCGATCGCCGACAGGAGGCACTCCACAAATGGATTGCAGCGAGGACAACGCCCGTGGATCCTCGGCCTGCAGGGGTCCCATCCCTGGCGCTCTACCATGGGGCCAGGCCCATCACGAAGTCCGACCTGGAACGCTCGCTTGCTTCCCCAACCTTCAGCTTCTGGGGTCCTGTCCCTCATGACCTCCATATCGGAAACCCTTAGTCCCACACCCACGCAACTCCTAACCACGCAGTCTCCATCGGCGCCTCCTGGTGCTTCGGACAACGCTCAGAGTGAGATAAACATGTATGACCAAAATGAGGTCATCCCCATCCTTGGTTGCCGGCTCAACCTGAAAGATGGTGGCGCACACCAGGCGACCACCCGTCCTTCAACTCTGCTTTGGGAACGCTCCACTGCGCCGGCGTGTCCGGGTGCACCGTGTCTTTTCCGTGCCATTTCTTAGCGGCAGCAACATGCCCTGGGCGAGAAAGGGCCCTGGGCCATGGAGAGCAGGGCGGTCCGCAGGGCTGCCCTACGCCGGCCAATTCTCACGAGCGTTCTGCCCAAACCAATCCTGGTTTGGGCAGAACGCTCGTGAGAATTGGCCGGAAAACGCCCGGCGAAGTCATTCGGGCGCCGCACGTCAGCTGGGCGGCCACCGCCCCCGGGGCCTTGAAGGGCATTGTGAGTGCCCGCACCCGATCGCCGCCAGGAGGCACTCCACAAATGGATTGCAGCGAGGACAACGCCCGTGGATCCTCGGCCTGCAGGGGTCCCATCCCTGGCGCTCTACCATGGCGCCAGGCCCATCACGAAGTCCGGTCTGGAACGCTCGCCTGCTTCCCCAACTTTCTGCCTCCGGGGTACTGTCCCTCATGGCCTCCATATCGGAAACCCTTAGTCCCGCACCCACGCATCTCCCAACCACGCAGTCTCTATCGGCGCCACCTGGGGTTTCGGACAACGCTCAGAGTGAGATAAACCTGTATGACCAAAATGAGGTCATCCCCATTCTGGCCGCCCCATCTACCTGAAAGACGTAGGCACACACCAGGCCACCTACCGTCCTTCAACTCTGATCCGGAAAAGCTTTCCTGCGCCGGGGTCCCGGGTGCCCCGTGTCTTTTCCGTGCCATTTCTTGCGGCAGCAACATGCCCTGGGCGAGAAAGGGCCCTGGGCCATGGAGAGCAGGGCGGTCCCCAGGGCTTCCCTACCACGGCCAATCTCACGAGCGTTCTGCCCAAACCAATCCTGGTTTGGGCAGAACGCTCGTGAGAATTGGCCGGAAAACGCCCGGCGAAGTCATTCGGGCGCCGCACGTGTGCTGGGCCGCCCCCCACCGGGGCCTTGAGGGCATTGTGAGTGTCCGCACCCGATCGCCGCCAACAGGCACTCCACAAGATGGAATGCAGCAAGGACAACGCCCGTGGATCCTCGACCTGCGGGGGTCCCATCCCTGGCGCTCTACCATGGGGCCAGTCCCATCACGAAGTCCGACCTGGAACGCTCGCCTGCTTCCCCAACCTTCAGCTTCTGGGGTCCTGTCCCTCATGGCCTCCATATCGGAAACCCTTAGTCCCACACCCACGCATCTCCTAACCACGCAGTCTCCATCGGCGCCTCCTGGTGCTTCGGACAACGCTCAGAGTGAGATAAACATGTATGACCAAAATGAGGTCATCCCCATCCTTGGTTGCCGGCTCTACCTGAAAGATGGTGGCGCACACCAGGCCACCACCCGTCCTAGAACTCTGCTTTGGGAACGCTCCACTAGCCGGCGTGTCCGGGTGCACCGTGTCTTTTCCGTGCCATTTCTTAGCGGCAGCAACATGCCCTGGGCGAGAAAGGGCCCTGGGCCATGGAGAGCAGGGCGGTCCGCAGGGCTGTCCTACGCCGGCCAATTCTCACGAGCGTTCTGCCCAAACCAATCCTGGTTTGGGCAGAACGCTCGTGAGAATTGGCCGGAAAACGCCCGGCGAAGTCATTCGGGCGCCGCACGTCAGCTGGGCGGCCACCCCCCCGGGGCCTTGAAGGGCATTGTGAGTGCCCGCACCCGATCGCCGCCAAGAGGCACTCCACAAATGGATTGCAGCGAGGACAACGCCCGTGGATCCTCGGCCTGCGGGGGTCCCATCCCTGGCGCTCTAGCATGGGGCCAGGCCCATCACGAAGTCCGACCTGGAACGCTCGCCTGCTTCCCCAACCTTCAGCTTCTGGGGTCCTGTCCCTCATGGCCTCCATATCGGAAACCCTTAGTCCCACACCCACGCATCTCCTAATCACACAGTCTCCATCGGCGCCTCCTGGTGCTTCGGACAACGCTCAGAGTGAGATAAACATGTATGACCAAAATGAGGTCATCCCCATCCTTGGTTGCCGGCTCTACCTGAAAGATGGTGGCGCACACCAGGCCACCACCCGTCCTTCAACTCTGCTTTGGGAACGCTCCACTGCGCCGGCGTGTCCGGGTGCACCGTGTCTTTTCTGTGCCAATTCTTAGCGGCAGCAACATGCCCTGGGCGAGAAAGGGCCCTGGGCCATGGAGAGCAGGGCGTTCCGCAGGGCTGCCATACGCCGGCCAATTCTCACGCGCGTTCTGCCCAAACCAATCCTGGTTTGGTCAGAACGCGCGTGAGAATTGGCCGGAAAAGGCCCGGCGAAGTCATTCGGGCGCCGCACGTCAGCTGGGCGGCCACCCCCCCGGGCCCTTGAAGGGCATTGTGAGTGCCGGCACCCGATCGCCGACAGGAGGCACTCCACAAATGGATTGCAGCGAGGACAACGCCCGTGGATCCTCGGCCTGCAGGGGTCCCATCCCTGGCGCTCTACCATGGGGCCAGGCCCATCACGAAGTCCGACCTGGAACGCTCGCCTGCTTCCCCAACCTTCAGCTTCTGGGGTCCTGAGCCTCATGGCCTCCATATCGGAAACCCTTAGTCCCACACCCACGCATCTCCTAATCACACAGTCTCCATCGGCGCCTCCTGGTGCTTCGGACAACGCTCAGAGTGTGATAAACATGTATGACCAAAATGAGGTCATCCCCATCCTTGGTTGCCGGCTCTACCTGAAAGATGGTGGCGCACACCAGGCCACCACCCGTCCTTCAACTCTGCTTTGGGAACGCTCCATTGCGCCGGCGTGTCCGGGTGCACCGTGTCTTTTCCGTGCCATTTCTTAGCGGCAGCAACATGCCCTGGGCGAGAAAGGGCCCTGGGCCATGGAGAGCAGGGCGGTCCGCAGGGCTGCCCTACGCCGGCCAATTCTCACGAGCGTTCTGCCCAAACCAATCCTGGTTTGGGCAGAACGCTCGTGAGAATTGGCCGGAAAACGCCCGGCGAAGTCATTCGGGCGCCGCACGTCAGCTGGGCGGCCCCCCCCCGGGGCCTTGAAGGGCATTGTGAGTGCCCGCACCCGATCGCCGCCAGGAGGCACTCCACAAATGGATTGCAGCGAGGACAACGCCCGTGGATCCTCGGCCTGCAGGGGTCCCATCTCTGGCGCTCTACCATGGGGCCAGGCCCATCACGAAGTCCGGTCTGGAACGCTCGCCTGCTTCCCCAACTTTCTGCCTCCGGGGTACTGTCCCTCATGGCCTCCATATCGGAAACCCTTAGTCCCGCACCCACGCATCTCCCAACCACGCAGTCTCTATCGGCGCCACCTGGGGCTTCGGACATCGCTCAGAGTGGGATAAACCTGTATGACCAAAATGAGGTCATCCCCATTCTGGACGCCCCATCTACCCGAAAGACGTAGGCAAACACCAGGCCACCTACCGTCCTTCAACTCTGATCCGGAAAAGCTTTCCTGCGCCGGGGTTCCCGGGTGCCCCGTGTCTTTTCCGTGCCATTTCTTGCGGCAGCAACATGCCCTGGGCGAGAAAGGGCCCTGGGCCATCAAGAGCAGGGCGGTCCCCAGGGCTTCCCTACCACGGCCAATCTCACGAGCGTTCTGCCCAAACCAATCCTGGTTTGGGCAGAACGCTCGTGAGAATTGGCCGGAAAACGCCCGGCGAAGTCATTCGGGCGCCGCACGTGTGCTGGGCCGCCCCCCACCGGGGCCTTGAGGGCATTGTGAGTGTCCGCACCCGATCGCCACCAACAGGCACTCCACAAGATGGAATGCAGCAAGGACAACGCCCGTGGATCCTCGACCTGCGGGGGTCCCATCCCTGGCGCTCTACCATGGGGCCAGTCCCATCACGAAGTCCGACCTGGAACGCTCGCCTGCTTCCCCAACCTTCAGCTTCTGGGGTCCTGTCCCTCATGGCCTCCATATCGGAAACCCTTAGTCCCACACCCACGCATCTCCTAACCACGCAGTCTCCATCGGCGCCTCCTGGTGCTTCGGACAACGCTCAGAGTGAGATAAACATGTATGACCAAAATGAGGTCATCCCCATCCTTGGTTGCCGGCTCTACCTGAAAGATGGTGGCGCACACCAGGCCACCACCCGTCCTAGAACTCTGCTTTGGGAACGCTCCACTAGCCGGCGTGTCCGGGTGCACCGTGTCTTTTCCGTGCCATTTCTTAGCGGCAGCAACATGCCCTGGGCGAGAAAGGGCCCTGGGCCATGGAGAGCAGGGCGGTCCGCAGGGCTGTCCTACGCCGGCCAATTCTCACGAGCGTTCTGCCCAAACCAATCCTGGTTTGGGCAGAACGCTCGTGAGAATTGGCCGGAAAACGCCCGGCGAAGTCATTCGGGCGCCGCACGTCAGCTGGGCGGCCACCCCCCCGGGGCCTTGAAGGGCATTGTGAGTGCCCGCACCCGATCGCCGCCAAGAGGCACTCCACAAATGGATTGCAGCGAGGACAACGCCCGTGGATCCTCGGCCTGCGGGGGTCCCATCCCTGGCGCTCTACCATGGGGCCAGGCCCATCACGAAGTCCGACCTGGAACGCTCGCCTGCTTCCCCAACCTTCAGCTTCTGGGGTCCTGTCCCTCATGGCCTCCATATCGGAAACCCTTAGTCCCACACCCACGCATCTCCTAATCACACAGTCTCCATCGGCGCCTCCTGGTGCTTCGGACAACGCTCAGAGTGAAATAAACATGTATGACCAAAATGAGGTCATCCCCATCCTTGGTTGCCGGCTTACCTGAAAGATGGTGGCGCACACCAGTCCACCACCCGTCCTTCAACTCTGCTTTGGGAACGCTCCACTGCGCCGGCGTGTCCGGGTGCACCGTGTCTTTTCCGTGCCATTTCTTAGCGGCAGCAACATGCCCTGGGCTAGAAAGGGCCCTGGGCCATGGAGAGCAGGGCGTTCCGCAGGGCTGCCATACGCCGGCCAATTCTCACGCGCGTTCTGCCCAAACCAATCCTGGTTTGGTCAGAACGCGCGTGAGAATTGGCCGGAAAAGGCCCGGCGAAGTCATTCGGGCGCCGCACGTCAGCTGGGCGGCCACCCCCCCGGGCCCTTGAAGGGCATTGTGAGTGCCGGCACCCGATCGCCGACAGGAGGTACTCCACAAATGGATTGCAGCGAGGACAACGCCCGTGGATCCTCGGCCTGCAGGGGTCCCATCCCTGGCGCTCTACCATGGGGCCAGGCCCATCACGAAGTCCGGTCTGGAACGCTCGCCTGCTTCCCCAACTTTCTATCTCCGGGGTACTGTCCCTCATGGCCTCCATATCGGAAAACCTTAGTCCCGCACCCACGCATCTCCCAACCACGCAGTCCTTATCGGCGCCACCTGGTGATCGGACAACGCTCAGAGTGAGATAAACCTGTATGACCAAAATGAGGTCATCCCCATTCTTGGCCGCCCCATCTACCCGAATGACGTAGGCACACACCAGGCCACCTACCGTCCTTCAACTCTGATCCGGAAAAGCTTTCCTGCGCCGGGGATCCCGGGTGCCCCGTGTCTTTTCCGTGCCATTTCTTGGCGGCAGCAACATGCCCTGGGCGAGAAAGGGCCCTGGGCCATGGAGAGCAGGGCGGTCCGCAGGGCTGTCCTACGCCGGCCAATTCTCACGAGCGTTCTGCCCAAACCAGGATTGGTTTGGGCAGAACGCTCGTGAGAATTGGCCGGAAAACGCCCGGCGAAGTCATTCGGGCGCCGCACGTCAGCTGGGCGGCCACCCCCCCGTGCCTTGAAGGGCATTGTGAGTGCCCGCACCCGATCGCCGCCAAGAGGCACTCCACAAATGGATTGCAGCGAGGACAACGCCCGTGGATCCTCGGCCTGCGGGGGTCCCATCCCTGGCGCTCTACCATGGGGCCAGGCCCATCACGAAGTCCGACCTGGAACGCTCGCCTGCTTCCCCAACCTTCAGCTTCTGGGGTCCAGTCCCTCAGGGCCTCCATATCGGAAACCCTTAGTCCCACACCCACGCATCTCCTAACCACGCAGTCTCCATCGGCGCCTCCTGGTGCTTCGGACAACGCTCAGAGTGAGATAAACATGTATGACCAAAATGAGGTCATCCCCATCCTTGGTTGCCGGCTCTACCTGAAAGATGGTGGCGCACACCAGGCCACCACCCATCCTTCAACTCTGCTTTGGGAACGCTCCACTGCGCCGGCGTGTCCGGGTGCACCGTGTCTTTTCCGTGCCATTTCTTAGCGGCAGCAACATGCCCTGGGCGAGAAAGGGCCCTGGGCCATGGAGAGCAGGGCGTTCCGCAGGGCTGCCCTACGCCGGCCAATTCTCACGCGCGTTCTGCCCAAACCAATCCTGGTTTGGGCAGAACGCGCGTGAGAATTGGCCGGAAAACGCCCGGCGAAGTCATTCGGGCGCCGCACGTCAGCTGGGCGGCCACCCCCCCGGGCCCTTGAAGGGCATTGTGAGTGCCGGCACCCGATCGCCGACAGGAGGCACTCCACAAATGGATTGCAGCGAGGACAACGCCCGTGGATCCTCGGCCTGCAGGGGTCCCATCCCTGGCGCTCTACCATGGGGCCAGGCCCATCACGAAGTCCGACCTGGAACGCTCGCTTGCTTCCCCAACCTTCAGCTTCTGGGGTCCTGTCCCTCATGACCTCCATATCGGAAACCCTTAGTCCCACACCCACGCAACTCCTAACCACGCAGTCTCCATCGGCGCCTCCTGGTGCTTCGGACAACGCTCAGAGTGAGATAAACATGTATGACCAAAATGAGGTCATCCCCATCCTTGGTTGCCGGCTCAACCTGAAAGATGGTGGCGCACACCAGGCGACCACCCGTCCTTCAACTCTGCTTTGGGAACGCTCCACTGCGCCGGCGTGTCCGGGTGCACCGTGTCTTTTCCGTGCCATTTCTTAGCGGCAGCAACATGCCCTGGGCGAGAAAGGGCCCTGGGCCATGGAGAGCAGGGCGGTCCGCAGGGCTGCCCTACGCCGGCCAATTCTCACGAGCGTTCTGCCCAAACCAATCCTGGTTTGGGCAGAACGCTCGTGAGAATTGGCCGGAAAACGCCCGGCGAAGTCATTCGGGCGCCGCACGTCAGCTGGGCGGCCACCGCCCCCGGGGCCTTGAAGGGCATTGTGAGTGCCCGCACCCGATCGCCGCCAGGAGGCACTCCACAAATGGATTGCAGCGAGGACAACGCCCGTGGATCCTCGGCCTGCAGGGGTCCCATCCCTGGCGCTCTACCATGGCGCCAGGCCCATCACGAAGTCCGGTCTGGAACGCTCGCCTGCTTCCCCAACTTTCTGCCTCCGGGGTACTGTCCCTCATGGCCTCCATATCGGAAACCCTTAGTCCCGCACCCACGCATCTCCCAACCACGCAGTCTCTATCGGCGCCACCTGGGGTTTCGGACAACGCTCAGAGTGAGATAAACCTGTATGACCAAAATGAGGTCATCCCCATTCTGGCCGCCCCATCTACCTGAAAGACGTAGGCACACACCAGGCCACCTACCGTCCTTCAACTCTGATCCGGAAAAGCTTTCCTGCGCCGGGGTCCCGGGTGCCCCGTGTCTTTTCCGTGCCATTTCTTGCGGCAGCAACATGCCCTGGGCGAGAAAGGGCCCTGGGCCATGGAGAGCAGGGCGGTCCCCAGGGCTTCCCTACCACGGCCAATCTCACGAGCGTTCTGCCCAAACCAATCCTGGTTTGGGCAGAACGCTCGTGAGAATTGGCCGGAAAACGCCCGGCGAAGTCATTCGGGCGCCGCACGTGTGCTGGGCCGCCCCCCACCGGGGCCTTGAGGGCATTGTGAGTGTCCGCACCCGATCGCCGCCAACAGGCACTCCACAAGATGGAATGCAGCAAGGACAACGCCCGTGGATCCTCGACCTGCGGGGGTCCCATCCCTGGCGCTCTACCATGGGGCCAGTCCCATCACGAAGTCCGACCTGGAACGCTCGCCTGCTTCCCCAACCTTCAGCTTCTGGGGTCCTGTCCCTCATGGCCTCCATATCGGAAACCCTTAGTCCCACACCCACGCATCTCCTAACCACGCAGTCTCCATCGGCGCCTCCTGGTGCTTCGGACAACGCTCAGAGTGAGATAAACATGTATGACCAAAATGAGGTCATCCCCATCCTTGGTTGCCGGCTCTACCTGAAAGATGGTGGCGCACACCAGGCCACCACCCGTCCTAGAACTCTGCTTTGGGAACGCTCCACTAGCCGGCGTGTCCGGGTGCACCGTGTCTTTTCCGTGCCATTTCTTAGCGGCAGCAACATGCCCTGGGCGAGAAAGGGCCCTGGGCCATGGAGAGCAGGGCGGTCCGCAGGGCTGTCCTACGCCGGCCAATTCTCACGAGCGTTCTGCCCAAACCAATCCTGGTTTGGGCAGAACGCTCGTGAGAATTGGCCGGAAAACGCCCGGCGAAGTCATTCGGGCGCCGCACGTCAGCTGGGCGGCCACCCCCCCGGGGCCTTGAAGGGCATTGTGAGTGCCCGCACCCGATCGCCGCCAAGAGGCACTCCACAAATGGATTGCAGCGAGGACAACGCCCGTGGATCCTCGGCCTGCGGGGGTCCCATCCCTGGCGCTCTAGCATGGGGCCAGGCCCATCACGAAGTCCGACCTGGAACGCTCGCCTGCTTCCCCAACCTTCAGCTTCTGGGGTCCTGTCCCTCATGGCCTCCATATCGGAAACCCTTAGTCCCACACCCACGCATCTCCTAATCACACAGTCTCCATCGGCGCCTCCTGGTGCTTCGGACAACGCTCAGAGTGAGATAAACATGTATGACCAAAATGAGGTCATCCCCATCCTTGGTTGCCGGCTCTACCTGAAAGATGGTGGCGCACACCAGGCCACCACCCGTCCTTCAACTCTGCTTTGGGAACGCTCCACTGCGCCGGCGTGTCCGGGTGCACCGTGTCTTTTCTGTGCCAATTCTTAGCGGCAGCAACATGCCCTGGGCGAGAAAGGGCCCTGGGCCATGGAGAGCAGGGCGTTCCGCAGGGCTGCCATACGCCGGCCAATTCTCACGCGCGTTCTGCCCAAACCAATCCTGGTTTGGTCAGAACGCGCGTGAGAATTGGCCGGAAAAGGCCCGGCGAAGTCATTCGGGCGCCGCACGTCAGCTGGGCGGCCACCCCCCCGGGCCCTTGAAGGGCATTGTGAGTGCCGGCACCCGATCGCCGACAGGAGGCACTCCACAAATGGATTGCAGCGAGGACAACGCCCGTGGATCCTCGGCCTGCAGGGGTCCCATCCCTGGCGCTCTACCATGGGGCCAGGCCCATCACGAAGTCCGACCTGGAACGCTCGCCTGCTTCCCCAACCTTCAGCTTCTGGGGTCCTGAGCCTCATGGCCTCCATATCGGAAACCCTTAGTCCCACACCCACGCATCTCCTAATCACACAGTCTCCATCGGCGCCTCCTGGTGCTTCGGACAACGCTCAGAGTGTGATAAACATGTATGACCAAAATGAGGTCATCCCCATCCTTGGTTGCCGGCTCTACCTGAAAGATGGTGGCGCACACCAGGCCACCACCCGTCCTTCAACTCTGCTTTGGGAACGCTCCATTGCGCCGGCGTGTCCGGGTGCACCGTGTCTTTTCCGTGCCATTTCTTAGCGGCAGCAACATGCCCTGGGCGAGAAAGGGCCCTGGGCCATGGAGAGCAGGGCGGTCCGCAGGGCTGCCCTACGCCGGCCAATTCTCACGAGCGTTCTGCCCAAACCAATCCTGGTTTGGGCAGAACGCTCGTGAGAATTGGCCGGAAAACGCCCGGCGAAGTCATTCGGGCGCCGCACGTCAGCTGGGCGGCCCCCCCCCGGGGCCTTGAAGGGCATTGTGAGTGCCCGCACCCGATCGCCGCCAGGAGGCACTCCACAAATGGATTGCAGCGAGGACAACGCCCGTGGATCCTCGGCCTGCAGGGGTCCCATCTCTGGCGCTCTACCATGGGGCCAGGCCCATCACGAAGTCCGGTCTGGAACGCTCGCCTGCTTCCCCAACTTTCTGCCTCCGGGGTACTGTCCCTCATGGCCTCCATATCGGAAACCCTTAGTCCCGCACCCACGCATCTCCCAACCACGCAGTCTCTATCGGCGCCACCTGGGGCTTCGGACATCGCTCAGAGTGGGATAAACCTGTATGACCAAAATGAGGTCATCCCCATTCTGGACGCCCCATCTACCCGAAAGACGTAGGCAAACACCAGGCCACCTACCGTCCTTCAACTCTGATCCGGAAAAGCTTTCCTGCGCCGGGGTTCCCGGGTGCCCCGTGTCTTTTCCGTGCCATTTCTTGCGGCAGCAACATGCCCTGGGCGAGAAAGGGCCCTGGGCCATCAAGAGCAGGGCGGTCCCCAGGGCTTCCCTACCACGGCCAATCTCACGAGCGTTCTGCCCAAACCAATCCTGGTTTGGGCAGAACGCTCGTGAGAATTGGCCGGAAAACGCCCGGCGAAGTCATTCGGGCGCCGCACGTGTGCTGGGCCGCCCCCCACCGGGGCCTTGAGGGCATTGTGAGTGTCCGCACCCGATCGCCACCAACAGGCACTCCACAAGATGGAATGCAGCAAGGACAACGCCCGTGGATCCTCGACCTGCGGGGGTCCCATCCCTGGCGCTCTACCATGGGGCCAGTCCCATCACGAAGTCCGACCTGGAACGCTCGCCTGCTTCCCCAACCTTCAGCTTCTGGGGTCCTGTCCCTCATGGCCTCCATATCGGAAACCCTTAGTCCCACACCCACGCATCTCCTAACCACGCAGTCTCCATCGGCGCCTCCTGGTGCTTCGGACAACGCTCAGAGTGAGATAAACATGTATGACCAAAATGAGGTCATCCCCATCCTTGGTTGCCGGCTCTACCTGAAAGATGGTGGCGCACACCAGGCCACCACCCGTCCTAGAACTCTGCTTTGGGAACGCTCCACTAGCCGGCGTGTCCGGGTGCACCGTGTCTTTTCCGTGCCATTTCTTAGCGGCAGCAACATGCCCTGGGCGAGAAAGGGCCCTGGGCCATGGAGAGCAGGGCGGTCCGCAGGGCTGTCCTACGCCGGCCAATTCTCACGAGCGTTCTGCCCAAACCAATCCTGGTTTGGGCAGAACGCTCGTGAGAATTGGCCGGAAAACGCCCGGCGAAGTCATTCGGGCGCCGCACGTCAGCTGGGCGGCCACCCCCCCGGGGCCTTGAAGGGCATTGTGAGTGCCCGCACCCGATCGCCGCCAAGAGGCACTCCACAAATGGATTGCAGCGAGGACAACGCCCGTGGATCCTCGGCCTGCGGGGGTCCCATCCCTGGCGCTCTACCATGGGGCCAGGCCCATCACGAAGTCCGACCTGGAACGCTCGCCTGCTTCCCCAACCTTCAGCTTCTGGGGTCCTGTCCCTCATGGCCTCCATATCGGAAACCCTTAGTCCCACACCCACGCATCTCCTAATCACACAGTCTCCATCGGCGCCTCCTGGTGCTTCGGACAACGCTCAGAGTGAAATAAACATGTATGACCAAAATGAGGTCATCCCCATCCTTGGTTGCCGGCTTACCTGAAAGATGGTGGCGCACACCAGTCCACCACCCGTCCTTCAACTCTGCTTTGGGAACGCTCCACTGCGCCGGCGTGTCCGGGTGCACCGTGTCTTTTCCGTGCCATTTCTTAGCGGCAGCAACATGCCCTGGGCTAGAAAGGGCCCTGGGCCATGGAGAGCAGGGCGTTCCGCAGGGCTGCCATACGCCGGCCAATTCTCACGCGCGTTCTGCCCAAACCAATCCTGGTTTGGTCAGAACGCGCGTGAGAATTGGCCGGAAAAGGCCCGGCGAAGTCATTCGGGCGCCGCACGTCAGCTGGGCGGCCACCCCCCCGGGCCCTTGAAGGGCATTGTGAGTGCCGGCACCCGATCGCCGACAGGAGGTACTCCACAAATGGATTGCAGCGAGGACAACGCCCGTGGATCCTCGGCCTGCAGGGGTCCCATCCCTGGCGCTCTACCATGGGGCCAGGCCCATCACGAAGTCCGGTCTGGAACGCTCGCCTGCTTCCCCAACTTTCTATCTCCGGGGTACTGTCCCTCATGGCCTCCATATCGGAAAACCTTAGTCCCGCACCCACGCATCTCCCAACCACGCAGTCCTTATCGGCGCCACCTGGTGATCGGACAACGCTCAGAGTGAGATAAACCTGTATGACCAAAATGAGGTCATCCCCATTCTTGGCCGCCCCATCTACCCGAATGACGTAGGCACACACCAGGCCACCTACCGTCCTTCAACTCTGATCCGGAAAAGCTTTCCTGCGCCGGGGATCCCGGGTGCCCCGTGTCTTTTCCGTGCCATTTCTTGGCGGCAGCAACATGCCCTGGGCGAGAAAGGGCCCTGGGCCATGGAGAGCAGGGCGGTCCGCAGGGCTGTCCTACGCCGGCCAATTCTCACGAGCGTTCTGCCCAAACCAATCCTGGTTTGGGCAGAACGCTCGTGAGAATTGGCCGGAAAACGCCCGGCGAAGTCATTCGGGCGCCGCACGTCAGCTGGGCGGCCACCCCCCCGTGCCTTGAAGGGCATTGTGAGTGCCCGCACCCGATCGCCGCCAAGAGGCACTCCACAAATGGATTGCAGCGAGGACAACGCCCGTGGATCCTCGGCCTGCGGGGGTCCCATCCCTGGCGCTCTACCATGGGGCCAGGCCCATCACGAAGTCCGACCTGGAACGCTCGCCTGCTTCCCCAACCTTCAGCTTCTGGAGTCCTGAGCCTCATGGCCTCCATATCGGAAACCCTTAGTCCCACACCCACGCATCTCCTAATCACACAGTCTCCATCGGCGCCTCCTGGTGCTTCGGACAACGCTCAGAGTGTGATAAACATGTATGACCAAAATGAGGTCATCCCCATCCTTGGTTGCCGGCTCTACCTGAAAGATGGTGGCGCACACCAGGCCACCACCCGTCCTTCAACTCTGCTTTGGGAACGCTCCATTGCGCCGGCGTGTCCGGGTGCACCGTGTCTTTTCCGTGCCATTTCTTAGCGGCAGCAACATGCCCTGGGCGAGAAAGGGCCCTGGGCCATGGAGAGCAGGGCGGTCCGCAGTGCTGCCCTACGCCGGCCAATTCTCACGAGCGTTCTGCCCAAACCAATCCTGGTTTGGGCAGAACGCTCGTGAGAATTGGCCGGAAAACGCCCGGCGAAGTCATTAGGGGGCCGCACGTCAGCTGGGCGGCCCCCCCCCGGGGCCTTGAAGGGCATTGTGAGTGCCCGCACCCGATCGCCGCCAGGAGGCACTCCACAAATGGATTGCAGCGAGGACAACGCCCGTGGATCCTCGGCCTGCAGGGGTCCCATCCCTGGCGCTCTACCATGGGGCCAGGCCCATCACGAAGTCCGGTCTGGAACGCTCGCCTGCTTCCCCAACTTTCTGCCTCCGGGGTACTGTCCCTCATGGCCTCCATATCGGAAACCCTTAGTCCCGCACCCACGCATCTCCCAACCACGCAGTCTCTATCGGCGCCACCTGGGGCTTCGGACATCGCTCAGAGTGGGATAAACCTATATGACCAAAATGAGGTCATCCCCATTCTGGACGCCCCATCTACCCGAAAGACGTAGGCAAACACCAGGCCCCCTACCGTCCTTCAACTCTGATCCGGAAAAGCTTTCCTGCGCCGGGGTTCCCGGGTGCCCCGTGTCTTTTCCGTGCCATTTCTTGCGGCAGCAACATGCCCTGGGCGAGAAAGGGCCCTGGGCCATGGAGAGCAGGGCGGTCCCCAGGGCTTCCCTACCACGGCCAATCTCACGAGCGTTCTGCCCAAACCAATCCTGGTTTGGGCAGAACGCTCGTGAGAATTGGCCGGAAAACGCCCGGCGAAGTCATTCGGGCGCCGCACGTGTGCTGGGCCGCCCCCCACCGGGGCCTTGAGGGCATTGTGAGTGTCCGCACCCGATCGCCGCCAACAGGCACTCCACAAGATGGAATGCAGCAAGGACAACGCCCGTGGATCCTCGACCTGCGGGGGTCCCATCCCTGGCGCTCTACCATGGGGCCAGTCCCATCACGAAGTCCGACCTGGAACGCTCGCCTGCTTCCCCAACCTTCAGCTTCTGGGGTCCTGTCCCTCATGGCCTCCATATCGGAAACCCTTAGTCCCACACCCACGCATCTCCTAACCACGCAGTCTCCATCGGCGCCTCCTGGTGCTTCGGACAACGCTCAGAGTGAGATAAACATGTATGACCAAAATGAGGTCATCCCCATCCTTGGTTGCCGGCTCTACCTGAAAGATGGTGGCGCACACCAGGCCACCACCCGTCCTAGAACTCTGCTTTGGGAACGCTCCACTAGCCGGCGTGTCCGGGTGCACCGTGTCTTTTCCGTGCCATTTCTTAGCGGCAGCAACATGCCCTGGGCGAGAAAGGGCCCTGGGCCATGGAGAGCAGGGCGGTCCGCAGGGATGTCCTACGCCGGCCAATTCTCACGAGCGTTCTGCCCAAACCAATCCTGGTTTGGGCAGAACGCTCGTGAGAATTGGCCGGAAAACGCCCGGCGAAGTCATTCGGGCGCCGCACGTCAGCTGGGCGGCCACCCCCCCGGGGCCTTGAAGGGCATTGTGAGTGCCCGCACCCGATCGCCGCCAAGAGGCACTCCACAAATGGATTGCAGCGAGGACAACGCCCGTGGATCCTCGGCCTGCGGGGGTCCCATCCCTGGCGCTCTACCATGGGGCCAGGCCCATCACGAAGTCCGACCTGGAACGCTCGCCTGCTTCCCCAACCTTCAGCTTCTGGGGTCCTGTCCCTCATGGCCTCCATATCGGAAACCCTTCGTCCCACACCCACGCATCTCCTAATCACACAGTCTCCATCGGCGCCTCCTGGTGCTTCGGACAACGCTCAGAGTGAGATAAACATGTATGACCAAAATGAGGTCATCCCCATCCTTGGTTGCCGGCTCTACCTGAAAGATGGTGGCGCACACCAGGCCACCACCCGTCCTTCAACTCTGCTTTGGGAACGCTCCACTGCGCCGGCGTGTCCGGGTGCAGCGTGTCTTTTCCGTGCCATTTCGTAGCGGCAGCAACATGCCCTGGGCGAGAAAGGGCCCTGGGCCATGGAGAGCAGGGCGTTCCGCAGGGCTGCCATACGCCGGCCAATTCTCACGCGCGTTCTGCCCAAACCAATCCTGGTTTGGTCTTTACGCGCGTGAGAATTGGCCGGAAAAGGCCCGGCGAAGTCATTCGGGCGCCGCACGTCAGCTGGGCGGCCACCCCCCCGGGCCCTTGAAGGGCATTGTGAGTGCCGGCACCCGATCGCCGACAGGAGGCACTCCACAAATGGATTGCAGCGAGGAAAACGCCCGTGGATCCTCGGCCTGCAGGGGTCCCATCCCTGGCGCTCTACCATGGGGCCAGGCCCATCACGAAGTCCGGTCTGGAACGCTCGCCTGCTTCCCCAACTTTCTATCTCCGGGGTACTGTCCCTCATGGCCTCCATATCGGAAACCCTTAGTCCCGCACCCACGCATCTCCCAACCACGCAGTCCTTATCGGCGCCACCTGGTGATCGGACAACGCTCAGAGTGAGATAAACCTGTATGACCAAAATGAGGTCATCCCCATTCTTGGCCGCCCCATCTACCCGAATGACGTAGGCACACACCAGGCCACCTACCGTCCTTCAACTCTGATCCGGAAAAGCTTTCCTGCGCCGGGGATCCCGGGTGCCCCGTGTCTTTTCCGTGCCATTTCTTGGCGGCAGCAACATGCCCTGGGCGAGAAAGGGCCCTGGGCCATGGAGAGCAGGGCGGTCCGCAGGGCTGTCCTACGCCGGCCAATTCTCACGAGCGTTCTGCCCAAACCAATCCTGGTTTGGGCAGAACGCTCGTGAGAATTGGCCGGAAAACGCCCGGCGAAGTCATTCGGGCGCCGCACGTCAGCTGGGCGGCCACCCCCCCGTGCCTTGAAGGGCATTGTGAGTGCCCGCACCCGATCGACGCCAAGAGGCACTCCACAAATGGATTGCAGCGAGGACAACGCCCGTGGATCCTCGGCCTGCGGGGGTCCCATCCCTGGCGCTCTACCATGGGGCCAGGCCCATCACGAAGTCCGACCTGGAACGCTCGCCTGCTTCCCCAACCTTCAGCTTCTGGGGTCCTGTCCCTCATGGCCTCCATATCGGAAACCCTTAGTCCCACACCCACGCATCTCCTAATCACACAGTCTCCATCGGCGCCTCCTGGTGCTTCGGACAACGCTCAGAGTGAGATAAACATGTATGACCAAAATGAGGTCATCCCCATCCTTGGTTGCCGGCTCTACCTGAAAGATGGTGGCGCACACCAGGCCACCACCCGTCCTTCAACTCTGCTTTGGGAACGCTCCACTGCGCCGGCGTGTCCGGGTGCACCGTGTCTTTTCCGTGCCATTTCGTAGCGGCAGCAACATGCCCTGGGCGAGAAAGGGCCATGGGCCATGGAGAGCAGGGCGTTCCGCAGGGCTGCCATACGCCGGCCAATTCTCACGCGCGTTCTGCCCAAACCAATCCTGGTTTGGTCAGAACGCGCGTGAGAATTGGCCGGAAAAGGCCCGGCGAAGTCATTCGGGCGCCGCACGTCAGCTGGGCGGCCACCCCCCCGGGCCCTTGAAGGGCATTGTGAGTGCCGGCACCCGATCGCCGACAGGAGGCACTCCACAAATGGATTGCAGCGAGGACAACGCCCGTGGATCCTCGGCCTGCAGGGGTCCCATCCCTGGTGCTCTACCATGGGGCCAGGCCCATCACGAAGTCCGGTCTGGAACGCTCGCCTGCTTCCCCAACCTTCAGCTTCTGGGGTCCTGAGCCTCATGGCCTCCATATCGGAAACCCTTAGTCCCACACCCACGCATCTCCTAATCACACAGTCTCCATCGGCGCCTCCTGGTGCTTCGGACAACGCTCAGTGTGTGATAAACATGTATGACCAAAATGAGGTCATCCCCATCCTTGGTTGCCGGCTCTACCTGAAGGATGGTGGCGCACACCAGGCCACCACCCGTCCTTCAACTCTGCTTTGGGAACGCTCCATTGCGCCGGCGTGTCCGGGTGCACCGTGTCTTTTCCGTGCCATTTCTTAGCGGCAGCAACATGCCCTGGGCGAGAAAGGGCCCTGGGCCATGGAGAGCAGGGCGGTCCGCAGGGCTGCCCTACGCCGGCCAATTCTCACGAGCGTTCTGCCCAAACCAATCCTGGTTTGGGCAGAACGCTCGTGAGAATTGGCCGGAAAACGCCCGGCGAAGTCATTCGGGCGCCGCACGTCAGCTGGGCGGCCCCCCCCCGGGGCCTTGAAGGGCATTGTGAGTGCCCGCACCCGATCGCCGCCAGGAGGCACTCCACAAATGGATTGCAGCGAGGACAACGCCCGTGGATCTTCGGCCTGCAGGGGTCCCATCTCTGGCGCTCTACCATGGGGCCAGGCCCATCACGAAGTCCGGTCTGGAACGCTCGCCTGCTTCCCCAACTTTCTGCCTCCGGGGTACTGTCCCTCATGGCCTCCATATCGGAAACCCTTAGTCCCGCACCCACGCATCTCCCAACCACGCAGTCTCTATCGGCGCCACCTGGGGCTTCGGACATCGCTCAGAGTGGGATAAACCTGTATGACCAAAATGAGGTCATCCCCATTCTGGACGCCCCATCTACCCGAAAGACGTAGGCAAACACCAGGCCACCTACCGTCCTTCAACTCTGATCCGGAAAAGCTTTCCTGCGCCGGGGTTCCCGGGTGCCCCGTGTCTTTTCCGTGCCATTTCTTGCGGCAGCAACATGCCCTGGGCGAGAAAGGGCCCTGGGCCATGGAGAGCAGGGCGGTCCCCAGGGCTTCCCTACCACGGCCAATCTCACGAGCGTTCTGCCCAAACCAATCCTGGTTTGGGCAGAACGCTCGTGAGAATTGGCCGGAAAACGCCCGGCGAAGTCATTCGGGCGCCGCACGTCAGCTGGGCGGCCACCCCCCCGGGGCCTTGAAGGGCATTGTGAGTGCCCGCACCCGATCGCCGCCAAGAGGCACTCCACAAATGGATTGCAGCGAGGACAACGCCCGTGGATCCTCGGCCTGCGGGGGTCCCATCCCTGGCGCTATACCATGGGGCCAGGCCCATCACGAAGTCCGACCTGGAACGCTCGCCTGCTTCCCCAACCTTCAGCTTCTGGGGTCCTGTCCCTCATGGCCTCCATATCGGAAACCCTTAGTCCCACACCCACGCATCTCCTAATCACACAGTCTCCATCGGCGCCTCCTGGTGCTTCGGACAACGCTCAGAGTGAGATAAACATGTATGACCAAAATGAGGTCATCCCCATCCTTGGTTGCCGGCTTACCTGAAAGATGGTGGCGCACACCAGGCCACCACCCGTCCTTCAACTCTGCTTTGGGAACGCTCCACTGCGCCGGCGTGTCCGGGTGCACCGTGTCTTTTCCGTGCCATTTCTTAGCGGCAGCAACATGCCCTGGGCGAGAAAGGGCCCTGGGCCATGGAGAGCAGGGCGTTCCGCAGGGCTGCCATACGCCGGCCAATTCTCACGCGCGTTCTGCCCAAACCAATCCTGGTTTGGTCAGAACGCGCGTGAGAATTGGCCGGAAAAGGCCCGGCGAAGTCATTCGGGCGCCGCACGTCAGCTGGGCGGCCACCCCCCCGGGCCCTTGAAGGGCATTGTGAGTGCCGGCACCCGATCGCCGACAGGAGGCACTCCACAAATGGATTGCAGCGAGGACAACGCCCGTGGATCCTCGGCCTGCAGGGGTCCCATCCCTGGCGCTCTACCATGGGGCCAGGCCCATCACGAAGTCCGGTCTGGAACGCTCGCCTGCTTCCCCAACTTTCTATCTCCGGGGTACTGTCCCTCATGGCCTCCATATCGGAAACCCTTAGTCCCGCACCCACGCATCTCCCAACCACGCAGTCCTTATCGGCGCCACCTGGTGATCGGACAACGCTCAGAGTGAGATAAACCTGTATGACCAAAATGAGGTCATCCCCATTCTTGGCCGCCCCATCTACCCGAATGACGTAGGCACACACCAGGCCACCTACCGTCCTTCAACTCTGATCCGGAAAAGCTTTCCTGCGCCGGGGATCCCGGGTGCCCCGTGTCTTTTCCGTGCCATTTCTTGGCGGCAGCAACATGCCCTGGGCGAGAAAGGGCCCTGGGCCATGGAGAGCAGGGCGGTCCGCAGGGCTGTCCTACGCCGGCCAATTCTCACGAGCGTTCTGCCCAAACCAATCCTGGTTTGGGCAGAACGCTCGTGAGAATTGGCCGGAAAACGCCCGGCGAAGTCATTCGGGCGCCGCACGTCAGCTGGGCGGCCACCCCCCCGTGCCTTGAAGGGCATTGTGAGTGCCCGCACCCGATCGCCGCCAAGAGGCACTCCACAAATGGATTGCAGCGAGGACAACGCCCGTGGATCCTCGGCCTGCGGGGGTCCCATCCCTGGCGCTCTACCATGGGGCCAGGCCCATCACGAAGTCCGACCTGGAACGCTCGCCTGCTTCCCCAACCTTCAGCTTCTGGGGTCCTGTCCCTCATGGCCTCCATATCGGAAACCCTTAGTCCCACACCCACGCATCTCCTAATCACACAGTCTCCATCGGCGCCTCCTGGTGCTTCGGACAACGCTCAGAGTGAGATAAACATGTATGACCAAAATGAGGTCATCCCCATCCTTGGTTGCCGGCTCTACCTGAAAGATGGTGGCGCACACCAGGCCACCACCCGTCCTTCAACTCTGCTTTGGGAACGCTCCACTGCGCCGGCGTGTCCGGGTGCACCGTGTCTTTTCCGTGCCATTTCGTAGCGGCAGCAACATGCCCTGGGCGAGAAAGGGCCATGGGCCATGGAGAGCAGGGCGTTCCGCAGGGCTGCCATACGCCGGCCAATTCTCACGCGCGTTCTGCCCAAACCAATCCTGGTTTGGTCAGAACGCGCGTGAGAATTGGCCGGAAAAGGCCCGGCGAAGTCATTCGGGCGCCGCACGTCAGCTGGGCGGCCACCCCCCCGGGCCCTTGAAGGGCATTGTGAGTGCCGGCACCCGATCGCCGACAGGAGGCACTCCACAAATGGATTGCAGCGAGGACAACGCCCGTGGATCCTCGGCCTGCAGGGGTCCCATCCCTGGTGCTCTACCATGGGGCCAGGCCCATCACGAAGTCCGGTCTGGAACGCTCGCCTGCTTCCCCAACCTTCAGCTTCTGGGGTCCTGAGCCTCATGGCCTCCATATCGGAAACCCTTAGTCCCACACCCACGCATCTCCTAATCACACAGTCTCCATCGGCGCCTCCTGGTGCTTCGGACAACGCTCAGTGTGTGATAAACATGTATGACCAAAATGAGGTCATCCCCATCCTTGGTTGCCGGCTCTACCTGAAGGATGGTGGCGCACACCAGGCCACCACCCGTCCTTCAACTCTGCTTTGGGAACGCTCCATTGCGCCGGCGTGTCCGGGTGCACCGTGTCTTTTCCGTGCCATTTCTTAGCGGCAGCAACATGCCCTGGGCGAGAAAGGGCCCTGGGCCATGGAGAGCAGGGCGGTCCGCAGGGCTGCCCTACGCCGGCCAATTCTCACGAGCGTTCTGCCCAAACCAATCCTGGTTTGGGCAGAACGCTCGTGAGAATTGGCCGGAAAACGCCCGGCGAAGTCATTCGGGCGCCGCACGTCAGCTGGGCGGCCCCCCCCCGGGGCCTTGAAGGGCATTGTGAGTGCCCGCACCCGATCGCCGCCAGGAGGCACTCCACAAATGGATTGCAGCGAGGACAACGCCCGTGGATCTTCGGCCTGCAGGGGTCCCATCTCTGGCGCTCTACCATGGGGCCAGGCCCATCACGAAGTCCGGTCTGGAACGCTCGCCTGCTTCCCCAACTTTCTGCCTCCGGGGTACTGTCCCTCATGGCCTCCATATCGGAAACCCTTAGTCCCGCACCCACGCATCTCCCAACCACGCAGTCTCTATCGGCGCCACCTGGGGCTTCGGACATCGCTCAGAGTGGGATAAACCTGTATGACCAAAATGAGGTCATCCCCATTCTGGACGCCCCATCTACCCGAAAGACGTAGGCAAACACCAGGCCACCTACCGTCCTTCAACTCTGATCCGGAAAAGCTTTCCTGCGCCGGGGTTCCCGGGTGCCCCGTGTCTTTTCCGTGCCATTTCTTGCGGCAGCAACATGCCCTGGGCGAGAAAGGGCCCTGGGCCATGGAGAGCAGGGCGGTCCCCAGGGCTTCCCTACCACGGCCAATCTCACGAGCGTTCTGCCCAAACCAATCCTGGTTTGGGCAGAACGCTCGTGAGAATTGGCCGGAAAACGCCCGGCGAAGTCATTCGGGCGCCGCACGTCAGCTGGGCGGCCACCCCCCCGGGGCCTTGAAGGGCATTGTGAGTGCCCGCACCCGATCGCCGCCAAGAGGCACTCCACAAATGGATTGCAGCGAGGACAACGCCCGTGGATCCTCGGCCTGCGGGGGTCCCATCCCTGGCGCTATACCATGGGGCCAGGCCCATCACGAAGTCCGACCTGGAACGCTCGCCTGCTTCCCCAACCTTCAGCTTCTGGGGTCCTGTCCCTCATGGCCTCCATATCGGAAACCCTTAGTCCCACACCCACGCATCTCCTAATCACACAGTCTCCATCGGCGCCTCCTGGTGCTTCGGACAACGCTCAGAGTGAGATAAACATGTATGACCAAAATGAGGTCATCCCCATCCTTGGTTGCCGGCTTACCTGAAAGATGGTGGCGCACACCAGGCCACCACCCGTCCTTCAACTCTGCTTTGGGAACGCTCCACTGCGCCGGCGTGTCCGGGTGCACCGTGTCTTTTCCGTGCCATTTCTTAGCGGCAGCAACATGCCCTGGGCGAGAAAGGGCCCTGGGCCATGGAGAGCAGGGCGTTCCGCAGGGCTGCCATACGCCGGCCAATTCTCACGCGCGTTCTGCCCAAACCAATCCTGGTTTGGTCAGAACGCGCGTGAGAATTGGCCGGAAAAGGCCCGGCGAAGTCATTCGGGCGCCGCACGTCAGCTGGGCGGCCACCCCCCCGGGCCCTTGAAGGGCATTGTGAGTGCCGGCACCCGATCGCCGACAGGAGGCACTCCACAAATGGATTGCAGCGAGGACAACGCCCGTGGATCCTCGGCCTGCAGGGGTCCCATCCCTGGCGCTCTACCATGGGGCCAGGCCCATCACGAAGTCCGGTCTGGAACGCTCGCCTGCTTCCCCAACTTTCTATCTCCGGGGTACTGTCCCTCATGGCCTCCATATCGGAAACCCTTAGTCCCGCACCCACGCATCTCCCAACCACGCAGTCCTTATCGGCGCCACCTGGTGATCGGACAACGCTCAGAGTGAGATAAACCTGTATGACCAAAATGAGGTCATCCCCATTCTTGGCCGCCCCATCTACCCGAATGACGTAGGCACACACCAGGCCACCTACCGTCCTTCAACTCTGATCCGGAAAAGCTTTCCTGCGCCGGGGATCCCGGGTGCCCCGTGTCTTTTCCGTGCCATTTCTTGGCGGCAGCAACATGCCCTGGGCGAGAAAGGGCCCTGGGCCATGGAGAGCAGGGCGGTCCGCAGGGCTGTCCTACGCCGGCCAATTCTCACGAGCGTTCTGCCCAAACCAATCCTGGTTTGGGCAGAACGCTCGTGAGAATTGGCCGGAAAACGCCCGGCGAAGTCATTCGGGCGCCGCACGTCAGCTGGGCGGCCACCCCCCCGTGCCTTGAAGGGCATTGTGAGTGCCCGCACCCGATCGACGCCAAGAGGCACTCCACAAATGGATTGCAGCGAGGACAACGCCCGTGGATCCTCGGCCTGCGGGGGTCCCATCCCTGGCGCTCTACCATGGGGCCAGGCCCATCACGAAGTCCGACCTGGAACGCTCGCCTGCTTCCCCAACCTTCAGCTTCTGGGGTCCTGAGCCTCATGGCCTCCATATCGGAAACCCTTAGTCCCACACCCACGCATCTCCTAATCACACAGTCTCCATCGGCGCCTCCTGGTGCTTCGGACAACGCTCAGAGTGTGATAAACATGTATGACCAAAATGAGGTCATCCCCATCCTTGGTTGCCGGCTCTACCTGAAAGATGGTGGCGCACACCAGGCCACCACCCGTCCTTCAACTCTGCTTTGGGAACGCTCCATTGCGCCGGCGTGTCCGGGTGCACCGTGTCTTTTCCGTGCCATTTCTTAGCGGCAGCAACATGCCCTGGGCGAGAAAGGGCCCTGGGCCATGGAGAGCAGGGCGGTCCGCAGGGCTGCCCTACGCCGGCCAATTCTCACGAGAGTTCTGCCCAAACCAATCCTGGTATGGGCAGAACGCTCGTGAGAATTGGCCGGAAAACGCCCGGCGAAGTCATTCGGGCGCCGCACGTCAGCTGGGCGGCCCCCCCCCGGGGCCTTGAAGGGCATTGTGAGTGCCCGCACCCGATCGCCGCCAGGAGGCACTCCACAAATGGATTGCAGCGAGGACAACGCCCGTGGATCCTCGGCCTGCAGGGGTCCCATCTCTGGCGCTCTACCATGGGGCCAGGCCCATCACGAAGTCCGGTCTGGAACGCTCGCCTGCTTCCCCAACTTTCTGCCTCCGGGGTACTGTCCCTCATGGCCTCCATATCGGAAACCCTTAGTCCCGCACCCACGCATCTCCCAACCACGCAGTCTCTATCGGCGCCACCTGGGGCTTCGGACATCGCTCAGAGTGGGATAAACCTGTATGACCAAAATGAGGTCATCCCCATTCTGGACGCCCCATCTACCCGAAAGACGTAGGCAAACACCAGGCCACCTACCGTCCTTCAACTCTGATCCGGAAAAGCTTTCCTGCGCCGGGGTTCCCGGGTGCCCCGTGTCTTTTCCGTGCCATTTCTTGCGGCAGCAACATGCCCTGGGCGAGAAAGGGCCCTGGGCCATGGAGAGCAGGGCGGTCCCCAGGGCTTCCCTTCCACGGCCAATCTCACGAGCGTTCTGCCCAAACCAATCCTGGTTTGGGCAGAACGCTCGTGAGAATTGGCCGGAAAACGCCCGGCGAAGTCATTCGGGCGTCGCACGTGTGCTGTGCCGCCCCCCACCGGGGCCTTGAGGGCATTGTGAATGTCCGCACGCGATCGCCGCCAACAGGCACTCCACAAGATGGAATGCAGCAAGGACAACGCCCGTGGATCCTCGACCTGCGGGGGTCCCATCCCTGGCGCTCTACCATGGGGCCAGTCCCATCACGAAGTCCGACCTGGAACGCTCGCCTGCTTCCCCAACCTTCAGCTTCTGGGGTCCTGTCCCTCATGGCCTCCATATCGGAAACCCTTAGTCCCACACCCACGCATCTCCTAACCACGCAGTCTCCATCGGCGCCTCCTGGTGCTTCGGACAACGCTCAGAGTGAGATAAACATGTATGACCAAAATGAGGTCATCCCCATCCTTGGTTGCCGGCTCTACCTGAAAGATGGTGGCGCACACCAGGCCACCACCCGTCCTAGAACTCTGCTTTGGGAACGCTCCACTAGCCGGCGTGTCCGGGTGCACCGTGTCTTTTCCGTGCCATTTCTTAGCGGCAGCAACATGCCCTGGGCGAGAAAGGGCCCTGGGCCATGGAGAGCAGGGCGGTCCGCAGGGCTGTCCTACGCCGGCCAATTCTCACGAGCGTTCTGCCCAAACCAATCCTGGTTTGGGCAGAACGCTCGTGAGAATTGGCCGGAAAAGGCCCGGCGAAGTCATTCGGGCGCCGCACGTCAGCTGGGCGGCCACCCCCCCGGGCCCTTGAAGGGCATTGTGAGTGCCGGCACCCGATCGCCGACAGGAGGCACTCCACAAATGGATTGCAGCGAGGACAACGCCCGTGGATCCTCGGCCTGCAGGGGTCCCATCCCTGGCGCTCTACCATGGGGCCAGGCCCATCACGAAGTCCGACCTGGAACGCTCGCCTGCTTCCCCAACCTTCAGCTTCTGGGGTCCTGAGCCTCATGGCCTCCATATCGGAAACCCTTAGTCCCACACCCACGCATCTCCTAATCACACAGTCTCCATCGGCGCCTCCTGGTGCTTCGGACAACGCTCAGAGTGTGATAAACATGTATGACCAAAATGAGGTCATCCCCATCCTTGGTTGCCGGCTCTACCTGAAAGATGTTGGC
This sequence comes from Mustela nivalis, assembly GCF_964662115.1. NCBI lineage: Eukaryota > Metazoa > Chordata > Mammalia > Carnivora > Mustelidae > Mustela > Mustela nivalis. The sequence continues at coordinate 208,641 of NW_028135935.1, forward strand.
GCACACCAGGCCACCACCCGTCCTTCAACTCTGCTTTGGGAACGCTCCATTGCGCCGGCGTGTCCGGGTGCACCGTGTCTTTTCCGTGCCATTTCTTAGCGGCAGCAACATGCCCTGGGCGAGAAAGGGCCCTGGGCCATGGAGAGCAGGGCGGTCCGCAGGGCTGTCCTACGCCGGCCAATTCTCACGAGCGTTCTGCCCAAACCAATCCTGGTTTGGGCAGAACGCTCGTGAGAATTGGCCGGAAAACGCCCGGCGAAGTCATTCGGGCGCCGCACGTCAGCTGGGCGGCCCCCCCCCGGGGCCTTGAAGGGCATTGTGAGTGCCCGCACCCGATCGCCGCCAGGAGGCACTCCACAAATGGATTGCAGCGAGGACAACGCCCGTGGATCCTCGGCCTGCAGGGGTCCCATCTCTGGCGCTCTACCATGGGGCCAGGCCCATCACGAAGTCCGGTCTGGAACGCTCGCCTGCTTCCCCAACTTTCTGCCTCCGGGGTACTGTCCCTCATGGCCTCCATATCGGAAACCCTTAGTCCCGCACCCACGCATCTCCCAACCACGCAGTCTCTATCGGCGCCACCTGGGGCTTCGGACATCGCTCAGAGTGGGATAAACCTGTATGACCAAAATGAGGTCATCCCCATTCTGGACGCCCCATCTACCCGAAAGACGTAGGCAAACACCAGGCCACCTACCGTCCTTCAACTCTGATCCGGAAAAGCTTTCCTGCGCCGGGGTTCCCGGGTGCCCCGTGTCTTTTCCGTGCCATTTCTTGCGGCAGCAACATGCCCTGGGCGAGAAAGGGCCCTGGGCCATGGAGAGCAGGGCGGTCCCCAGGGCTTCCCTACCACGGCCAATCTCACGAGCGTTCTGCCCAAACCAATCCTGGTTTGGGCAGAACGCTCGTGAGAATTGGCCGGAAAACGCCCGGCGAAGTCATTCGGGCGCCGCACGTGTGCTGGGCCGCCCCCCACCGGGGCCTTGAGGGCATTGTGAGTGTCCGCACCCGATCGCCGCCAACAGGCACTCCACAAGATGGAATGCAGCAAGGACAACGCCCGTGGATCCTCGACCTGCGGGGGTCCCATCCCTGGCGCTCTACCATGGGGCCAGTCCCATCACGAAGTCCGACCTGGAACGCTCGCCTGCTTCCCCAACCTTCAGCTTCTGGGGTCCTGTCCCTCATGGCCTCCATATCGGAAACCCTTAGTCCCACACCCACGCATCTCCTAACCACGCAGTCTCCATCGGCGCCTCCTGGTGCTTCGGACAACGCTCAGAGTGAGATAAACATGTATGACCAAAATGAGGTCATCCCCATCCTTGGTTGCCGGCTCTACCTGAAAGATGGTGGCGCACACCAGGCCACCACCCGTCCTAGAACTCTGCTTTGGGAACGCTCCACTAGCCGGCGTGTCCGGGTGCACCGTGTCTTTTCCGTGCCATTTCTTAGCGGCAGCAACATGCCCTGGGCGAGAATGGGCCCTGGGCCATGGAGAGCAGGGCGGTCCGCAGGGCTGTCCTACGCCGGCCAATTCTCACGAGCGTTCTGCCCAAACCAATCCTGGTTTGGGCAGAACGCTCGTGAGAATTGGCCGGAAAACGATCGGCGAAGTCATTCGGGCGCCGCACGTCAGCTGGGCGGCCACCCCCCCGGGGCCTTGAAGGGCATTGTGAGTGCCCGCACCCGATCGCCGCCAAGAGGCACTCCACAAATGGATTGCAGCGAGGACAACGCCCGTGGATCCTCGGCCTGCGGGGGTCCCATCCCTGGCGCTCTACCATGGGGCCAGGCCCATCACGAAGTCCGACCTGGAACGCTCGCCTGCTTCCCCAACCTTCAGCTTCTGGGGTCCTGTCCCTCATGGCCTCCATATCGGAAACCCTTAGTCCCACACCCACGCATCTGCTAATCACACAGTCTCCATCGGCGCCTCCTGGTGCTTCGGACAACGCTCAGAGTGAGATAAACATGTATGACCAAAATGAGGTCATCCCCATCCTTGGTTGCCGGCTTACCTGAAAGATGGTGGCGCACACCAGGCCACCACCCGTCCTTCAACTCTGCTTTGGGAACGCTCCACTGCGCCGGCGTGTCCGGGTGCACCGTGTCTTTTCCGTGCCATTTCTTAGCGGCAGCAACATGCCCTGGGCGAGAAAGGGCCCTGGGCCATGGAGAGCAGGGCGTTCCGCAGGGCTGCCATACGCCGGCCAATTCTCACGCGCGTTCTGCCCAAACCAATCCTGGTTTGGTAAGAACGCGCGTGAGAATTGGCCGGAAAAGGCCCGGCGAAGCCATTCGGGCGCCGCACGTCAGCTGGGCGGCCACCACCCCGGGCCCTTGAAGGGCATTGTGAGTGCCGGCACCCGATCGCCGACAGGAGGCACTCCACAAATGGATTGCAGCGAGGACAACGCCCGTGGATCCTCGGCCTGCAGGGGTCCCATCCCTGGCGCTCTACCATGGGGCCAGGCCCATCACGAAGTCCGGTCTGGAACGCTCGCCTGCTTCCCCAACTTTCTATCTCCGGGGTACTGTCCCTCATGGCCTCCATATCGGAAACCCTTAGTCCCGCACCCACGATCTCCCAACCACGCAGTCCTTATCGGCGCCACCTGGTGATCGGACAACGCTCAGAGTGAGATAAACCTGTATGACCAAAATGAGGTCATCCCCATTCTTGGCCGCCCCATCTACCCGAATGACGTAGGCACACACCAGGCCACCTACCGTCCTTCAACTCTGATCCGGAAAAGCTTTCCTGCGCCGGGGATCCCGGGTGCCCCGTGTCTTTTCCGTGCCATTTCTTGGCGGCAGCAACATGCCCTGGGCGAGAAAGGGCCCTGGGCCATGGAGAGCAGGGCGGTCCGCAGGGCTGTCCTACGCCGGCCAATTCTCACGAGCGTTCTGCCCAATCCAATCCTGGTTTGGGCAGAACGCTCGTGAGAATTGGCCGGAAAACGCCCGGCGAAGTCATTCGTGCGCCGCACGTCAGCTGGGCGGCCACCCCCCCGTGCCTTGAAGGGCATTGTGAGTGCCCGCACCCGATCGCCGCCAAGAGGCACTCCACAAATGGATTGCAGCGAGGACAACGCCCGTGGATCCTCGGCCTGCGGGGGTCCCATCCCTGGCGCTCTACCATGGGGCCAGGCCCATCACGAAGTCCGACCTGGAACGCTCGCCTGCTTCCCCAACCTTCAGCTTCTGGGGTCCTGAGCCTCATGGCCTCCATATCGGAAACCCTTAGTCCCACACCCACGCATCTCCTAATCACACAGTCTCCATCGGCGCCTCCTGGTGCTTCGGACAACGCTCAGAGTGTGATAAACATGTATGACCAAAATGAGGTCATCCCCATCCTTGGTTGCCGGCTCTACCTGAAAGATGGTGGCGCACACCAGGCCACCACCCGTCCTTCAACTCTGCTTTGGGAACGCTCCATTGCGCCGGCGTGTCCGGGTGCACCGTGTCTTTTCCGTGCCATTTCTTAGCGACAGCAACATGCCCTGGGCGAGAAAGGGCCCTGGGCCATGGAGAGCAGGGCGGTCCGCAGGGCTGCCCTACGCCGGCCAATTCTCACGAGCGTTCTGCCCAAACCAATCCTGGTTTGGGCAGAACGCTCGTGAGAATTGGCCGGAAAACGCCCGGCGAAGTCATTCGGGCGCCGCACGTCAGCTGGGCGGCCCCCCCCCGGGGCCTTGAAGGGCATTGTGAGTGCCCGCACCCGATCGCCGCCAGGAGGCACTCCACAAATGGATTGCAGCGAGGACAACGCCCGTGGATCCTCGGCCTGCAGGGGTCCCATCTCTGGCGCTCTACCATGGGGCCAGGCCCATCACGAAGTCCGGTCTGGAACGCTCGCCTGCTTCCCCAACTTTCTGCCTCCGGGGTACTGTCCCTCATGGCCTCCATATCGGAAACCCTTAGTCCCGCACCCACGCATCTCCCAACCACGCAGTCTCTATCGGCGCCACCTGGGGCTTCGGACATCGCTCAGAGTGGGATAAACCTGTATGACCAAAATGAGGTCATCCCCATTCTGGACGCCCCATCTACCCGAAAGACGTAGGCAAACACCAGGCCACCTACCGTCCTTCAACTCTGATCCGGAAAAGCTTTCCTGCGCCGGGGTTCCCGGGTGCCCCGTGTCTTTTCCGTGCCATTTCTTGCGGCAGCAACATGCCCTGGGCGAGAAAGGGCCCTGGGCCATGGAGAGCAGGGCGGTCCCCAGGGCTTCCCTACCACGGCCAATCTCACGAGCGTTCTGCCCAAACCAATCCTGGTTTGGGCAGAACGCTCGTGAGAATTGGCCGGAAAACGCCCGGCGAAGTCATTCGGGCGCCGCACGTGTGCTGGGCCGCCCCCCACCGGGGCCTTGAGGGCATTGTGAGTGTCCGCACCCGATCGCCGCCAACAGGCACTCCACAAGATGGAATGCAGCAAGGACAACGCCCGTGGATCCTCGACCTGCGGGGGTCCCATCCCTGGCGCTCTACCATGGGGCCAGTCCCATCACGAAGTCCGACCTGGAACGCTCGCCTGCTTCCCCAACCTTCAGCTTCTGGGGTCCTGTCCCTCATGGCCTCCATATCGGAAACCCTTAGTCCCACACCCACGCATCTCCTAACCACGCAGTCTCCATCGGCGCCTCCTGGTGCTTCGGACAACGCTCAGAGTGAGATAAACATGTATGACCAAAATGAGGTCATCCCCATCCTTGGTTGCCGGCTCTACCTGAAAGATGGTGGCGCACACCAGGCCACCACCCGTCCTAGAACTCTGCTTTGGGAACGCTCCACTAGCCGGCGTGTCCGGGTGCACCGTGTCTTTTCCGTGCCATTTCTTAGCGGCAGCAACATGCCCTGGGCGAGAAAGGGCCCTGGGCCATGGAGAGCAGGGCGGTCCGCAGGGCTGTCCTACGCCGGCCAATTCTCACGAGCGTTCTGCCCAAACCAATCCTGGTTTGTGCAGAACGCTCGTGAGAATTGGCCGGAAAACGCCCGGCGAAGTCATTCGGGCGCCGCACGTCAGCTGGGCGGCCACCCCCCCGGGGCCTTGAAGGGCATTGTGAGTGCCCGCACCCGATCGCCGCCAAGAGGCACTCCACAAATGGATTGCAGCGAGGACAACGCCCGTGGATCCTCGGCCTGCGGGGGTCCCATCCCTGGCGCTATACCATGGGGCCAGGCCCATCACGAAGTCCGACCTGGAACGCTCGCCTGCTTTCCCAACCTTCAGCTTCTGGGGTCCTGTCCCTCATGGCCTCCATATCGGAAACCCTTAGTCCCACACCCACGCATCTCCTAATCACACAGTCTCCATCGGCGCCTCCTGGTGCTTCGGACAACGCTCAGAGTGAGATAAACATGTATGACCAAAATGAGGTCATCCCCATCCTTGGTTGCCGGCTTACCTGAAAGATGGTGGCGCACACCAGGCCACCACCCGTCCTTCAACTCTGCTTTGGGAACGCTCCACTGCGCCGGCGTGTCCGGGTGCACCGTGTCTTTTCCGTGCCATTTCTTAGCGGCAGCAACATGCCCTGGGCTAGAAAGGGCCCTGGGCCATGGAGAGCAGGGCGTTCCGCAGGGCTGCCATACGCCGGCCAATTCTCACGCGCGTTCTGCCCAAACCAATCCTGGTTTGGTCAGAACGCGCGTGAGAATTGGCCGGAAAAGGCCCGGCGAAGTCATTCGGGCGCCGCACGTCAGCTGGGCGGCCACCCCCCCGGGCCCTTGAAGGGCATTGTGAGTGCTGGCACCCGATCGCCGACAGGAGGCACTCCACAAATGGATTGCAGCGAGGACAACGCCCGTGGATCCTCGGCCTGCAGGGGTCCCATCCCTGGCGCTCTACCATGGGGCCAGGCCCATCACGAAGTCCGGTCTGGAACGCTCGCCTGCTTCCCCAACTTTCTATCTCCGGGGTACTGTCCCTCATGGCCTCCATATCGGAAACCCTTAGTCCCGCACCCACGCATCTCCCAACCACGCAGTCTCTATCGGCGCCACCTGGTGCTTCGGACAACGCTCAGAGTGAGATAAACCTGTATGACCAAAATGAGGTCATCCCCGTTCTTGGCCGCCCCATCTACCCGAAAGACGTAGGCACACACCAGGCCACCTACCGTCCTTCAACTCTGATCCGGAAAAGCTTTCCTGCGCCGGGGATCCCGGGTGCCCCGTGTCTTTTCCGTGCCATTTCTTGGCGGCAGCAACATGCCCTGGGCGAGAAAGGGCCCTGGGCCATGGAGAACACGGCGGTCCGCAGGGCTGTCCTACGCCGGCCAATTCTCACGAGCGTTCTGCCCAAACCAATCCTGGTTTGGGCAGAACGCTCGTGAGAATTGGCCGGAAAACGCCCGGCGAAGTCATTCGGGCGCCGCACGTCAGCTGGGCGCCCCCCCCCCCGGGGCCTTGAAGGGCATTGTGAGTGCCCGCACCCGATCGCCGCCAGGAGGCACTCCACAAATGGATTGCAGCGAGGACAACGCCGTGGATCCTCGGCCTGCAGGGGTCCCATCCCTGGCGCTCTACCATGGGGCCAGGCCCATCACGAAGTCCGGTCTGGAACGCTCGCCTGCTTCCCCAACTTTCTGCCTCCGGGGTACTGTCCCTCATGGCCTCCATATCGGAAACCCTTAGTCCCGCACCCACGCATCTCCCAACCACGCAGTTTCTATCGGCGCCACCTGGGGCTTCGGACATCGCTCAGAGTGGGATAAACCTATATGACCAAAATGAGGTCATCCCCATTCTGGACGCCCCATCTACCCGAAAGACGTAGGCAAACACAGGCCCCCTACCGTCCTTCAACTCTGATCCGGAAAAGCTTTCCTGCGCCGGGGTTCCCGGGTGCCCCGTGTCTTTTCCGTGCCATTTCTTGGCGGCAGCAACATGCCCTGGGCGAGAAAGGGCCCTGGGCCATGGAGAGCAGGGCGGTCCGCAGGGCTGTCCTACGCCGGCCAATTCTCATGAGCGTTCTGCCCAAACCAATCCTGGTTTGGGCAGAACGCTCGTGAGAATTGGCCGGAAAACGCCCGGCGAAGTCATTCGGGCGCCGCACGTCAGCTGGGCGGCCACCACCCCGTGCCTTGAAGGGCATTGTGAGTGCCCGCACCCGATCGCCGCCAAGAGGCACTCCACAAATGGATTGCAGCGAGGACAACGCCCGTGGATCCTCGGCCTGCGGGGGTCCCATCACTGGCGCTCTACCATGGGGCCAGGCCCATCAGGAAGTCCGACCTGGAACGCTCGCCTGCTTCCCCAACCTTCAGCTTCTGGGGTCCTGAGCCTCATGGCCTCCATATCGGAAACCCTTAGTCCCACACCCACGCATCTCCTAATCACACAGTCTCCATCGGCGCCTCCTGGTGCTTCGGACAACGCTCAGAGTGTGATAAACCTGTATGACCAAAATGAGGTCATCCCCATTCTTGGCCGCCCCATCTACCCGAATGACGTAGGCACACACCAGGCCACCTACCGTCCTTCAACTCTGATCCGGAAAAGCTTTCCTGCGCCGGGGATCCCGGGTGCCCCGTGTCTTTTCCGTGCCATTTCTTGGCGGCAGCAACATGCCCTGGGCGAGAAAGGGCCCTGGGCCATGGAGAGCAGGGCGGTCCGCAGGGCTGTCCTACGCCGGCCAATTCTCACGAGCGTTCTGCCCAATCCAATCCTGGTTTGGGCAGAACGCTCGTGAGAATTGGCCGGAAAACGCCCGGCGAAGTCATTCGGGCGCCGCACGTCAGCTGGGCGGCCACCCCCCCGTGCCTTGAAGGGCATTGTGAGTGCCCGCACCCGATCGCCGCCAAGAGGCACTCCACAAATGGATTGCAGCGAGGACAACGCCCGTGGATCCTCGGCCTGCGGGGGTCCCATCCCTGGCGCTCTACCATGGGGCCAGGCCCATCACGAAGTCCGACCTGGAACGCTCGCCTGCTTCCCCAACCTTCAGCTTCTGGGGTCCTGAGCCTCATGGCCTCCATATCGGAAACCCTTAGTCCCACACCCACGCATCTCCTAATCACACAGTCTCCATCGGCGCCTCCTGGTGCTTCGGACAACGCTCAGAGTGAGATAAACATGTATGACCAAAATGAGGTCATCCCCATCCTTGGTTGCCGGCTCTACCTGAAAGATGGTGGCGCACACCAGGCCACCACCCGTCCCTCAACTCTGCTTTGGGAACGCTCCACTGCCCGGCGTGTCCGGGTGCACCGTGTCTTTTCCGTGCCATTTCTTAGCGGCAGCAACATGCCCTGGGCAGAAAAGGGCCCTGGGCCATGGAGAGCAGGAAGGTCCGTAGGGCTGCCCTACGCCGGCCAATTCTCACGAGCGTTCTGCCCAAACCAATCCTGGTTTGGGCAGAACGCTCGTGAGAATTGGCCGGAAAACGCCCGGCGAAGTCATTCGGGCGCCGCACGTCAGCTGGGCGGCCCCCCCCCGGGGCCTTGAAGGGCATTGTGAGTGCCCGCACCCGATCGCCGCCAGGAGGCACTCCACAAATGGATTGCAGCGAGGACAACGCCCGTGGATCCTCGGCCTGCAGGGGTCCCATCTCTGGCGCTCTACCATGGGGCCAGGCCCATCACGAAGTCCGGTCTGGAACGCTCGCCTGCTTCCCCAACTTTCTGCCTCCGGGGTACTGTCCCTCATGGCCTCCATATCGGAAACCCTTAGTCCCGCACCCACGCATCTCCCAACCACGCAGTCTCTATCGGCGCCACCTGGGGCTTCGGACATCGCTCAGAGTGGGATAAACCTGTATGACCAAAATGAGGTCATCCCCATTCTGGACGCCCCATCTACCCGAAAGACGTAGGCAAACACCAGGCCACCTACCGTCCTTCAACTCTGATCCGGAAAAGCTTTCCTGCGCCGGGGTTCCCGGGTGCCCCGTGTCTTTTCCGTGCCATTTCTTGCGGCAGCAACATGCCCTGGGCGAGAAAGGGCCCTGGGCCATGGAGAGCAGGGCGGTCCCCAGGGCTTCCCTTCCACGGCCAATCTCACGAGCGTTCTGCCCAAACCAATCCTGGTTTGGGCAGAACGCTCGTGAGAATTGGCCGGAAAACGCCCGGCGAAGTCATTCGGGCGTCGCACGTGTGCTGTGCCGCCCCCCACCGGGGCCTTGAGGGCATTGTGAATGTCCGCACGCGATCGCCGCCAACAGGCACTCCACAAGATGGAATGCAGCAAGGACAACGCCCGTGGATCCTCGACCTGCGGGGGTCCCATCCCTGGCGCTCTACCATGGGGCCAGTCCCATCACGAAGTCCGACCTGGAACGCTCGCCTGCTTCCCCAACCTTCAGCTTCTGGGGTCCTGTCCCTCATGGCCTCCATATCGGAAACCCTTAGTCCCACACCCACGCATCTCCTAACCACGCAGTCTCCATCGGCGCCTCCTGGTGCTTCGGACAACGCTCAGAGTGAGATAAACATGTATGACCAAAATGAGGTCATCCCCATCCTTGGTTGCCGGCTCTACCTGAAAGATGGTGGCGCACACCAGGCCACCACCCGTCCTAGAACTCTGCTTTGGGAACGCTCCACTAGCCGGCGTGTCCGGGTGCACCGTGTCTTTTCCGTGCCATTTCTTAGCGGCAGCAACATGCCCTGGGCGAGAAAGGGCCCTGGGCCATGGAGAGCAGGGCGGTCCGCAGGGCTGTCCTACGCCGGCCAATTCTCACGAGCGTTCTGCCCAAACCAATCCTGGTTTGGGCAGAACGCTCGTGAGAATTGGCCGGAAAAGGCCCGGCGAAGTCATTCGGGCGCCGCACGTCAGCTGGGCGGCCACCCCCCCGGGCCCTTGAAGGGCATTGTGAGTGCCGGCACCCGATCGCCGACAGGAGGCACTCCACAAATGGATTGCAGCGAGGACAACGCCCGTGGATCCTCGGCCTGCAGGGGTCCCATCCCTGGCGCTCTACCATGGGGCCAGGCCCATCACGAAGTCCGACCTGGAACGCTCGCCTGCTTCCCCAACCTTCAGCTTCTGGGGTCCTGAGCCTCATGGCCTCCATATCGGAAACCCTTAGTCCCACACCCACGCATCTCCTAATCACACAGTCTCCATCGGCGCCTCCTGGTGCTTCGGACAACGCTCAGAGTGTGATAAACATGTATGACCAAAATGAGGTCATCCCCATCCTTGGTTGCCGGCTCTACCTGAAAGATGTTGGCGCACACCAGGCCACCACCCGTCCTTCAACTCTGCTTTGGGAACGCTCCATTGCGCCGGCGTGTCCGGGTGCACCGTGTCTTTTCCGTGCCATTTCTTAGCGGCAGCAACATGCCCTGGGCGAGAAAGGGCCCTGGGCCATGGAGAGCAGGGCGGTCCGCAGGGCTGTCCTACGCCGGCCAATTCTCACGAGCGTTCTGCCCAAACCAATCCTGGTTTGGGCAGAACGCTCGTGAGAATTGGCCGGAAAACGCCCGGCGAAGTCATTCGGGCGCCGCACGTCAGCTGGGCGGCCCCCCCCCGGGGCCTTGAAGGGCATTGTGAGTGCCCGCACCCGATCGCCGCCAGGAGGCACTCCACAAATGGATTGCAGCGAGGACAACGCCCGTGGATCCTCGGCCTGCAGGGGTCCCATCTCTGGCGCTCTACCATGGGGCCAGGCCCATCACGAAGTCCGGTCTGGAACGCTCGCCTGCTTCCCCAACTTTCTGCCTCCGGGGTACTGTCCCTCATGGCCTCCATATCGGAAACCCTTAGTCCCGCACCCACGCATCTCCCAACCACGCAGTCTCTATCGGCGCCACCTGGGGCTTCGGACATCGCTCAGAGTGGGATAAACCTGTATGACCAAAATGAGGTCATCCCCATTCTGGACGCCCCATCTACCCGAAAGACGTAGGCAAACACCAGGCCACCTACCGTCCTTCAACTCTGATCCGGAAAAGCTTTCCTGCGCCGGGGTTCCCGGGTGCCCCGTGTCTTTTCCGTGCCATTTCTTGCGGCAGCAACATGCCCTGGGCGAGAAAGGGCCCTGGGCCATGGAGAGCAGGGCGGTCCCCAGGGCTTCCCTACCACGGCCAATCTCACGAGCGTTCTGCCCAAACCAATCCTGGTTTGGGCAGAACGCTCGTGAGAATTGGCCGGAAAACGCCCGGCGAAGTCATTCGGGCGCCGCACGTGTGCTGGGCCGCCCCCCACCGGGGCCTTGAGGGCATTGTGAGTGTCCGCACCCGATCGCCGCCAACAGGCACTCCACAAGATGGAATGCAGCAAGGACAACGCCCGTGGATCCTCGACCTGCGGGGGTCCCATCCCTGGCGCTCTACCATGGGGCCAGTCCCATCACGAAGTCCGACCTGGAACGCTCGCCTGCTTCCCCAACCTTCAGCTTCTGGGGTCCTGTCCCTCATGGCCTCCATATCGGAAACCCTTAGTCCCACACCCACGCATCTCCTAACCACGCAGTCTCCATCGGCGCCTCCTGGTGCTTCGGACAACGCTCAGAGTGAGATAAACATGTATGACCAAAATGAGGTCATCCCCATCCTTGGTTGCCGGCTCTACCTGAAAGATGGTGGCGCACACCAGGCCACCACCCGTCCTAGAACTCTGCTTTGGGAACGCTCCACTAGCCGGCGTGTCCGGGTGCACCGTGTCTTTTCCGTGCCATTTCTTAGCGGCAGCAACATGCCCTGGGCGAGAATGGGCCCTGGGCCATGGAGAGCAGGGCGGTCCGCAGGGCTGTCCTACGCCGGCCAATTCTCACGAGCGTTCTGCCCAAACCAATCCTGGTTTGGGCAGAACGCTCGTGAGAATTGGCCGGAAAACGATCGGCGAAGTCATTCGGGCGCCGCACGTCAGCTGGGCGGCCACCCCCCCGGGGCCTTGAAGGGCATTGTGAGTGCCCGCACCCGATCGCCGCCAAGAGGCACTCCACAAATGGATTGCAGCGAGGACAACGCCCGTGGATCCTCGGCCTGCGGGGGTCCCATCCCTGGCGCTCTACCATGGGGCCAGGCCCATCACGAAGTCCGACCTGGAACGCTCGCCTGCTTCCCCAACCTTCAGCTTCTGGGGTCCTGTCCCTCATGGCCTCCATATCGGAAACCCTTAGTCCCACACCCACGCATCTGCTAATCACACAGTCTCCATCGGCGCCTCCTGGTGCTTCGGACAACGCTCAGAGTGAGATAAACATGTATGACCAAAATGAGGTCATCCCCATCCTTGGTTGCCGGCTTACCTGAAAGATGGTGGCGCACACCAGGCCACCACCCGTCCTTCAACTCTGCTTTGGGAACGCTCCACTGCGCCGGCGTGTCCGGGTGCACCGTGTCTTTTCCGTGCCATTTCTTAGCGGCAGCAACATGCCCTGGGCGAGAAAGGGCCCTGGGCCATGGAGAGCAGGGCGTTCCGCAGGGCTGCCATACGCCGGCCAATTCTCACGCGCGTTCTGCCCAAACCAATCCTGGTTTGGTAAGAACGCGCGTGAGAATTGGCCGGAAAAGGCCCGGCGAAGCCATTCGGGCGCCGCACGTCAGCTGGGCGGCCACCACCCCGGGCCCTTGAAGGGCATTGTGAGTGCCGGCACCCGATCGCCGACAGGAGGCACTCCACAAATGGATTGCAGCGAGGACAACGCCCGTGGATCCTCGGCCTGCAGGGGTCCCATCCCTGGCGCTCTACCATGGGGCCAGGCCCATCACGAAGTCCGGTCTGGAACGCTCGCCTGCTTCCCCAACTTTCTATCTCCGGGGTACTGTCCCTCATGGCCTCCATATCGGAAACCCTTAGTCCCGCACCCACGATCTCCCAACCACGCAGTCCTTATCGGCGCCACCTGGTGATCGGACAACGCTCAGAGTGAGATAAACCTGTATGACCAAAATGAGGTCATCCCCATTCTTGGCCGCCCCATCTACCCGAATGACGTAGGCACACACCAGGCCACCTACCGTCCTTCAACTCTGATCCGGAAAAGCTTTCCTGCGCCGGGGATCCCGGGTGCCCCGTGTCTTTTCCGTGCCATTTCTTGGCGGCAGCAACATGCCCTGGGCGAGAAAGGGCCCTGGGCCATGGAGAGCAGGGCGGTCCGCAGGGCTGTCCTACGCCGGCCAATTCTCACGAGCGTTCTGCCCAATCCAATCCTGGTTTGGGCAGAACGCTCGTGAGAATTGGCCGGAAAACGCCCGGCGAAGTCATTCGTGCGCCGCACGTCAGCTGGGCGGCCACCCCCCCGTGCCTTGAAGGGCATTGTGAGTGCCCGCACCCGATCGCCGCCAAGAGGCACTCCACAAATGGATTGCAGCGAGGACAACGCCCGTGGATCCTCGGCCTGCGGGGGTCCCATCCCTGGCGCTCTACCATGGGGCCAGGCCCATCACGAAGTCCGACCTGGAACGCTCGCCTGCTTCCCCAACCTTCAGCTTCTGGGGTCCTGAGCCTCATGGCCTCCATATCGGAAACCCTTAGTCCCACACCCACGCATCTCCTAATCACACAGTCTCCATCGGCGCCTCCTGGTGCTTCGGACAACGCTCAGAGTGTGATAAACATGTATGACCAAAATGAGGTCATCCCCATCCTTGGTTGCCGGCTCTACCTGAAAGATGGTGGCGCACACCAGGCCACCACCCGTCCTTCAACTCTGCTTTGGGAACGCTCCATTGCGCCGGCGTGTCCGGGTGCACCGTGTCTTTTCCGTGCCATTTCTTAGCGACAGCAACATGCCCTGGGCGAGAAAGGGCCCTGGGCCATGGAGAGCAGGGCGGTCCGCAGGGCTGCCCTACGCCGGCCAATTCTCACGAGCGTTCTGCCCAAACCAATCCTGGTTTGGGCAGAACGCTCGTGAGAATTGGCCGGAAAACGCCCGGCGAAGTCATTCGGGCGCCGCACGTCAGCTGGGCGGCCCCCCCCCGGGGCCTTGAAGGGCATTGTGAGTGCCCGCACCCGATCGCCGCCAGGAGGCACTCCACAAATGGATTGCAGCGAGGACAACGCCCGTGGATCCTCGGCCTGCAGGGGTCCCATCTCTGGCGCTCTACCATGGGGCCAGGCCCATCACGAAGTCCGGTCTGGAACGCTCGCCTGCTTCCCCAACTTTCTGCCTCCGGGGTACTGTCCCTCATGGCCTCCATATCGGAAACCCTTAGTCCCGCACCCACGCATCTCCCAACCACGCAGTCTCTATCGGCGCCACCTGGGGCTTCGGACATCGCTCAGAGTGGGATAAACCTGTATGACCAAAATGAGGTCATCCCCATTCTGGACGCCCCATCTACCCGAAAGACGTAGGCAAACACCAGGCCACCTACCGTCCTTCAACTCTGATCCGGAAAAGCTTTCCTGCGCCGGGGTTCCCGGGTGCCCCGTGTCTTTTCCGTGCCATTTCTTGCGGCAGCAACATGCCCTGGGCGAGAAAGGGCCCTGGGCCATGGAGAGCAGGGCGGTCCCCAGGGCTTCCCTACCACGGCCAATCTCACGAGCGTTCTGCCCAAACCAATCCTGGTTTGGGCAGAACGCTCGTGAGAATTGGCCGGAAAACGCCCGGCGAAGTCATTCGGGCGCCGCACGTGTGCTGGGCCGCCCCCCACCGGGGCCTTGAGGGCATTGTGAGTGTCCGCACCCGATCGCCGCCAACAGGCACTCCACAAGATGGAATGCAGCAAGGACAACGCCCGTGGATCCTCGACCTGCGGGGGTCCCATCCCTGGCGCTCTACCATGGGGCCAGTCCCATCACGAAGTCCGACCTGGAACGCTCGCCTGCTTCCCCAACCTTCAGCTTCTGGGGTCCTGTCCCTCATGGCCTCCATATCGGAAACCCTTAGTCCCACACCCACGCATCTCCTAACCACGCAGTCTCCATCGGCGCCTCCTGGTGCTTCGGACAACGCTCAGAGTGAGATAAACATGTATGACCAAAATGAGGTCATCCCCATCCTTGGTTGCCGGCTCTACCTGAAAGATGGTGGCGCACACCAGGCCACCACCCGTCCTAGAACTCTGCTTTGGGAACGCTCCACTAGCCGGCGTGTCCGGGTGCACCGTGTCTTTTCCGTGCCATTTCTTAGCGGCAGCAACATGCCCTGGGCGAGAAAGGGCCCTGGGCCATGGAGAGCAGGGCGGTCCGCAGGGCTGTCCTACGCCGGCCAATTCTCACGAGCGTTCTGCCCAAACCAATCCTGGTTTGTGCAGAACGCTCGTGAGAATTGGCCGGAAAACGCCCGGCGAAGTCATTCGGGCGCCGCACGTCAGCTGGGCGGCCACCCCCCCGGGGCCTTGAAGGGCATTGTGAGTGCCCGCACCCGATCGCCGCCAAGAGGCACTCCACAAATGGATTGCAGCGAGGACAACGCCCGTGGATCCTCGGCCTGCGGGGGTCCCATCCCTGGCGCTATACCATGGGGCCAGGCCCATCACGAAGTCCGACCTGGAACGCTCGCCTGCTTTCCCAACCTTCAGCTTCTGGGGTCCTGTCCCTCATGGCCTCCATATCGGAAACCCTTAGTCCCACACCCACGCATCTCCTAATCACACAGTCTCCATCGGCGCCTCCTGGTGCTTCGGACAACGCTCAGAGTGAGATAAACATGTATGACCAAAATGAGGTCATCCCCATCCTTGGTTGCCGGCTTACCTGAAAGATGGTGGCGCACACCAGGCCACCACCCGTCCTTCAACTCTGCTTTGGGAACGCTCCACTGCGCCGGCGTGTCCGGGTGCACCGTGTCTTTTCCGTGCCATTTCTTAGCGGCAGCAACATGCCCTGGGCTAGAAAGGGCCCTGGGCCATGGAGAGCAGGGCGTTCCGCAGGGCTGCCATACGCCGGCCAATTCTCACGCGCGTTCTGCCCAAACCAATCCTGGTTTGGTCAGAACGCGCGTGAGAATTGGCCGGAAAAGGCCCGGCGAAGTCATTCGGGCGCCGCACGTCAGCTGGGCGGCCACCCCCCCGGGCCCTTGAAGGGCATTGTGAGTGCTGGCACCCGATCGCCGACAGGAGGCACTCCACAAATGGATTGCAGCGAGGACAACGCCCGTGGATCCTCGGCCTGCAGGGGTCCCATCCCTGGCGCTCTACCATGGGGCCAGGCCCATCACGAAGTCCGGTCTGGAACGCTCGCCTGCTTCCCCAACTTTCTATCTCCGGGGTACTGTCCCTCATGGCCTCCATATCGGAAACCCTTAGTCCCGCACCCACGCATCTCCCAACCACGCAGTCTCTATCGGCGCCACCTGGTGCTTCGGACAACGCTCAGAGTGAGATAAACCTGTATGACCAAAATGAGGTCATCCCCGTTCTTGGCCGCCCCATCTACCCGAAAGACGTAGGCACACACCAGGCCACCTACCGTCCTTCAACTCTGATCCGGAAAAGCTTTCCTGCGCCGGGGATCCCGGGTGCCCCGTGTCTTTTCCGTGCCATTTCTTGGCGGCAGCAACATGCCCTGGGCGAGAAAGGGCCCTGGGCCATGGAGAACACGGCGGTCCGCAGGGCTGTCCTACGCCGGCCAATTCTCACGAGCGTTCTGCCCAAACCAATCCTGGTTTGGGCAGAACGCTCGTGAGAATTGGCCGGAAAACGCCCGGCGAAGTCATTCGGGCGCCGCACGTCAGCTGGGCGCCCCCCCCCCCGGGGCCTTGAAGGGCATTGTGAGTGCCCGCACCCGATCGCCGCCAGGAGGCACTCCACAAATGGATTGCAGCGAGGACAACGCCGTGGATCCTCGGCCTGCAGGGGTCCCATCCCTGGCGCTCTACCATGGGGCCAGGCCCATCACGAAGTCCGGTCTGGAACGCTCGCCTGCTTCCCCAACTTTCTGCCTCCGGGGTACTGTCCCTCATGGCCTCCATATCGGAAACCCTTAGTCCCGCACCCACGCATCTCCCAACCACGCAGTTTCTATCGGCGCCACCTGGGGCTTCGGACATCGCTCAGAGTGGGATAAACCTATATGACCAAAATGAGGTCATCCCCATTCTGGACGCCCCATCTACCCGAAAGACGTAGGCAAACACAGGCCCCCTACCGTCCTTCAACTCTGATCCGGAAAAGCTTTCCTGCGCCGGGGTTCCCGGGTGCCCCGTGTCTTTTCCGTGCCATTTCTTGGCGGCAGCAACATGCCCTGGGCGAGAAAGGGCCCTGGGCCATGGAGAGCAGGGCGGTCCGCAGGGCTGTCCTACGCCGGCCAATTCTCATGAGCGTTCTGCCCAAACCAATCCTGGTTTGGGCAGAACGCTCGTGAGAATTGGCCGGAAAACGCCCGGCGAAGTCATTCGGGCGCCGCACGTCAGCTGGGCGGCCACCACCCCGTGCCTTGAAGGGCATTGTGAGTGCCCGCACCCGATCGCCGCCAAGAGGCACTCCACAAATGGATTGCAGCGAGGACAACGCCCGTGGATCCTCGGCCTGCGGGGGTCCCATCACTGGCGCTCTACCATGGGGCCAGGCCCATCAGGAAGTCCGACCTGGAACGCTCGCCTGCTTCCCCAACCTTCAGCTTCTGGGGTCCTGAGCCTCATGGCCTCCATATCGGAAACCCTTAGTCCCACACCCACGCATCTCCTAATCACACAGTCTCCATCGGCGCCTCCTGGTGCTTCGGACAACGCTCAGAGTGTGATAAACCTGTATGACCAAAATGAGGTCATCCCCATTCTTGGCCGCCCCATCTACCCGAATGACGTAGGCACACACCAGGCCACCTACCGTCCTTCAACTCTGATCCGGAAAAGCTTTCCTGCGCCGGGGATCCCGGGTGCCCCGTGTCTTTTCCGTGCCATTTCTTGGCGGCAGCAACATGCCCTGGGCGAGAAAGGGCCCTGGGCCATGGAGAGCAGGGCGGTCCGCAGGGCTGTCCTACGCCGGCCAATTCTCACGAGCGTTCTGCCCAATCCAATCCTGGTTTGGGCAGAACGCTCGTGAGAATTGGCCGGAAAACGCCCGGCGAAGTCATTCGGGCGCCGCACGTCAGCTGGGCGGCCACCCCCCCGTGCCTTGAAGGGCATTGTGAGTGCCCGCACCCGATCGCCGCCAAGAGGCACTCCACAAATGGATTGCAGCGAGGACAACGCCCGTGGATCCTCGGCCTGCGGGGGTCCCATCCCTGGCGCTCTACCATGGGGCCAGGCCCATCACGAAGTCCGACCTGGAACGCTCGCCTGCTTCCCCAACCTTCAGCTTCTGGGGTCCTGAGCCTCATGGCCTCCATATCGGAAACCCTTAGTCCCACACCCACGCATCTCCTAATCACACAGTCTCCATCGGCGCCTCCTGGTGCTTCGGACAACGCTCAGAGTGAGATAAACATGTATGACCAAAATGAGGTCATCCCCATCCTTGGTTGCCGGCTCTACCTGAAAGATGGTGGCGCACACCAGGCCACCACCCGTCCCTCAACTCTGCTTTGGGAACGCTCCACTGCCCGGCGTGTCCGGGTGCACCGTGTCTTTTCCGTGCCATTTCTTAGCGGCAGCAACATGCCCTGGGCAGAAAAGGGCCCTGGGCCATGGAGAGCAGGAAGGTCCGTAGGGCTGCCCTACGCCGGCCAATTCTCACGAGCGTTCTGCCCAAACCAATCCTGGTTTGGGCAGAACGCTCGTGAGAATTGGCCGGAAAACGCCCGGCGAAGTCATTCGGGCGCCGCACGTCAGCTGGGCGCCCCCCCCCCCGGGGCCTTGAAGGGCATTGTGAGTGCCCGCACCCGATCGCCGCCAGGAGGCACTCCACAAATGGATTGCAGCGAGGACAACGCCCGTGGATCCTCGGCCTGCAGGGGTCCCATCCCTGGCGCTCTACCATGGGGCCAGGCCCATCACGAAGTCCGGTCTGGAACGCTCGCCTGCTTCCCCAACCTTCTGCCTCCGGGGTACTATCCCTCATGGCCTCCATATCGGAAACCCTTAGTCCCGCACCCACGCATCTCCCAACCACGCAGTCCTTATCGGCGCCACCTGGTGCTTCGGACAACGCTCAGAGTGAGATAAACCTGTATGACCAAAATGAAGTCATCCCCATTCTTGGCCGCCCCATCTACCCGAAAGACGTAAACACACACCAGGCCACCTACCGTCCTTCAACTCTGATCCGGAAAAGCTTTCCTGCGCCGGGGATCCCGGGTGCCCCGTGTCTTTTCCGTGCCATTTCTTGGCGGCAGCAACATGCCCTGGGCGAGAAAGGGCCCAGGGCCATGGAGAGCAGGGCGGTCCGCAGGGCTGCCCTACGCCGGCCAATTCTCACGAGCGTTCTGCCCAAACCAATCCTGGTTTGGGCAGAACGCTCGTGAGAATTGGCCGGAAAACGCCCGGCGAAGTCATTCGGGCGCCGCACGTGTGCTGGGCTGCCCCACACCGGGGCCTTGAGGGCATTGTGAGTGTCCGCACCCGATCGCCGCCAACAGGCACTCCACAAGATGGAATGCAGCAAGGACAACGCCCGTGGATCCTCGACCTGCGGGGGTCCCATCCCTGGCGCTCTACCATGGGGCCAGGCCCATCACGAAGTCCGACCTGAACGCTCGCCTGCTTCCCCAACCTTCAGCTTCTGGGGTCCAGTCCCTCATGGCCTCCATATCGGAAACCCTTAGTCCCACACCCACGCATCTCCTAACCACGCAGTCTCCATCGGCGCCTCCTGGTGCTTCGGACAACGCTCAGAGTGAGATAAACATGTATGACCAAAATGAGGTCATCCCCATCCTTGGTTGCCGGCTCTACCTGAAAGATGGTGGCGCACACCAGGCCACCACCCATCCTTCAACTCTGCTTTGGGAACGCTCCAATGCACCGGCGTGTCCGGGTGCACCGTGTCTTTTCCGTGCCATCTTAGCGGCAGCAACATGCCCTGGGCGAGAAAGGGCCCTGGGCCATGGAGAGCAGGGCGTTCCGCAGGGCTGCCCTACGCCGGCCAATTCTCACGTGCGTTCTGCCCAAACCAATCCTGGTTTGGGCAGAACGCTCGTGAGAACTGGCCGGAAAACGCCCGGCGAAGTCATTCGGGCGCCGCACGTCAGCTGGGCGGCCACCCCCCCGGGCCCTTGAAGGGCATTGTGAGTGCCGGCACCCGATCGCCGACAGGAGGCACTCCACAAATGGATTGCAGCGAGGACAACGCCCGTGGATCCTCGGCCTGCAGGGGTCCCATCCCTGGCGCTCTACCATGGGGCCAGGCCCATCACGAAGTCCGACCTGGAACGCTCGCTTGCTTCCCCAACCTTCAGCTTCTGGGGTCCTGTCCCTCATGACCTCCATATCGAAAACCCTTAGTCCCACACCCACGCATCTCCTAACCACGCAGTCTCCATCGGCGCCTCCTGGTGCTTCGGACAACGCTCAGAGTGAGATAAACATGTATGACCAAAATGAGGTCATCCCCATCCTTGGTTGCCGGCTCTACCTGAAAGATGGTGGCCCACACCAGGCCACCACCCGTCCTTCAACTCTGCTTTGGGAACGCTCCACTGCGCCGGCGTTTCCGGGTGCACCGTGTCTTTTCCGTGACATTTCTTAGCGGCAGCAACATGCCCTGGGCGAGAAAGGGCCCTGGGCCATGGAGAGCAGGGCGGTCCGCAGGGCTGCCCTACGCCGGCCAATTCTCACGAGCGTTCGGCCCAAACCAATCCTGGTTTGGGCAGAACGCTCGTGAGAATTGGCCGGAAAACGCCCGGCGAAGTCATTCGGGCGCCGCACGTCAGCTGGGCGGCCCCCCCCCCGGGGCCTTGAAGGGCATTGTGAGTGCCCGCACCCGATCACCGCCAGGAGGCACTCCACAAATGGATTGCAGCGAGGAAAACACCCGTGGATCCTCGGCCTGCAGGGGTCCCATCCCTGGCGCTCTACCATGGGGCCAGGCCCATCACGAAGTCCGGTCTGGAACGCTCGCCTGCTTCCCCAACTTTCTGCCTCCGGGGTACTGTCCCTCATGGCCTCCATATCGGAAACCCTTAGTCCCACACCCACGCATCTCCCAACCACGCAGTCCTTATCGGCGCCACCTGGTGCTTCGGACAACGCTCAGAGTGAGATAAACCTGTATGACCAAAATGAGGTCATCCCCATTCTTGGCCGCCCCATCTACCCGAAAGACGTAAACACACACCAGACCACCTACCGTCCTTCAACTCTGATCCGGAAAAGCTTTCCTGCGCCGGGGATCCCGGGTGCCCCGTGTCTTTTCCGTGCCATTTCTTGGCGGCAGCAACATGCCCTGGGCGAGAAAGGGCCCTGGGCCATGGAGAGCAGGGCGTTCCGCAGGGCTGCCCTACGCCGGCCAATTCTCACGCGCGTTCTGCCCAAACCAATCCTGATTTGGGCAGAACGCTCGTGAGAATTGGCCGGAAAACGCCCGGCGAAGTCATTCGGGCGCCGCACGTCAGCTGGGCGGCCACCCCCCCGGGCCCTTGAAGGGCATTGTGAGTGCCGGCACCCGATCGCCGACAGGAGGCACTCCACAAATGGATTGCAGCGAGGACAACGCCCGTGGATCCTCGGCCTGCAGGGGTCCCATCCCTGGCGCTCTACCATGGGGCCAGGCCCATCACGAAGTCTGACCTGGAACGCTCGCTTGCTTCCCCAACCTTCAGCTTCTGGGGTCCTGTCCCTCATGACCTCCATATCGGAAACCCTTAGTCCCACACCCACGCATCTCCTAACCACGCAGTCTCCATCGGCGCCTCCTGGTGCTTCGGACAACGCTCAGAGTGAGATAAACATGTATGACCAAAATGAGGTCATCCCCATCCTTGGTTGCCGGCTCTACCTGAAAGATGGTGGCGCACACCAGGCCACCACCCGTCCTTCAACTCTGCTTTGGGAACGCTCCACTGCGCCGGCGTGTCCGGGTGCACCGTGTCTTTTCCGTGCCATTTCTTAGCGGCAGCAACATGCCCTGGGCGAGAAAGGGCCCTGGGCCATGGAGAGCAGGGCGGTCCGCAGGGCTGCCCTACGCCGGCCAATTCTCACGAGCGTTCTGCCCAAACCAATCCTGGTTTGGGCAGAACGCTCGTGAGAATTGGCCGGAAAACGCCCGGCGAAGTCATTCGGGCGCCGCACGTCAGCTGGGCGGCCACCGCCCCCGGGGCCTTGAAGGGCATTGTGAGTGCCCGCACCCGATCGCCGCCAGGAGGCACTCCACAAATGGATTGCAGCGAGGAAAACGCCCGTGGATCCTCGGCCTGCAGGGGTCCCATCCCTGGCGCTCTACCATGGGGCCAGGCCCATCACGAAGTCCGACCTGGAACGCTCGCCTGCTTCCCCAACTTTCTGCCTCCGGGGTACTGTCCCTCATGGCCTCCATATCGGAAACCCTTAGTCCCGCACCCACGCATCTCCCAACCACGCAGTCTCTATCGGCGCCACCTGGGGCTTCGGACATCGCTCAGAGTGAGATAAACCTGTATGACCAAAATGAGGTCATCCCCATTCTGGCCGCCCCATCTACCCGAAAGACGTAGGCACACACCAGGCCACCTACCGTCCTTCAACTCTGATCCGGAAAAGCTTTCCTGCGCCGGGGATCCCGGGTGCCCCGTGTCTTTTCCGTGCCATTTCTTGGCGGCAGCAACATGCCCTGGGCGAGAAAGGGCCCTGGGCCATGGAGAGCAGGGCGGTCCGCAGGGCTGCCCTACGCCGGCCAATTCTCACGAGCGTTCTGCCCAAACCAATCCTGGTTTGGGCAGAACGCTCGTGAGAATTGGCCGGAAAACGCCCGGCGAAGTCATTCGGGCGCCGCACGTGTGCTGGGCCGCCCCCCACCGGGGCCTTGAGGGCATTGTGAGTGTCCGCACCCGATCGCTGCCAACAGGCACTCCACAAGATGGAATGCAGCAAGGACAACGCCCGTGGATCCTCGACCTGCGGGGGTCCCATCCCTGGCGCTCTACCATGGGGCCAGGCCCATCACGAAGTCCGGTCTGGAACGCTCGCCTGCTTCCCCAACCTTCAGCTTCTGGGGTCCTGTCCCTCATGGCCTGCATATCGGAAAACTTAGTCCCACACCCACGCATCTCCTAACCAAGCAGTCTCCATCGGCGACTCCTGGTGCTTCGGACAACGCTCAGAGTGAGATAAACATGTATGACCAAAATGAGGTCATCCCCATCCTTGGTTGCCGGCTCTACCTGAAAGATGGTGGCCCACACCAGGCCACCACCCGTCCTTCAACTCTGCTTTGGGAACGCTCCACTGCGCCGGCGTTTCCGGGTGCACCGTGTCTTTTCCGTGACATTTCTTAGCGGCAGCAACATGCCCTGGGCGAGAAAGGGCCCTGGGCCATGGAGAGCAGGGCGGTCCGCAGGGCTGCCCTACGCCGGCCAATTCTCACGTGCGTTCGGCCCAAACCAATCCTGGTTTGGGCAGAACGCTCGTGAGAATTGGCCGGAAAACGCCCGGCGAAGTCATTCGGGCGCCGCACGTCAGCTGGGCGGCCCCCCCCCGGGGCCTTGAAGGGCATTGTGAGTGCCCGCACCCGATCGCCGCCAGGAGGCACTCCACAAATGGATTGCAGCGAGGAAAACGCCCGTGGATCCTCGGCCTGCAGGGGTCCCATCCCTGGTGCTCTACCATGGGGCCAGGCCCATCACGAAGTCCGGTCTCGAATGCTCGCCTGCTTCCCCAATTTTCTGCCTCCGGGGTACTGTCCCTCATGGCCTCCATATCGGAAACCCTTAGTCCCGCACCCACGCATCTCCCAACCACGCAGTCCTTATCGGCGCCACCTGGTGCTTCGGACAACGCTCAGAGTGAGATAAACCTGTATGACCAAAATGAGGTCATCCCCATTCTTGGCCGCCCCATCTACCCGAAAGACGTAAACACACACCAGGCCACCTACCGTCCTTCAACTCTGATCCGGAAAAGCTTTCCTGCGCCGGGGATCCCGGGTGCCCCGTGTCTTTTCCGTGCCATTTCTTGGCGGCAGCAACATGCCCTGGGCGAGAAAGGGCCCTGGGCCATGGAGAGCAGGGCGGTCCGCAGGGCTGCCCTACGCCGGCCAATTCTCACGAGCGTTCTGCCCAAACCAATCCTGGTTTGGGCAGAACGCTCGTGAGAATTGGCCGGAAAACGCCCGGCGAAGTCATTCGGGCGCCGCACGTGTGCTGGGCCGCCCCCCACCGGGGCCTTGAGGGCATTGTGAGTGTCCGCACCCGATCGCCGCCAACAGGCACTCCACAAGATGGAATGCAGCAAGGACAACGCCCGTGGATCCTCGACCTGCGGGGGTCCCATCCCTGGCGCTCTACCATGGGGCCAGGCCCATCACGAAGTCCGACCTGAAACGCTCGCCTGCTTCCCCAACCTTCAGCTTCTGGGGTCCAGTCCCTCATGGCCTCCATATCGGAAACCCTTAGTCCCACACCCACGCATCTCCTAACCACGCAGTCTCCATCGGCGCCTCCTGGTGCTTTGGACAACGCTCAGAGTGAGATAAACATGTATGACCAAAATGAGGTCATCCCCATCCTTGGTTGCCGGCTCTACCTGAAAGATGGTGGCGCACACCAGGCCACCACCCGTCCTTCAACTCTGCTTTGGGAACGCTCCACTGCGCCGGCGTGTCCGGGTGCACCGTGTCTTTTCCGTGCCATTTCTTAGCGGCAGCAACATGCCCTGGGCGAGAAAGGGCCCTGGGCCATGGAGAGCAGGGCGGTCCGCAGGGCTGCCCTACGCCGGCCAATTCTCACGAGCGTTCTGCCCAAACCAATCCTGGTTTGGGCAGAACGATCGTGAGAATTGGCCGTAAAACGCCCGGCGAAGTCATTCGGGCGCCGCACGTCAGCTGGGCGGCCACCCCCCCGGGGCCTTGAAGGGCATTGTGAGTGCCCGCACCCGATCGCCGCCAGGAGGCACTCCACAAATAGATTGCAGCGAGGACAACGCCCGTGGATCCTCGGCCTGCAGGGGTCCCATCCCTGGCGCTCTACCATGGGGCCAGGCCCATCACGAAGTCTGGTCTGGAACGCTCGCCTGCTTCCCCAACTTTCTGCCTCAGGGGTACTGTCCCTCATGGCCTCCATATCGGAAACCCTTATTCCCGCACCCACGCATCTCCCAACCACGCAGTCTCTATCGGCGCCACCTGGTGCTTCGGACAACGCTCAGAGTGAGATAAACCTGTATGACCAAAATGAGGTCATCCCCATTCTTGGCCGCCCCATCTACCCGAAAGACGTAGGCACACACCAGGCCACCTACCGTCCTTCAACTCTGATCCGGAAAAGCTTTCCTTCGCCGGGGATCCCGGGTGCCCCGTGTCTTTTCCGTGCCATTTCTTGGCGGCAGCAATATGCCCTGGGCGAGAAAGGGCCCTGGGCCATGGAGAGCAGGGCGGTCCGCAGGGCTGCCCTACGCCGGCCAATTCTCATGAGCCTTCTGCCCAAACCAATCCTGGTTTTGGCAGAACGCTCGTGAGAATTGGCCGGAAAACGCCCGGCGAAGTCATTCGGGCGCCGCACGTGTGCTGGGCCGCCCCCCACCGGGGCCTTGAGGGCATTGTGAGTGTCCGCACCCGATCGCCGCAAACAGGCACTCCACAAGATGGAATGCAGCAAGGACAACGCCCGTGGATCCTCGACCTGCGGGGGTCCCATCTTTGGCGCTCTACCATGGGGCCAGGCCCATCACGAAGTCCGACCTGGAACGCTCGCCTGCTTCCCCAACCTTCAGCTTCTGGGGTCCTGTCCCTCATGGCCTCCATATCGGAAACCCTTAGTCCCACACCCACGCATCTCCTAACCACGCAGTCTCCATCGGCGCCTCCTGGTGCTTCGGACAACGCTCAGAGTGAGATAAACATGTATGACCAAAATGAGGTCATCCCCATCCTTGGTTGCCGGCTCTACCTGAAAGATGGTGGCGCACACCAGGCCACCACCCGTCCTAGAACTCTGCATTGGGAACGCTCCACTGCGGCGGCGTGTCCGGGTGCACCGTGTCTTTTCCGTGCCATTTCTTAGCGGCAGCAACATGCCCTGGGCGAGAAAGGGCCCTGGGCCATGGAGAGCAGGGCGGTCCGCAGGGCTGCCCTACGCCGGCCAATTCTCACGAGCGTTCTGCCCAAACCAATCCTGGTTTGGGAAGAACGCTCGTGAGAATTGGCCGGAAAACGCCCGGCGAAGTCATTCGGGCGCCGCACGTCAGCTGGGCGGCCACCCCCCCGGGACCTTGAAGGGCATTGTGAGTGCCCTCACCCGATCGCCGCCAGGAGGCACTCCACAAATGGATTGCAGCGAGGACAACGCCCGTGGATCCTCGGCCTGCAGGGGTCCCATCCCTGGCGCTCTATCATGGGGCCAGGCCCATCACGAAGTCCGGTCTGGAACGCTCGCCTGCTTCCCCAACTTTCTGCCTCCGGGGTACTGTCCCTCATGGCCTCCATATCGGAAACCCTTAGTCCCGCACCCACGCATCTCCCAACCACGCAGTCTCTATCGGCGCCACCTGGGGCTTCGGACATCGCTCAGAGTGAGATAAACCTGTATGACCAAAATGAGGTCATCCCCATTCTTGGCCGCCCCATCTACCCGAAAGACGTAGGCACACACCAGGCCACCTACCGTCCTTCAACTCTGATCCGGAAAAGCTTTCCTGCGCCGGGGATCCCGGGTGCCCCGTGTCTTTTCCGTGCCATTTCTTGGCGGCAGCAACATGCCCTGGGCGAGAAAGGGCCCTGGGCCATGGAGAGCAGGGCGGTCCGCAGGGCTGCCCTACGCCGGCCAATTCTCACGAGCGTTCTGCCCAAACCAATCCTGGTTTGGGCAGAACGCTCGTGAGAATTGGCCGGAAAACGCCCGGCGAAGTCATTCGGGCGCCGCACGTGTGCTGGGCCGCCCCCCACCGGGGCTTTGAGGGCATTGTGAGTGTCCGCACCCGATCGCTGCCAACAGGCACTCCACAAGATGGAATGCAGCAAGGACAACGCCCGTGGATCCTCGACCTGCGGGGGTCCCATCCCTGGCGCTCTACCATGGGGCCAGGCCCATCACGAAGTCCGGTCTGGAACGCTCGCCTGCTTCCCCAACCTTCAGCTTCTGGGGTCCTGTCCCTCATGGCCTGCATATCGGAAAACTTAGTCCCACACCCACGCATCTCCTAACCACGCAGTCTCCATCGGCGCCTCCTGGTGCTTCGGACAACGCTCAGAGTGAGATAAACCTGTATGACCAAAATGAGGTCATCCCCATCCTTGGTTGCCGGCTCTACCTGAAAGATGGTGGCGCACACCAGGCCACCACCCGTCCTTCAACTCTGCTTTGGGAACGCTCCACTGCGCAGGCGTTTCCGGGTGCACCGTGTCTTTTCCGTGACATTTCTTAGCGGCAGCAATATGCCCTGGGCGAGAAAGGGCCCTGGGCCATGGAGAGCAGGGCGGTCCGCAGGGCTGCCCTACGCCGGCCAATTCTCACGAGCGTTCTGCCCAAACCAATCCTGGTTTGGGAAGAACGCTCGTGAGAATTGGCCGGAAAACGCCCGGCGAAGTCATTCGGGCGCCGCACGTCAGCTGGGCGGCCACCCCCCCGGGACCTTGAAGGGCATTGTGAGTGCCCGCACCCGATCGCCGCCAGGAGGCACTCCACAAATGGATTGCAGCGAGGACAACGCCCGTGGATCCTCGGCCTGCAGGGGTCCCATCCCTGGCGCTCTACCATGGGACCAGGCCCATCACGAAGTCCGGTCTGGAACGCTCGCCTGCTTCCCCAACTTTCTCCCTCCGTGGTACTGTCCCTCATGGCCTCCATATCGGAAACTCTTAGTCCCGCACCCACGCATCTCCCAACCACGCAGTCCTTATCGGCGCCACCTGGTGCTTCGGACAACGCTCAGAGTGAGATAAACCTGTATGACCAAAATGAGGTCATCCCCATTCTTGGCCGCCCCATCTACCCGAAAGACGTAGGCACACACCAGGCCACCTACCGTCCTTCAACTCTGATCCGGAAAAGCTTTCCTGCGCCGGGGATCCCGGGTGTCCCGTGTCTTTTCCGTGCCATTTCTTGGCGGCAGCAACATGCCCTGGGCGAGAAAGAGCCCTGGGCCATGGAGAGCAGGGCGGTCCGCAGGGCTGCCCTACGCCGGCCAATTCTCACGAGCGTACTGCCCAAACCAATCCTGGTTTGGGCAGAACGCTCGTGAGAATTGGCCGGAAAACGCCCGGCGAAGTCATTCGGGCGCCGCACGTGTCCTGGGCCGCCCCCCACCGGGGCCTTGAGGGCATTGTGAGTGTCCGCACCCGATCGCCGCCAACAGGCACTCCACAAGATGGAATGCAGCAAGGACAACGCCCGTGGATCCTCGACCTGCGGGGGTCCCATCCCTGGCGCTCTACCATGGGGCCAGGCCCATCACGAAGTCCGACCTGGAACGCTCGCCTGCTTCCCCAACCTTCAGCTTCTGGGGTCCTGTCCCTCATGGCCTCCATATCGGAAACCCTTAGTCCCACACCCACGCATCTCCTAACCACGCAGTCTCCATCGGCGCCTCCTGGTGCTTCGGACAACGCTCAGTGTGAGATAAACATGTATGACCAAAATGAGGTCATCCCCATCCTTGGTTGCCGGCTCTACCTGAAAGATGGTGGCGCACACCAGGCCACCACCAGTCCTTCAACTATGCTTTGGGAACGCTCCATTGCGCCGGCGTGTCCGGGTGCACCGTGTCTTTTCCGTGCCATTTCTTAGCGGCAGCAACATGCCCTGGGCGAGAAAGGGCCCTGGGCCATGGAGAGCAGGGCGGTCCGCAGGGCTGTCCTACGCCGGCCAATTCTCACGAGCGTTCTGCCCAAACCAATCCTGGTTTGGGCAGAACGCTCGTGAGAATTGCCCGGAAAACGCCCGGCAAGGTCATTCGGGCGCCGCACGTGTCCTGGGCCGCCCCCCACCGGGGCCTTGAGGGCATTGTGTGTGTCCGCACCCGATCACCGCCAACAGGCACTCCACAAGATGGAATGCAGCAAGGACAACGCCCGTGGATCCTCGACCTGCGGGGGTCCCATCCCTGGCGCTCTACCATGGGGCCAGGCCCATCACGAAGTCCGACCTGGAACGCTCGCCTGCTTCCCCAACCTTCAGCTTCTGGGGTCCTGTCCCTCATGGCCTCCATATCGGAAACCCTTAGTCCCACACCCACGCATCTCCTAACCACGCAGTCTCCATCGGCGCCTCCTGGTGCTTCGGACAACGCTCAGAGTGAGATAAACATGTATGACCAAAATGAGGTCATCCCCATCCTTGGTTGCCGGCTCTACCTGAAAGATGGTGGCGCACACCAGGCCACCACCCGTCCTTCAACTCTGCTTTGGGAACCCAACACTGCACGGCGTGTCCGGGTGCACCGTGTCTTTTCCGTGCCATTTCTTAGCGGCAGCAACATGCCCTGGGCAGAAAAGGGCCCTGGGCCATGGAGAGCAGGGCGGTCCGTAGGGCTGCCCTACGCCGGCAAATTCTCACGAGCGTTCTGCCCAAACCAATCCTGGTTTGGGCAGAACGCTCGTGAGAATTGGCCGGAAAACGCCCGGCGAAGTCATTCGGGCGCCGCACGTCAGCTGGGCGCCCCCCACCCCGGGGCCTTGAAGGGCATTGTGAGTGCCCGCACCCGATCGCCGCCAGGAGGCACTCCACAAATGGATTGCAGCGAGGACAACGCCCGTGGATCCTCGGCCTGCAGGGGTCCCATCCCTGGCGCTCTACCATGGGGCCAGGCCCATCACGAAGTCCGACCTGGAACGCTCGCTTGCTTCCCCAACCTTCAGCTTCTGGGGTCCTGTCCCTCATGACCTCCATATCGGAAACCCTTAGTCCCACACGCACGCATCTCCTAACCACGCAGTCTCCATCGGCGCCTCCTGGTGCTTCGGACAACGCTCAGAGTGAGATAAACATGTATGACCAAAATGAGGTCATCCCCATCCTTGGTTGCCGGCTCTACCTGAAAGATGGTGGCGCACACCAGGCCACCACCCGTCCTTCAACTCTGCTTTGGGAACGCTCCACTGCGCCGGCGTGTCCGGGTGCACCGTTTCTTTTCCGTGCCATTTCTTAGCGGCAGCAACATGCCCTGGGCGAGAAAGGGCCCTGGGCCATGGAGAGCAGGGCGGTCCGCAGGGCTGCCCTACGCCGGCCAATTCTCACGAGCGTTCTGCCCAAACCAATCCTGGTTTGGGCAGAACGCTCGTGAGAATTGGCCGGAAAACGCCCGGCGAAGTCATTCGGGCGCCGCACGTCAGCTGGGCGGCCACCGCCCCCGGGGCCTTGAAGGGCATTGTGAGTGTCCGCACCCGATCGCTGCCAACAGGCACTCCACAAGATGGAATGCAGCAAGGACAACGCCCGTGGATCCTCGACCTGCGGGGGTCCCATCCCTGGCGCTCTACCATGGGGCCAGGCCCATCACGAAGTCCGGTCTGGAACGCTCGCCTGCTTCCCCAACTTTCTCCCTCCGTGGTACTGTCCCTCATGGCCTCCATATCGGAAACCCTTAGTCCTGCACCCACGCATCTCCCAACCACGCAGTCCTTATCGGCGCCACCTGGTGCTTCGGACAACGCTCAGAGTGAGATAAACCTGTATGACCAAAATGAGGTCATCCCCATTCTTGGCCGCCCCATCTACCCGAAAGACGTAGGCACACACCAGGCCACCTACCGTCCTTCAACTCTGATCCGGAAAAGCTTTCCTGCGCCGGGGATCCCGGGTGTCCCGTGTCTTTTCCGTGCCATTTCTTGGCGGCAGCAACATGCCCTGGGCGAGAAAGAGCCCTGGGCCATGGAGAGCAGGGCGGTCCGCAGGGCTGCCCTACGCCGGCCAATTCTCACGAGCGTTCTGCCCAAACCAATCCTGGTTTGGGCAGAACGCTCGTGAGAATTGGCCGGAAAACGCCCGGCGAAGTCATTCGGGCGCCGCACGTGTGCTGGGCCGCCCCCCACCGGGGCCTTGAGGGCATTGTGAGTGTCCGCACCCGATCGCCGCCAACAGGCACTCCACAAGATGGAATGCAGCAAGGACAACGCCCGTGGATCCTCGACCTGCGGGGGTCCCATCCCTGGCGCTCTACCATGGGGCCAGGCCCATCACGAAGTCCGACCTGGAACGCTCGCCTGCTTCCCCAACCTTCAGCTTCTGGGGTCCTGTCCCTCATGGCCTCCATATCGGAAACCCTTAGTCCCACACCCACGCATCTCCTAACCACGCAGTCTCCATCGGCGCCTCCTGGTGCTTCGGACAACGCTCAGAGTGAGATAAACATGTATGACCAAAATGAGGTCATCCCCATCCTTGGTTGCCGGCTCTACCTGAAAGATGGTGGCGCACACCAGGCCACCACCCGTCCCTCAACTCTGCTTTGGGACGCTCCACTGCACGGCGTGTCCGGGTGCACCGTGTCTTTTCCGTGCCATTTCTTAGCGGCAGCAACATGCCCTGGGCAGAAAAGGGCCCTGGGCCATGGAGAGCAGGAAGGTCCGTAGGGCTGCCCTACGCCGGCCAATTCTCACGAGCGTTCTGCCCAAACCAATCCTGGTTTGGGCAGAACGCTCGTGAGAATTGGCCGGAAAACGCCCGGCGAAGTCATTCGGGCGCCGCACGTCAGCTGGGCGCCCCCCCCCCGGGACCTTGAAGGGCATTGTGAGTGCCCGCACCCGATCGCCGCCAGGAGGCACTCCACAAATGGATTGCAGCGAGGACAACGCCCGTGGATCCTCGGCCTCCAGGGGTCCCATCCCTGGCGCTCTACCATGGGGCCAGGCCCATCACGAAGTCCGGTCTGGAACGCTCGCCTGCTTCCCCAACCTTCTGCCTCCGGGGTACTATCCCTCATGGCCTCCATATCGGAAACCCTTAGTCCCGCACCCACGCATCTCCCAACCACGCAGTCTCTATCGGCGCCACCTGGTGCTTCGGACAACGCTCAGAGTGAGATAAACCTGTATGACCAAAATGAGGTCATCCCCATTCTTGGCCGCCCCATCTACCCGAAAGACATAGGCACACACCAGGCCACCTACCGTCCTTCAACTTTGATCCGGAAAAGCTTTCATGCGCCGGGGATCCCGGGTGCCCCGTGTCTTTTCCGTGACATTTTTTGGCGGCAGCAACATGCCCTGGACGAGAAAGGGCCGTGGGCCATGGAGAGCAGGGCGGTCCGCAGGGCTGCCCTACGCCGGCCAATTCTCACGAGCGTTCTGCCCAAACCAATCCTGGTTTGGGCAGAACGCTCGAGAGAATTGGCGGGAAAACGCCCGGCTAAGTCATTCGGGCGCCGCACGTCAGCTGGGCGGCCACCCCCCCGGGGCCTTGAAGGGCATTGTGAGTGCCCTCACCCGATCGCGGACAGGAGGCACTCCACAAATGATTGCAGCGAGGACAATGCCCGTGGATCCTCGGCCTGCAGGTGTCCCATCCCTGGCGCTCTACCATGGGGCCAGGCCCATCACGAAGTCCGGTCTGGAACGCTCGCCTGCTTCCCCAACTTTCTGCCTCCGGGGTACTGTCCCTCGGCCTCCATATCGGAAACCCTTAGTCCCGCACCCATGCATCTCCCAACCACGCAGTCCTTATCGGCGCCACCTGGTGCTTCGGACAACGCTCAGAGTGAGATAAACCTGTATGACCCAAATGAGGTCATCCCCATTCTTGGCCGCCCCATCTACCCGAAAGACGTAAACACACACCAGTCCACCTACCGTCCTTCAACTCTGATCCGGAAAAGCTTTCCTGCGCCGGGGATCCCGGGTGCCCCGTGTCTTTTCCGTGCCATTTCTTGGCGGCAGCAACATGCCCTGGGCGAGAAAGGGCCCTGGGCCATGGAGAGCAGGGCGGTCCGCAGGGCTGCCCTACGCCGGCCAATTCTCACGAGCGTTCTGCCCAAACCAATCCTGGTTTGGGCAGAACGCTCGTGAGAATTGGCCGGAAAACGCCCGGCGAAGTCATTCGGGCGCCGCACGTGTGCTGGGCTGCCCCCCACCGGGGCCTTGAGGGCATTGTGAGTGTCCGCACCCGATCGCCGCCAACAGGCACTCCACAAGATGGAATGCAGCAAGGACAACGCCCGTGGATCATCGACCTGCGGGGGTCCCATCCCTGGCGCTCTACCATGGGGCCAGGCCCATCACGAAGTCCGACCTGAACGCTCGCCTGCTTCCCCAACCTTCAGCTTCTGGGGTCCAGTCCCTCATGGCCTCCATATCGGAAACCCTTAGTCCCACACCCACGCATCTCCTAACCACGCAGTCTCCATCGGCGCCTCCTGGTGCTTCGGACAACGCTCAGAGTGAGATATACATGTATGACCAAAATGAGGTCATCCCCATCCTTGGTTGCCGGCTCTACCTGAAAGATGGTGGCGCACACCAGGCCACCACCCATCCTTCAACTCTGCTTTGGGAACGCTCCACTGCGCCGGCGTGTCCGGGTGCACCGTGTCTTTTCCGTGCCATTTCTTAGCGGCAGCAACATGCCCTGGGCGAGAAAGGGCCCTGGGCCATGGAGAGCAGGGCGTTCCGCAGGGCTGCCCTACGCCGGCCAATTCTCACGCGCGTTCTGCCCAAACCAATCCTGGTTTGGGCAGAACGCTCGTGAGAACTGGCCGGAAAACGCCCGGCGAAGTCATTCGGGCGCCGCACGTCAGCTGGGCGGCCACCCCCCCTGGCCCTTGAAGGGCATTGTGAGTGCCGGCACCCGATCGCCGACAGGAGGCACTCCACAAATGGATTGCAGCGAGGAAAACGCCCGTGGATTCTCGGCCTGCAGGGGTCCCATCCCTGGCGCTCTACCATGGGGCCAGGCCCATCACGAAGTCCGACCTGGAACGCTCGCTTGCTTCCCCAACCTTCAGCTTCTGGGGTCCTGTCCCTCATGACCTCCATATCGGAAACCCTTAGTCCCACACCCACGCATCTCCTAACCACGCAGTCTCCATCGGCGCCTCCTGGTGCTTCGGACAACGCTCAGAGTGAGATAAACATGTATGACCAAAATGAGGTCATCCCCATCCTTGGTTGCCGGCTCTACCTGAAAGATGGTGGCGCACACCAGGCCACCACCCGTCCTAGAACTCTGCTTTGGGAACGCTCCACTGCGCCGGCGTGTCCGGGTGCACCGTGTCTTTTCCGTGCCATTTCTTAGCGGCAGCAACATGCCCTGGGCGAGAAAGGGCCCTGGGCCATGGAGAGCAGGGCGGTCCGCAGGGCTGCCCTACGCCGGCCAATTCTCACGAGCGTTCTGCCCAAACCAATCCTGGTTTGGGAAGAACGCTCGTGAGAATTGGCCGGAAAACGCCCGGCGAAGTCATTCGGGCGCCGCACGTCAGCTGGGCGGCCACCCCCCCGGGACCTTGAAGGGCATTGTGAGTGCCCGCACCCGATCGCCGCCAGGAGGCACTCCACAAATGGATTGCAGCGAGGACAACGCCCGTGGATCCTCGGCCTGCAGGGGTCCCATCCCTGGCGCTCTACCATGGGTCCAGGCCCATCACGAAGTCCGGTCTGGAACTCTCGCCTGCTTCCCCAACTTTCTCCCTCCGTGGTACTGTCCCTCATGGCCTCCATATCGCAAACTCTTAGTCCCGCACCCACGCATCTCCCAACCACGCAGTCCTTATCGGCGCCACCTGGTGCTTCGGACAACGCTCAGAGTGAGATAAACCTGTATGACCAAAATGAGGTCATCCCCATTCTTGGCCGCCCCATCTACCCGAAAGACGTAGGCACACACCAGGCCACCTACCGTCCTTCAACTCTGATCCGGAAAAGCTTTCCTGCGCCGGGGATCCCGGGTGTCCCGTGTCTTTTCCGTGCCATTTCTTGGCGGCAGCAACATGCCCTGGGCGAGAAAGAGCCCTGGGCCATGGAGAGCAGGGCGGTCCGCAGGGCTGCCCTACGCCGGCCAATTCTCACGAGCGTACTGCCCAAACCAATCCTGGTTTGGGCAGAACGCTCGTGAGAATTGCCCGGAAAACGCCCGGCGAAGTCATTCGGGCGCCGCACGTGTCCTGGGCCGCCCCCCACCGGGGCCTTGAGGGCATTGTGAGTGTCCGCACCCGATCGCCGCCAACAGGCACTCCACAAGATGGAATGCAGCAAGGACAACGCCCGTGGATCCTCGACCTGCGGGGGTCCCATCCCTGGCGCTCTACCATGGGGCCAGGCCCATCACGAAGTCCGACCTGGAACGCTCGCCTGCTTCCCCAACCTTCAGCTTCTGGGGTCCTGTCCCTCATGGCCTCCATATCGGAAACCCTTAGTCCCACACCCACGCATCTCCTAACCACGCAGTCTCCATCGGCGCCTCCTGGTGCTTCGGACAACGCTCAGAGTGAGATAAACATGTATGACCAAAATGAGGTCATCCCCATCCTTGGTTGCCGGCTCTACCTGAAAGATGGTGGCGCACACCAGGCCACCACCCGTCCTTCAACTCTGCTTTGGGAACGCTCCACTGCGCCGGCGTTTCCGAGTGCACCGTGTCTTTTCCGTGACATTTCTTAGCGGCAGCAACATGCCCTGGGCGAGAAAGGGCCCTGGGCCATGGAGAGCAGGGCGGTCCGCAGGGCTGCCCTACGCCGGCCAATTCTCACGAGCGTTCTGCCCAAACCAATCCTGGTTTGGGCAGAACGCTCGTGAGAATTGGCCGGAAAACGCCCGGCGAAGTCATTCGGGCGCCGCACGTCAGCTGGGCGGCCACCCCCCCGGGGCCTTGAAGGGCATTGTGAGTGCCCGCACCCGATCGCCGCCAGGAGGCACTCCACAAATGGATTGCAGCGAGGACAACGCCCGTGGATCCTCGGCCTGCAGCGGTCCCATCCCTGGCGCTCTACCATGGGGCCAGGCCCATCACGAAGTCCGGTCTGGAACGCTCGCCTGCTTCCCCAACTTTCTGCCTCAGGGGTACTGTCCCTCATGGCCTCCATATCGGAAACCCTTATTCCCGCACCCACGCATCTCCCAACCACGCAGTCTCTATCGGCGCCACCTGGTGCTTCGGACAACGCTCAGAGTGAGATAAACCTGTATGACCAAAATGAGGTCATCCCCATTCTTGGCCGCTCCATCTACCCGAAAGACGTAGGCACACACCAGGCCACCTACCGTCCTTCAACTCTGATCCGGAAAAGCTTTCCTTCGCCGGGGATCCCGGGTGCCCCGTGTCTTTTCCGTGCCATTTCTTGGCGGCAGCAATATGCCCTGGGCGAGAAAGGGCCCTGGGCCATGGAGAGCAGGGCGGTCCGCAGGGCTGCCCTACGCCGGCCAATTCTCATGAGCGTTCTGCCCAAACCAATCCTGGTTTTGGCAGAACGCTCGTGAGAATTGGCCGGAAAACGCCCGGCGAAGTCATTCGGGCGCCGCACGTGTGCTGGGCCGCCCCCCACCGGGGCCTTGAGGGCATTGTGAGTGTCCGCACCCGATCGCCGCCAACAGGCACTCCACAAGATGGAATGCAGCAAGGACAACGCCCGTGGATCCTCGACCTGCGGGGGTCCCATCCCTGGCGCTCTACCATGGGGCCAGGCCCATCACGAAGTCCGACCTGGAACGCTCGCCTGCTTCCCCAACCTTCAGCTTCTGGGGTCCTGTCCCTCATGGCCTCCATATCGGAAACCCTTAGTCCCACACCCACGCATCTCCTAACCACGCAGTCTCCATCGGCGCCTCCTGGTGCCTCGGACAACGCTCACAGTGAGATAAACATGTATGACCAAAATGAGGTCATCCCCATCCTTGGTTGCCGGCTCTACCTGAAAGATGGTGGCGCACACCAGGCCACCACCCGTCCTAGAACTCTGCTATGGGTACGCTCCACTGCGCCGGCGTGTCCGGGTGCACCGTGTCTTTTCCGTGCCATTTCTTAGCGGCAGCAACATGCCCTGGGCGAGAAAGGGCCCTGGGCCATGGAGAGCAGGGCGGTCCGCAGGGCTGCCCTACGCCGGCCAATTCTCACGCGCGTTCTGCCCAAACCAATCCTGGTTTGGGCAGAACGCTCGTGAGAATTGGCCGGAAAACGCACGGCGAAGTCATTCGGGCGCCGCACGTCAGCTGGGCGGCCACCCCCCCGGGACCTTGAAGCGCATTGTGAGTGCCCGCACCCGATCGCCGCCAGGAGGCACTCCACAAATGGATTGCAGCGAGGACAACGCCCGTGGATCCTCGGCCTGCAGGGGTCCCATCCCTGGCGCTCTACCATGGGGCCAGGCCAATCACGAAGTCCGACCTGGAACGCTCGCCTGCTTCCCCAACTTTCTCCCTCCGTGGTACTGTCCCTCATGGCCTCCATATCGGAAACCCTTAGTCCCGCACCCACGCATCTCCCAACCACGCAGTCCTTATCGGCGCCACCTGGTGCTTCGGACAACGCTCAGAGTGAGATAAACCTGTATGACCAAAATGAGGTCATCCCCATTCTTGGCCGCCCCATCTACCCGAAAGACGGAGGCACACACCAGGCCACCTACCGTCCTTCCACTCTGATCCGGAAAAGCTTTCCTGCGCCGGGGATCCCGGGTGTCCCGTGTCTTTTCCGTGCCCTTTCTTGGCGGCAGCAACATGCCCTGGGCGAGAAAGGGCCCTGGGCCATGGAGAGCAGGGCGGTCCGCAGGGCTGCCCTACGCCGGCCAATTCTCACGAGCGTTCTGCCCAAACCAATCCTGGTTTGGGAAGAACGCTCGTGAGAATTGGCCGGAAAACGCCCGGCGAAGTCATTCGGGCGCCGCACGTCAGCTGGGCGGCCACCCCCCCGGGGCCTTGAAGGGCATTGTGAGTGCCCGCACCCGATCGCCGCCAACAGGCACTCCACAAGATGGAATGCAGCAAGGACAACGCCCGTGGATCCTCGACCTGCGGGGGTCCCATCCCTGGCGCTCTACCATGGGGCCAGGCCCATCACGAAGTCCGACCTGGAACGCTCGCCTGCTTCCCCAACCTTCAGCTTCTGGGGTCCTGTCCCTCATGGCCTCCATATCGGAAACCCTTAGTCCCACACCCACGCATCTCCTAACCACGCAGTCTCTATCGGCGCCTCCTGGTGCTTCGGACAACGCTCAGAGTGAGATAAACCTGTATGACCAAAATGAGGTCATCCCCATTCTTGGTTGCCGGCTCTACCTGAAAGATGGTGGCGCACACCAGGCCACCACCCGTCCTTCAACTCTGCTTTGGGAACGCTCCACTGCACGGCGTGTCCGGGTGCACCGTGTCTTTTCCGTGCCATTTCTTAGCGGCAGCAACATGCCCTGGGCAGAAAAGGGCCCTGGGCCATGGAGAGCAGGGCGGTCCGTAGGGCTGCCCTACGCCGGCCAATTCTCACGAGCGTTCTGCCCAAACCAATCCTGGTTTGGGCAGAACGCTCGTGAGAATTGGCCGGAAAACACCCGGCGAAGTCATTCGGGCGCCGCACGTCAGCTGGGCGCACCCCCCCCCCGGGGCCTTGAAGGGCATTGTGAGTGCCCGCACCCGATCGCCGCCAGGAGGCACTCCACAAATGGATTGCAGCGAGGACAACGCCCGTGGATCCTCGGCCTGCAGGGGTCCCATCCCTGGCGCTCTACCATGGGGCCAGGCCCATCACGAAGTCCGGTCTGGAACGCTCGCCTGCTTCCCCAACCTTCTGCCTCCGGGGTACTATCCCTCATGGCCTCCATATCGGAAACCCTTAGTCCCACACCCACGCATCTCCTAACCACGCAGTCTCCATCGGCGCCTCCTGGTGCTTCGGACAACGCTCAGAGTGAGATAAACATGTATGACCAAAATGAGGTCATCCCCATCCTTGGTTGCCGGCTCTACCTGAAAGATGGTGGCGCACACCAGGCCACCACCCGTCCTTCAACTCTGCTTTGGGAACGCTCCACTGCGCAGGCGTTTCCGGGTGCACCGTGTCTTTTCCGTGACATTTCTTAGCGGCAGCAATATGCCCTGGGCGAGAAAGGGCCCTGGGCCATGGAGAGCAGGGCGGTCCGCAGGGCTGCCCTACGCCGGCCAATTCTCACGAGCGTTGAAGAACGCTCGTGAGAATTGGCCGGAAAACGCCCGGCGAAGTCATTCGGGCGCCGCACGTCAGCTGGGCGGCCACCCCCCCGGGACCTTGAAGGGCATTGTGAGTGCCCGCACCCGATCGCCGCCAGGAGGCACTCCACAAATGGATTGCAGCGAGGACAACGCCCGTGGATCCTAGGCCTGCAGGTGTCCCATCCCTGGCGCTCTACCATGGGACCAGGCCCATCACGAAGTCCGGTCTGGAACGCTCGCCTGCTTCCCCAACTTTCTCCCTCCGTGGTACTGTCCCTCATGGCCTCCATATCGGAAACCCTTAGTCCTGCACCCACGCATCTCCCAACCACGCAGTCCTTATCGGCGCCACCTGGTGCTTCGGACAACGCTCAGAGTGAGATAAACCTGTATGACCAAAATGAGGTCATCCCCATTCTTGGCCGCCCCATCTACCCGAAAGACGTAGGCACACACCAGGCCACCTACCGTCCTTCAACTCTGATCCGGAAAAGCTTTCCTGCGCCGGGGATCCCGGGTGTCCCGTGTCTTTTCCGTGCCATTTCTTGGAGGCAGCAACATGCCCTGGGCGAGAAAGAGCCCTGGGCCATGGAGAGCAGGGCGGTCCGCAGGGCTGCCCTACGCCGGCCAATTCTCACGAGCGTTCTGCCCAAACCAATCCTGGTTTGGGCAGAACGCTCGTGAGAATTGGCCGGAAAACGCCCGGCGAAGTCATTCGGGCGCCGCACGTGTGCTGGGCCGCCCCCCACCGGGGCCTTGAGGGCATTGTGAGTGTCCGCACCCGATCGCCGCCAACAGGCACTCCACAAGATGGAATGCAGCAAGGACAACGCCCGTGGATCCTCGACCTGCGGGGGTCCCATCCCTGGCGCTCTACCATGGGGCCAGGCCCATCACGAAGTCCGGTCTGGAACGCTCGCCTGCTTCCCCAACCTTCAGCTTCTGGGGTCCTGTCCCTCATGGCCTCCATATCGGAAACCCTTAGTCCCACACCCACGCATCTCCTAACCACGCAGTCTCCATCGGCGCCTCCTGGTGCTTCGGACAACGCTCAGAGTGAGATAAACATGTATGACCAAAATGAGGTCATCCCCATCCTTGGTTGCCGGCTCTACCTGAAAGATGGTGGCGCACACCAGGCCACCACCCGTCCCTCAACTCTGCTTTGGGACGCTCCACTGCACGGCGTGTCCGGGTGCACCGTGTCTTTTCCGTGCCATTTCTTAGCGGCAGCAACATGCCCTGGGCAGAAAAGGGCCCTGGGCCATGGAGAGCAGGAAGGTCCGTAGGGCTGCCCTACGCCGGCCAATTCTCACGAGCGTTCTGCCCAAACCAATCCTGGTTTGGGCAGAACGCTCGTGAGAATTGGCCGGAAAACGCCCGGCGAAGTCATTCGGGCGCCGCACGTCAGCTGGGCGCCCCCCCCCCGGGGCCTTGAAGGGCATTGTGAGTGCCCGCACCCGATCGCCGCCAGGAGGCACTCCACAAATGGATTGCAGCGAGGACAACGCCCGTGGATCCTCGGCCTGCAGGGGTCCCATCCCTGGCGCTCTACCATGGGGCCAGGCCCATCACGAAGTCCGGTCTGGAACGCTCGCCTGCTTCCCCAACCTTCTGCCTCCGGGGTACTATCCCTCATGGCCTCCATATCGGAAACCCTTAGTCCCGCACCCACGCATCTCCCAACCACGCAGTCTCTATCGGCGCCACCTGGTGCTTCGGACAACGCTCAGAGTGAGATAAACCTGTATGACCAAAATGAGGTCATCCCCATTCTTGGCCGCCCCATCTACCCGAAAGACATAGGCACACACCAGGCCACCTACCGTCCTTCAACTTTGATCCGGAAAAGCTTTCCTGCGCCGGGGATCCCGGGTGCCCCGTGTCTTTTCCGTGACATTTTTTGGCGGCAGCAACATGCCCTGGGCGAGAAAGGGCCGTGGGCCATGGAGAGCAGGGCGGTCCGCAGGGCTGCCCTACGCCGGCCAATTCTCACAAGCGTTCTGCCCAAACCAATCCTGGTTTGGGCAGAACGCTCGTGAGAATTGGCGGGAAAACGCCCGGCTAAGTCATTCGGGCGCCGCACGTCAGCTGGGCGGCCACCCCCCCGGGGCCTTGAAGGGCATTGTGAGTGCCCGCACCCGATCGCCGACAGGAGGCACTCCACAAATGATTGCAGCGAGGACAATGCCCGTGGATCCTCGGCCTGCAGGTGTCCCATCCCTGGCGCTCTACCATGGGGCCAGGCCCATCACGAAGTCCGGTCTGGAACGCTCGCCTGCTTCCCCAACTTTCTGCCTCCGGGGTACTGTCCCTCATGGCCTCCATATCGGAAACCCTTAGTCCCACACCCACGCATCTCCCAACCACGCAGTCCTTATCGGCGCCACCTGGTGCTTCGGACAACGCTCAGAGTGACATAAACCTGTATGACCCAAATGAGGTCATCCCCATTCTTGGCCGCCCCATCTACCCGAAAGACGTAAACACACACCAGGCCACCTACCGTCCTTCAACTCTGATCCGGAAAAGCTTTCCTGCACCGGGGATCCCGGGTGCCCCGTGTCTTTTCCGTGCCATTTCTTGGCGGCAGCAACATGCCCTGGGCGAGAAAGGGCCCTGGGCCATGGAGAGCAGGGCGGTCCGCAGGGCTGCCCTACGCCGGCCAATTCTCACGAGCGTTCTGCCCAAACCAATCCTGGTTTGGGCAGAACGCTCGTGAGAATTGGCCGGAAAACGCCCGGCGAAGTCATTCGGGCGCCGCACGTGTGCTGGGCTGCCCCCCACCGGGGCCTTGAGGGCATTGTGAGTGTCCGCACCCGATCGCCGCCAACAGGCACTCCACAAGATGGAATGCAGCAAGGACAACGCCCGTGGATCCTCGACCTGCGGGGGTCCCATCCCTGGCGCTCTACCATGGGGCCAGGCCCATCACGAAGTCCGACCTGAACGCTCGCCTGCTTCCCCAACCTTCAGCTTCTGGGGTCCAGTCCCTCATGGCCTCCATATCGGAAACCCTTAGTCCCACACCCACGCATCTCCTAACCACGCAGTCTCCATCGGCGCCTCCTGGTGCTTCAGACAACGCTCAGAGTGAGATAAACATGTATGACCAAAATGAGGTCATCCCCATCCTTGGTTGCCGGCTCTACCTGAAAGATGGTGGCGCACACCAGGCCACCACCCATCCTTCAACTCTGCTTTGGGAACGCTCCACTGCGCCGGCGTGTCCGGGTGCACCGTGTCTTTTCCGTGCCATCTTAGCGGCAGCAACATGCCCTGGGCGAGAAAGGGCCCTGGGCCATGGAGAGCAGGGCGTTCCGCAGGGCTGCCCTACGCCGGCCAATTCTCACGCGCGTTCTGCCCAA
Organism: Mustela nivalis; assembly: GCF_964662115.1. Lineage (NCBI taxonomy): Eukaryota > Metazoa > Chordata > Mammalia > Carnivora > Mustelidae > Mustela > Mustela nivalis. The sequence continues at coordinate 250,959 of NW_028135935.1, forward strand.
ACCAATCCTGGTTTGGGCAGAACGCTCGTGAGAACTGGCCGGAAAACGCCCGGCGAAGTCATTCGGGCGCCGCACGTCAGCTGGGCGGCCACCCACCCTGGCCCTTGAAGGGCATTGTGAGTGCCGGCACCCGATCGCCGACAGGAGGCACTCCACAAATGGATTGCAGCGAGGAAAACGCCCGTGGATCCTCGGCCTGCAGGGGTCCCATCCCTGGCGCTCTACCATGGGGCCAGGCCCATCACGAAGTCCGACCTGGAACGCTCGCTTGCTTCCCCAACCTTCAGCTTCTGGGGTCCTGTCCCTCATGACCTCCATATCGGAAACCCTTAGTCCCACACCCACGCATCTCCTAACCACGCAGTCTCCATCGGCGCCTCCTGGTGCTTCGGACAACGCTCAGAGTGAGATAAACATGTATGACCAAAATGAGGTCATCCCCATCCTTGGTTGCCGGCTCTACCTGAAAGATGGTGGCGCACACCAGGCCACCAACCGTCCTTCAACTCTGCTTTGGGAACGCTCCACTGCGCCGGCGTGTCCGGGTGCACCGTGTCTTTTCCGTGCCATTTCTTAGCGGCAGCAACATGCCCTGGGCGAGAAAGGGCCCTGGGCCATGGAGAGCAGGGCGGTCCGCAGGGCTGCCCTACGCCGGCCAATTCTCACGAGCGTTCTGCCCAAACCAATCCTGGTTTGGGCAGAACGCTCGTGAGAATTGGCCGGAAAACGCCCGGCGAAGTCATTCGGGCGCCGCACGTCAGCTGGGCGGCCACCGCCCCCGGGGCCTTGAAGGGCATTGTGAGTGCCCGCACCCGATCGCCGCCAGGAGGCACTCCACAAATGGATTGCAGCGAGGACAACGCCCGTGGATCCTCGGCCTGCAGGGGTCCCATCCCTGGCGCTCTACCATGGGGCCAGGCCCATCACGAAGTCCGGTCTGGAACGCTCGCCTGCTTCCCCAACTTTCTGCCTCCGGGGTACTGTCCCTCATGGCCTCCATATCGGAAACCCTTAGTCCCGCACCCACGCATCTCCCAACCACGCAGTCTCTATCGGCGCCACCTGGGGCTTCGGACATCGCTCAGAGTGAGATAAACCTGTATGACCAAAATGAGGTCATCCCCATTCTGGCCGCCCCATCTACCCGAAAGACGTAGGCACACACCAGGCCACCTACCGTCCTTCAACTCTGATCCGGAAAAGCTTTCCTGCGCCGGAGATCCCGGGTGCCCCGTGTCTTTTCCGTGCCATTTCTTGGCGGCAGCAACATGCCCTGGGTGAGAAAGGGCCCTGGGCCATGGAGAGCAGGGCGGTCCGCAGGGCTGCCCTACGCCGGCCAATTCTCACGAGCGGTCTGCCCAAACCAATCCTGGTTTGGGCAGAACGCTCGTGAGAATTGGCCGGAAAACGCCCGGCGAAGTCATTCGGGTGCCGCACGTGTGCTGGGCAGCCCCCCACCGGGGCCTTGAGGGCATTGTGAGTGTCCGCACCCGATCGCTGCCAACAGGCACTCCACAAGATGGAATGCAGCAAGGACAACGCCCGTGGATCCTCGACCTGCGGGGGTCCCATCCCTGGCGCTCTACCATGGGGCCAGGCCCATCACGAAGTCCGGTCTGGAACGCTCGCCTGCTTCCCCAACCTTCAGCTTCTGGGGTCCTGTCCCTCATGGCCTGCATATCGGAAAACTTAGTCCCACACCCACGCATCTCCTAACCACGCAGTCTCCATCGGCGTCTCCTGGTGCTTCGGACAACGCTCAGAGTGAGATAAACATGTATGACCAAAATGAGGTCATCCCCATCCTTGGTTGCCGGCTCTACCTGAAAGATGGTGGCGCACACCAGGCCACCACCCGTCCTTCAACTCTGCTTTGGGAACGCTCCACTGCGCCGGCGTTTCCGAGTGCACCGTGTCTTTTCCGTGACATTTCTTAGCGGCAGCAACATGCCCTGGGCGAGAAAGGGCCCTGGGCCATGGAGAGCAGGGCGGTCCGCAGGGCTGCCCTACGCCGGCCAATTCTCACGAGCGTTCTGCCCAAACCAATCCTGGTTTGGGCAGAACGCTCGTGAGAATTGGCCGGAAAACGCCCGGCGAACTCATTCGGGCGCCGCACGTCAGCTGGGCGGCCACCCCCCCGGGGCCTTGAAGGGCATTGTGAGTGCCCGCACCCGATCGCCGCCAGGAGGCACTCCACAAATGGATTGCAGCGAGGACAACGCCCGTGGATCCTCGGCCTGCAGCGGTCCCATCCCTGGCGCTCTACCATGGGGCCAGGCCCATCACGAAGTCCGGTCTGGAACGCTCGCCTGCTTCCCCAACTTTCTGCCTCAGGGGTACTATCCCTCATGGCCTCCATATCGGAAACCCTTATTCCCGCACCCACGCATCTCCCAACCACGCAGTCTCTATCGGCGCCACCTGGTGCTTCGGAAAACCCTCAGAGTGAGATAAACCTGTATGACCAAAATGAGGTCATCCCCATTCTTGGCCGCTCCATCTACCCGAAAGACGTAGGCACACACCAGGCCACCTACCGTCCTTCAACTCTGATCCGGAAAAGCTTTCCTTCGCCGGGGATCCCGGGTGCCCCGTGTCTTTTCCGTGCCATTTCTTGGCGGCAGCAATATGCCCTGGGCGAGAAAGGGCCCTGGGCCATGGAGAGCAGGGCGGTCCGCAGGGCTGCCCTACGCCGGCCAATTCTCATGAGCGTTCTGCCCAAACCAATCCTGGTTTTGGCAGAACGCTCGTGAGAATTGGCCGGAAAACGCCCGGCGAAGTCATTCGGGCGCCGCACGTGTGCTGGGCCGCCCCCCACCGGGGCCTTGAGGGCATTGTGAGTGTCCGCACCCGATCGCCGCCAACAGGCACTCCACAAGATGGAATGCAGCAAGGACAAAGCCCGTGGATCCTCGACCTGCGGGGGTCCCATCCCTGGCGCTCTACCATGGGGCCAGGCCCATCACGAAGTCCGACCTGGAACGCTCGCCTGCTTCCCCAACCTTCAGCTTCTGGGGTCCTGTCCCTCATGGCCTGCATATCGGAAACCCTTAGTCCCGCACCCACCCATCTCCCAACCACGCAGTCCTTATCGGCGCCACCTGGTGCTTCGGACAACGCTCAGAGTGACATAAACCTGTATGACCCAAATGAGGTCATCCCCATTCTTGGCCGCCCCATCTACCCGAAAGACGTAAACACACACCAGGCCACCTACCGTCCTTCAACTCTGATCCGGAAAAGCTTTCCTGCGCCGGGTATCCCGGGTGCCCCGTGTCTTTTCCGTGCCATTTCTTGGCGGCAGCAACATGCCCTGGGCGAGAAAGGGCCCTGGGCCATGGAGAGCAGGGCGGTCTGCAGGGCTGCCCTACGCCGGCCAATTCTCACGAGCGTTCTGCCCAAACCAATCCTGGTTTGGGCAGAACGCTCGTGAGAATTGGCCGGAAAACGCCCGGCGAAGTCATTCGGGCGCCGCACGTGTGCTGGGCTGCCCCCCACCGGGGCCTTGAGGGCATTGTGAGTGTCCGCACCCGATCGCCGCCAACAGGCACTCCACAAGATGGAATGCAGCAAGGACAACGCCCGTGGATCCTCGACCTGCGGGGGTCCCATCCCTGGCGCTCTACCATGGGGCCAGGCCCATCACGAAGTCCGACCTGAACGCTCGCCTGCTTCCCCAACCTTCAGCTTCTGGGGTCCAGTCCCTCATGGCCTCCATATCGGAAACCCTTAGTCCCACACCCACGCATCTCCTAACCACGCAGTCTCCATCGGCGCCTCCTGGTGCTTCGGACAACGCTCAGAGTGAGATAAACATGTATGACCAAAATGAGGTCATCCCCATCCTTGGTTGCCGGCTCTACCTGAAAGATGGTGGCGCACACCAGGCCACCACCCATCCTTCAACTCTGCTTTGGGAACGCTCCACTGCGCCGGCGTGTCCGGGTGCACCGTGTCTTTTCCGTGCCATCTTAGCGGCAGCAACATGCCCTGGGCGAGAAAGGGCCCTGGGCCATGGAGAGCAGGGCGTTCCGCAGGGCTGCCCTACGCCGGCCAATTCTCACGCGCGTTCTGCCCAAACCAATCCTGGTTTGGGCAGAACGCTCGTGAGAACTGGCCGGAAAACGCCCGGCGAAGTCATTCGGGCGCCGCACGTCAGCTGGGCGGCCACCCACCCTGGCCCTTGTAGGGCATTGTGAGTGCCGGCACCCGATCGCCGACAGGAGGCACTCCACAAATGGATTGCAGCGAGGAAAACGCCCGTGGATCCTCGGCCTGCAGGGGTCCCATCCCTGGCGCTCTACCATGGGGCCAGGCCCATCACGAAGTCCGACCTGGAACGCTCGCTTGCTTCCCCAACCTTCAGCTTCTGGGGTCCTGTCCCTCATGACCTCCATATCGGAAACCCTTAGTCCCACACCCACGCATCTCCTAACCACGCAGTCTCCATCGGCGCCTCCTGGTGCTTCGGACAACGCTCAGAGTGAGATAAACATGTATGACCAAAATGAGGTCATCCCCATCCTTGGTTGCCGGCTCTACCTGAAAGATGGTGGCGCACACCAGGCCACCAACCGTCCTTCAACTCTGCTTTGGGAACGCTCCACTGCGCCGGCGTGTCCGGGTGCACCGTGTCTTTTCCGTGCCATTTCTTAGCGGCAGCAACATGCCCTGGGCGAGAAAGGGCCCTGGGCCATGGAGAGCAGGGCGGTCCGCAGGGCTGCCCTACGCCGGCCAATTCTCACGAGCGTTCTGCCCAAACCAATCCTGGTTTGGGCAGAACGCTCGTGAGAATTGGCCGGAAAACGCCCGGCGAAGTCATTCGGGCGCCGCACGTGTGCTGGGCTGCCCCCCACCGGGGCCTTGAGGGCATTGTGAGTGTCCGCACCCGATCGCCGCCAACAGGCACTCCACAAGATGGAATGGAGCAAGGACAACGCCCGTGGATCCTCGACCTGCGGGGGTCCCATCCCTGGCGCTCTACCATGGGGCCAGGCCCATCACGAAGTCCGACCTGAACGCTCGCCTGCTTCCCCAACCTTCAGCTTCTGGGGTCCAGTCCCTCATGGCCTCCATATCGGAAACCCTTAGTCCCACACCCACGCATCTCCTAACCACGCAGTCTCCATGGGCGCCTCCTGGTGCTTCGGACAACGCTCAGAGTGAGATAAACATGTATGACCAAAATGAGGTCATCCCCATCCTTGGTTGCCGGCTCTACCTGAAAGATGGTGGCGCACACCAGGCCACCACCCATCCTTCAACTCTGCTTTGGGAACGCTCCACTGCGCCGGCGTGTCCGGGTGCACCGTGTCTTTTCCGTGCCATCTTAGCGGCAGCAACATGCCCTGGGCGAGAAAGGGCCCTGGGCCATGGAGAGCAGGGCGTTCCGCAGGGCTGCCCTACGCCGGCCAATTCTCACGCGCGTTCTGCCCAAACCAATCCTGGTTTGGGCAGAACGCTCGTGAGAACTGGCCGGAAAACGCCCGGCGAAGTCATTCGGGCGCCGCACGTCAGCTGGGCGGCCACCCCCCCTGGCCCTTGAAGGGCATTGTGAGTGCCGGCACCCGATCGCCGACAGGAGGCACTCCACAAATGGATTGCAGCGAGGAAAACGCCCGTGGATCCTCGGCCTGCAGGGGTCCCATCCCTGGCGCTCTACCATGGGGCCAGGCCTATCACGAAGTCCGACCTGGAACGCTCGCTTGCTTCCCCAACCTTCAGCTTCTGGGGTCCTGTCCCTCATGACCTCCATATCGGAAACCCTTAGTCCCACACCCACGCATCTCCTAACCACGCAGTCTCCATCGGCGCCTCCTGGTGCTTCGGACAACGCTCAGAGTGAGATAAACATGTATGACCAAAATGAGGTCATCCCCATCCTTGGTTGCCGGCTCTACCTGAAAGATGGTGGCGCACACCAGGCCACCACCCGTCCTTCAACTCTGCTTTGGGAACGCTCCACTGCACCGGCGTGTCCGGGTGCACCGTGTCTTTTCCGTGCCATTTCTTAGCGGCAGCAACATGCCCTGGGCGAGAAAGGGCCCTGGGCCATGGAGAGCAGGGCGGTCCGCAGGGCTGCCCTACGCCGGCCAATTCTCACGAGCGTTCTGCCCAAACCAATCCTGGTTTGGGCAGAACGCTCGTGAGAATTGGCCGGAAAACGCCCGGCGAACTCATTCGGGCGCCGCACGTCAGCTGGGCGGCCACCGCCCCCGGGGCCTTGAAGGGCATTGTGAGTGCCCGCACCCGATCGCCGCCAGGAGGCACTCCACAAATGGATTGCAGCGAGGACAACGCCCGTGGATCCTCGGCCTGCAGGGGTCCCATCCCTGGCGCTCTACCATGGGGCCAGGCCCATCACGAAGTCCGGTCTGGAACGCTCGCCTGCTTCCCCAACTTTCTGCCTCCGGGGTACTGTCCCTCATGGCCTCCATATCGGAAACCCTTAGTCCCGCACCCACGCATCTCCCAACCACGCAGTCTCTATCGGCGCCACCTGGGGCTTCGGACATCGCTCAGAGTGAGATAAACCTGTATGACCAAAATGAGGTCATCCCCATTCTGGCCGCCCCATCTACCCGAAAGACGTAGGCACACACCAGGCCACCTACCGTCCTTCAACTCTGATCCGGAAAAGCTTTCCTGCACCGGAGATCCCGGGTGCCCCGTGTCTTTTCCGTGCCATTTCTTGGCGGCAGCAACATGCCCTGGGTGAGAAAGGGCCCTGGGCCATGGAGAGCAGGGCGGTCCGCAGGGCTGCCCTACGCCGGCCAATTCTCACGAGCGTTCTGCCCAAACCAATCCTGGTTTGGGCAGAACGCTCGTGAGAATTGGCCGGAAAACGCCCGGCGAAGTCATTCGGGTGCCGCACGTGTGCTGGGCAGCCCCCCACCGGGGCCTTGAGGGCATTGTGAGTGTCCGCACCCGATCGCTGCCAACAGGCACTCCACAAGATGGAATGCAGCAAGGACAACGCCCGTGGATCCTCGACCTGCGGGGGTCCCATCCCTGGCGCTCTACCATGGGGCCAGGCCCATCACGAAGTCCGGTCTGGAACGCTCGCCTGCTTCCCCAACCTTCAGCTTCTGGGGTCCTGTCCCTCATGGCCTGCATATCGGAAAACTTAGTCCCACACCCACGCATCTCCTAACCACGCAGTCTCCATCGGCGTCTCCTGGTGCTTCGGACAACGCTCAGAGTGAGATAAACATGTATGACCAAAATGAGGTCATCCCCATCCTTGGTTGCCGGCTCTACCTGAAAGATGGTGGCGCACACCAGGCCACCACCCGTCCTTCAACTCTGCTTTGGGAACGCTCCACTGCGCCGGCGTTTCCGAGTGCACCGTGTCTTTTCCGTGACATTTCTTAGCGGCAGCAACATGCCCTGGGCGAGAAAGGGCCCTGGGCCATGGAGAGCAGGGCGGTCCGCAGGGCTGCCCTACGCCGGCCAATTCTCACGAGCGTTCTGCCCAAACCAATCCTGGTTTGGGCAGAACGCTCGTGAGAATTGGCCGGAAAACGCCCGGCGAAGTCATTCGGGCGCCGCACGTCAGCTGGGCGGCCACCCCCCCGGGGCCTTGAAGGGCATTGTGAGTGCCCGCACCCGATCGCCGCCAGGAGGCACTCCACAAATGGATTGCAGCGAGGACAACGCCCGTGGATCCTCGGCCTGCAGCGGTCCCATCCCTGGCGCTCTACCATGGGGCCAGGCCCATCACGAAGTCCGGTCTGGAACGCTCGCCTGCTTCCCCAACTTTCTGCCTCAGGGGTACTATCCCTCATGGCCTCCATATCGGAAACCCTTATTCCCGCACCCACGCATCTCCCAACCACGCAGTCTCTATCGGCGCCACCTGGTGCTTCGGACAACGCTCAGAGTGAGATAAACCTGTATGACCAAAATGAGGTCATCCCCATTCTTGGCCGCTCCATCTACCCGAAAGACGTAGGCACACACCAGGCCACCTACCGTCCTTCAACTCTGATCCGGAAAAGCTTTCCTTCGCCGGGGATCCCAGGTGCCCCGTGTCTTTTCCGTGCCATTTCTTGGCGGCAGCAATATGCCCTGGGCGAGAAAGGGCCCTGGGCCATGGAGAGCAGGGCGGTCCGCAGGGCTGCCCTACGCCGGCCAATTCTCATGAGCGTTCTGCCCAAACCAATCCTGGTTTTGGCAGAACGCTCGTGAGAATTGGCCGGAAAACGCCCGGCGAAGTCATTCGGGCGCCGCACGTGTGCTGGGCCGCCCCCCACCGGGGCCTTGAGGGCATTGTGAGTGTCCGCACCCGATCGCCGCCAACAGGCACTCCACAAGATGGAATGCAGCAAGGACAACGCCCGTGGATCCTCGACCTGCGGGGGTCCCATCCCTGGCGCTCTACCATGGGGCCAGGCCCATCACGAGGTCCGACCTGGAACGCTCGCCTGCTTCCCCAACCTTCAGCTTCTGGGGTCCTGTCCCTCATGGCCTGCATATCGGAAACCCTTAGTCCCACACCCACGCATCTCCTAACCACGCAGTCTCCATCGGCGCCTCCTGGTGCTTCGGACAACGATCAGAGTGAGATAAACATGTATGACCAAAATGAGGTCATCCCCATCCTTGGTTGCTGGCTTTACCTGAAAGTTGGTGGCGCACACCAGGCCACCACCCGTCCTTCATCTCTGCTTTGGGAACGCTCCACTGCGCCGGCGTGTCCGGGTGTACCGTGTCTTTTCCGTGCCATTTCTTAGCGGCAGCAACATGCCCTGGGCGAGAAAGGGCCCTGGGCCATGGAGAGCAGGGCGGTCCGCAGGGCTGCCCTACGCCGGCCAATTCTCACGAGCGTTCTGCCCAAACCAATCCTGGTTTGGGCATAACGCTCGTGAGAATTGGCCGGAAAAGCCCCGGCGAAGTCATTCGGGCGCCGCACGTCAGCTGGGCGGCCACCCCCCCGGGGCCTTGAAGGGCATTGTGAGTGCCCGCACACGATCGCCGACAGGAGGCACTCCACAAATGGATTGCAGCGAGGACAACGCCCGTGGATCCTCGGCCTGCGGGGGTCCCATCCCTGGCGCTCTACCATGGGGCCAGGCCCATCACGAAGTCCGACCTGGAACGCTCGCCTGCTTCCCCAACCTTCAGCTTCTGGGGTCCTGTCTCTCATGGCCTCCATATCGGAAACCCTTAGTCCCACACCTACGCATCTCCTAACCACGCAGTCTCCATCGGCGCCTCCTGGTGCTTCGGACAACGCTCAGAGTGAGATAAACATGTATGACCAAAATGAGGTCATCCCCATCCTTGGTTGCCGGCTTACCTGAAAGATGGTGGCGCACACCAGGCCACCACCCGTCCTTCAACTCTGCTTTGGGAACGCTCCACTGCGCCGGTGTGTCCGGGTGCACCGTGTCTTTTCCGTGCCATTTCTTAGCGGGAGCAACATGCCCTGGGCGAGAAAGGGCCCTGGGCCATGGAGAGCAGGGCGGTCCGCAGGGCTGCCCTACGCCGGCCAATTCTCACGAGCGTTCTGCCCAAACCAATCCTGGTTTGGGCAGAACGCTCGTGAGAATTAACCGGAAAACGCCTGGCGAAGTCATTCGGGCGCCGCACGTCAGCTGGGCGGCACCCCCCCCGGGGGCCTTGAAGGGCATTGTGAGTGTCCGCACCCGATCGCCGCCAGGAGGCACTCCACAAATGCATTGCAGCGAGGACAACGCCCGTGGATCCTCGGCAGCAGGGGTCCCATCCCTGGCGCTCTACCATGGGGCCAGGCCCATCACGAAGTCCGGTCTGGAACGCTCGCCTGCTTCCCCAACTTTCTGCCTCCGGGGTACTGTCCCTCATGGCCTCCATATCGGAAACCCTTAGTCCCGCACCCACGCATCTCCCAACCACGCAGTCTCTATCGGCGCCACCTGGTGCTTCGGACAACGCTCAGAGTGAGATAAACCTGTATGACCAAAATGAGGTCATCCCCATTCTTGGCCGCCCCATCTACCTGAAAGACGTAGGCACACACCAGGCCACCTACCGTCCTTCAACTCTGATCCGGAAAAGCTTTCCTGCGCCGGGGATCCCGGGTGCCCCGTGTCTTTTCCGTGCCATTTCTTGGCGGCAGCAATATGCCCTGGGCGAGAAAGGGCCCTGGGCCATGGAGAGCAGGGCGGTCCGCAGGGCTGCCCTACGCCGGCCAATTCTCATGAGCGTTCTGCCCAAACCAATCCTGGTTTTGGCAGAACGCTCGTGAGAATTGGCCGGAAAACGCCCGGCGAAGTCATTCGGGCGCCGCACGTGTGCTGGGCCGCCCCCCACCGGGGCCTTGAGGGCATTGTGAGTGTCCGCACCCGATCGCCGCCAACAGGCACTCCACAAGATGGAATGCAGCAAGGACAACGCCCGTGGATCCTCGACCTGCGGGGGTCCCATCCCTGGCGCTCTACCATGGGGCCAGGCCCATCACGAGGTCCGACCTGGAACGCTCGCCTGCTTCCCCAACCTTCAGCTTCTGGGGTCCTGTCCCTCATGGCCTCCATATCGGAAACCCTTAGTCCCACACCCACGCATCTCCTAACCACGCAGTCTCCATCGGCGCCTCCTGGTGCTTCGGACAACGATCAGAGTGAGATAAACATGTATGACCAAAATGAGGTCATCCCCATCCTTGGTTGCTGGCTTTACCTGAAAGTTGGTGGCGCACACCAGGCCACCACCCGTCCTTCATCTCTGCTTTGGGAACGCTCCACTGCGCCGGCGTGTCCGGGTGTACCGTGTCTTTTCCGTGCCATTTCTTAGCGGCAGCAACATGCCCTGGGCGAGAAAGGGCCCTGGGCCATGGAGAGCAGGGCGGTCCGCAGGGCTGCCCTACGCCGGCCAATTCTCACGAGCGTTCTGCCCAAACCAATCCTGGTTTGGGCATAACGCTCGTGAGAATTGGCCGGAAAAGCCCCGGCGAAGTCATTCGGGCGCCGCACGTCAGCTGGGCGGCCACCCCCCCGGGGCCTTGAAGGGCATTGTGAGTGCCCGCACACGATCGCCGACAGGAGGCACTCCACAAATGGATTGCAGCGAGGACAACGCCCGTGGATCCTCGGCCTGCGGGGGTCCCATCCCTGGCGCTCTACCATGGGGCCAGGCCCATCACGAAGTCCGACCTGGAACGCTCGCCTGCTTCCCCAACCTTCAGCTTCTGGGGTCCTGTCTCTCATGGCCTCCATATCGGAAACCCTTAGTCCCACACCTACGCATCTCCTAACCACGCAGTCTCCATCGGCGCCTCCTGGTGCTTCGGACAACGCTCAGAGTGAGATAAACATGTATGACCAAAATGAGGTCATCCCCATCATTGGTTGCCGGCTTACCTCAAAGATGGTGGCGCACACCAGGCCACCACCCGTCCTTCAACTCTGCTTTGGGAACGCTCCACTGCGCCGGTGTGTCCGGGTGCACCGTGTCTTTTCCGTGCCATTTCTTAGCGGGAGCAACATGCCCTGGGCGAGAAAGGGCCCTGGGCCATGGAGAGCAGGGCGGTCCGCAGGGCTGCCCTACGCCGGCCAATTCTCACGAGCGTTCTGCCCAAACCAATCCTGGTTTGGGCAGAACGCTCGTGAGAATTAACCGGAAAACGCCTGGCGAAGTCATTCGGGCGCCGCACGTCAGCTGGGCGGCACCCCCCCCGGGGGCCTTGAAGGGCATTGTGAGTGTCCGCACCCGATCGCCGCCAGGAGGCACTCCACAAATGCATTGCAGCGAGGACAACGCCCGTGGATCCTCGGCAGCAGGGGTCCCATCCCTGGCGCTCTACCATGGGGCCAGGCCCATCACGAAGTCCGGTCTGGAACGCTCGCCTGCTTCCCCAACTTTCTGCCTCCGGGGTACTGTCCCTCATGGCCTCCATATCGGAAACCCTTAGTCCCGCACCCACGCATCTCCCAACCACGCAGTCTCTATCGGCGCCACCTGGTGCTTCGGACAACGCTCAGAGTGAGATAAACCTGTATGACCAAAATGAGGTCATCCCCATTCTTGGCCGCCCCATCTACCTGAAAGACGTAGGCACACACCAGGCCACCTACCGTCCTTCAACTCTGATCCGGAAAAGCTTTCCTGCGCCGGGGATCCCGGGTGCCCCGTGTCTTTTCCGTGCCATTTCTTGGCGGCAGCAACATGCCCTGGGCGAGGAAGGGTCCTGGGCCATGGAGAGCAGGGCGGTCCGCAGGGCTGCCCTACGCCGGCCAATTCTCACGAGCGTTCTGCCCAAACCAATCCTGGTTTGGGCAGAACGCTCGTGAGAATTGGCCGGAAAACGCCCGGCGAAATCATTCGGGCGCCGCACGTGTGCTGGGCCGCCCCCCACCGGGGCCTTGAGGGCATTGTGAGTGTCCGCACCCGATTGCCGCCAACAGGCACTCCACAAGATGGAATGCAGCAAGGACAACGCCCGTGGATCCTCGACCTGCGGGGGTCCCATCCCTGGCGCTCTACCATGGGGCCAGTCCCATCAAGAAGTCCGACCTGGAACGCTCGCCTGCTTCCCCAACCTTCAGCTTCTGGGGTCCTGTCCCTCATGGCCTCCATATCGGAAACCCTTAGTCCCACACCCACGCATCTCCTAACCACGCAATCTCTATCGGCGCCTCCTGGTGCTTCGGACAACGCTCAGAGTGAGATAAACATGTATGACCAAAATGAGGTCATCCCCTTCCTTGGTTGCCGGCTCTACCTGAAAGATGGTGGCGCACACCAGGCCACCACCCGTCCTAGAACTCTGCTTTGGGAACGCTCCACTAGCCGGCGTGTCCGGGTGCACCGTGTCTTTTCCGTGCCATTTCTTAGCGGCAGCAACATGCCCTGGGCGAGAAAGGGCCCTGGGCCATGGAGAGCAGGGCGGTCCGCAGTGCTGTCCTACGCCGGCCAATTCTCACGAGCGTTCTGCCCGGCGAAGTCATTCGGGCGCCGCACGTCAGCTGGGCGGCCACCCCCCCGGGGCCTTGAAGGGCATAGTGAGTGCCCGCACCCGATCGCCGCCAGGAGGCACTCCACAAATGGATTGCAGCGAGGACAACGCCCGTGGATCCTCGGCCTGCGGAGGTCCCATTCTTGGCGCTCTACCATGGGGCCAGGCCCATCACGAAGTCCGACCTGGAACGCTCGCCTGCTTCCCCAACCTTCAGCTTCTGGGGTCCTGTCCCTCATGGCCTCCATATCGGAAACCCTTAGTCCCACACCCACGCATCTCCTAACCACGCAGTCTCCATCGGCGCCTCCTGGTGCTTCGGACAACGCTCAGAGTGAGATAAACATGTATGACCAAAATGAGGTCATCCCCATCCTTGGTTGCCGGCTCTACCTGAAAGATGGTGGCGCACACCAGGCCACCACCCGTACTTCAACTCTGCTTTGGGAACGCTCCACTGCGCCGGCGTGTCCGGGTGCACCGTGTCTTTTCTGTGCCATTTCTTAGCGGGAGCAACATGCCCTGGGCAAGAAAGGGCCCTGGGCCATGGAGAGCAGGGCGGTCCGCAGGGCTGCCCTACGCCGGCCAATTCTCACGAGCGTTCTGCCCAAACCAATCCTGGTTTGGGCAGAACGCTCGTGAGAATTGGCCGGAAAACGCCCGGCGAAGTCATTCGGGCGCCGCACGTCAGCTGGGCGGCCCCCCCCGGGGCCTTGAAGGGCATTGTGAGTGCCCGCACCCGATCGCCGCCAGGAGGCACTCCACAAATGGATTGCAGCGAGGACAACGCCCGTGGATCCTCGGCCTGCAGGGGTCCCATCCCTGGCGCTCTACCATGGGGCCAGGCCCATCACGAAGTCCGGTCTGGAACGCTCGCCTGCTTCCCCAACTTTCTGCCTCCGTGGTACTGTCCCTCATGGCCTCCATATCGGAAACCCTTAGTCCCGTATCCACGCATCTCCCAACCACGCAGTCTCTATCGGCGCCACCTGGGGCTTCGGACATCGCTCAGAGTGAGATAAACCTGTATGACCAAAATGAGGTCATCCCCATTCTAGCCGCCCCATCTACCCGAAAGACGTAGGCACACACCAGGCCACCTACCTTCCTTCAACTCTGATCCGGAAAAGCTTTCCTGCGCCGGGGATCCCGGGTGCCCCGTGTCTTTTCCGTGCCATTTCTTGGCGGCAGCAACATGCCCTGGGCGAGAAAGGGCCCTGGGCCATGGAGAGCAGGGCGGTCCGCAGGGCTGCCCTACGCCGGCCAATTCTCACGAGCGTTCTGCCCAAACCAATCCTGGTTTGGGCAGAACGCTCGTGAGAATTGGCCGGAAAACGCCCGGCGAAGTCATTCGGGCGCCGCACGTGTGCTGGGCCGCCCCCCACCGGGGCCTTGAGGGCATTGTGAGTGTCCGCACCCGATCGCTGCCAACAGGCACTCCACAAGATGGAATGCAGCAAGGACAACGCCCGTGGATCCTCGACCTGCGGGGGTCCCATCCCTGGCGCTCTACCATGGGGCCAGGCCCATCACGAAGTCCGGTCTGGAACGCTCGCCTGCTTCCCCAACCTTCAGCTTCTGGGGTCCTGTCCCTCATGGCCTGCATATCGGAAAACTTAGTCCCACACCCACGCATCTCCTAACCACGCAGTCTCCATCGGCGCCTCCTGGTGCTTCGGACAACGCTCAGAGTGAGATAAACATGTATGACCAAAATGAGGTCATCCCCATCCTTGGTTGCCGGCTCTACCTGAAAGATGGTGGCCCACACCAGGCCACCACCCGTCCTTCAACTCTGCTTTGGGAACGCTCCACTGCGCCGGCGTGTCCGGGTGCACCGTGTCTTTTCCGTGCCATTTCTTAGCGGCAGCAACATGCCCTGGGCGAGAAAGGGCCCTGGGCCATGGAGAGCAGGGCGGTCCGCAGGGCTGCCCTACGCCGGCCAATTCTCACGAGCGTTCTGCCCAAACCAATCCTGGTTTGGGCAGAACGCTCCTGAGAATTGGCCGGAAAACGCCCGGCGAAGTCATTCGGGCGCCGCACGTCAGCTGGGCGGCCACCCCCCCGGGGCCTTGAAGGGCATTGTGAGTGCCCGCACCCGATCGCCGCCAGGAGGCACTCCACAAATGGATTGCAGCGAGGACAACGCCCGTGGATCCTCGGCCTGCAGGGGTCCATCCCTGGCGCTCTACCATGGGGCCAGGCCCATCACGAAGTCTGGTCTGGAACGCTCGCCTGCTTCCCCAACTTTCTGCCTCAGGGGTACTGTCCCTCATGGCCTCCATATCGGAAACCCTTAGTCCCGCACCCACGCATCTCCCAACCACGCAGTCTCTATCGGCGCCACCTGGTGCTTCGGACAACGCTCAGAGTGAGATAAACCTGTATGACCAAAATGAGGTCATCCCCATTCTTGGCCGCCCCATCTACCCGAAAGACGTAAACACACACCAGGCCACCTACCGTCCTTCAACTCTGATCCGGAAAAGCTTTCCTTCGCCGGGGATCCCGGGTGCCCCGTGTCTTTTCCGTGCCATTTCTTGGCGGCAGCAATATGCCCTGGGCGAGAAAGGGCCCTGGGCCATGGAGAGCAGGGCGGTCCGCAGGGCTGCCCTACGCCGGCCAATTCTCATGAGCGTTCTGCCCAAACCAATCCTGGTTTTGGCAGAACGCTCATGAGAATTGGCCGGAAAACGCCCGGCGAAGTCATTCGGGCGCCGCACGTGTGCTGGGCCGCCCCCCACCGGGGCCTTGAGGGCATTGTGAGTGTCCGCACCCGATCGCCGCAAACAGGCACTCCACAAGATGGAATGCAGCAAGGACAACGCCCGTGGATCCTCGACCTGCGGGGGTCCCATCCCTGGCGCTCTACCATGGGGCCAGGCCCATCACGAAGTCCGACCTGGAACGCTCGCCTGCTTCCCCAACCTTCAGCTTCTGGGGTCCTGTCCCTCATGGCCTCCATATCGGAAACCCTTAGTCCCACACCCACGCATCTCCTAACCACGCAGTCTCCATCGGCGCCTCCTGGTGCTTCGGACAACGCTCAGAGTGAGATAAACATGTATGACCAAAATGAGGTCATCCCCATCCTTGGTTGCCGGCTCTACCTGAAAGATGGTGGCGCACACCAGGCCACCACCCGTCCTAGAACTCTGCTTTGGGAACGCTCCACTGCGGCGGCGTGTCCGGGTGCACCGTGTCTTTTCCGTGCCATTTCTTAGCGGCAGCAACATGCCCTGGGCGAGAAAGGGCCCTGGGCCATGGAGAGCAGGGCGGTCCGCAGGGCGGCCCTACGCCGGCCAATTCTCATGAGCGTTCTGCCCAAACCAATCCTGGTTTGGGCAGAACGCTCGTGAGAATTGGCCGGAAAACGCCCGGCGAAGTCATTCGGGCGCCGCACGTCAGCTGGGCGGCCACCCCCCCGGGACCTTGAAGGGCATTGTGAGTGCCCGCACCCGATCGCCGCCAGGAGGCACTCCACAAATGGATTGCAGCGAGGACAACGCCCGTGGATCCTCGGCCTGCAGGGGTCCCATCCCTGGCGCTCTACCATGGGGCCAGGCCCATCACGAAGTCCGGTCTGGAACGCTCGCCTGCTTCCCCACCTTTCTCCCTCCGTGGTACTGTCCCTCATGGCCTCCATATCGGAAACCCTTAGTCCCGCACCCACGCATCTCCCAACCACGCAGTCCTTATCGGCGCCACCTGGTGCTTCGGACAACGCTCAGAGTGAGATAAACCTGTATGACCAAAATGAGGTCATCCCCATTCTTGGCCGCCCCATCTACCAGAAAGACGGAGGCACACACCAGGCCACCTACCGTCCTTCAACTCTGATCCGGAAAAGCTTTCCTGCGCCGGGGATCCCGGGTGTCACGTGTCTTTTCCGTGCCATTTCTTGGCGGCAGCAACATGCCCTGGGCGAGAAAGGGCCCTGGGCCATGGAGAGCAGGGCGGTCCGTAGGGCTGCCCTACGCCGGCCAATTCTCACGAGCGTTCTGCCCAAACCAATCCTGGTTTGGGCAGAACGCTCGTGAGAATTGGCCGGAAAACGCCCGGCGAAGTCATTTGGGCGCCGCACGTCAGCTCGGCGGCCACCCCCCCGGGGCCTTGAAGGGCATTGTGAGTGCCCGCACCCGATCGCCGCCAGGAGGCACTCCACAAATGGATTGCAGCGAGGACAACGCCCGTGGATCCTCGGCCTGCGGGGGTCCCATCCCTGGCGCTCTATCATGGGGCCAGGCCCATCACGAAGTCCGGTCTGGAACGCTCGCCCGCTTCCCCAACTTTCTGCCTCCGGGGTACTGTCCCTCATGGCCTCCATATCGGAAACCCTTAGTCCCGCACCCACGCATCTCCCAACCACGCAGTCCTTATCGGCGCCACCTGGTGCTTCGGACAACGCTCAGAGTGAGATAAACCTGTATGACCAAAATGAGGTCATCCCCATTCTTGGCCGCCCCATCTACCCGAAAGACGTAGGCACACACCAGGCCACCTACCGTCCTTCAACTCTGATCCGGAAAAGCTTTCCTGCGCCGGGGATCCCGGGTGCCCCGTGTCTTTTCCGTGCCATTTCTTGGCGGCAGCAACATGCCCTGGGCGAGAAAGGGCCCTGGGCCATGGAGAGCAGGGCGGTCCGCAGGGCTGCCCTACGCCGGCCAATTCTCACGAGCGTTCTGCCCAAACCAATCCTGGTTTGGGCAGAACGCTCGTGAGAATTGGCCGGAAAACGCCCGGCGAAGTCATTCGGGCGCCGCACGTGTGCTGGGCCGCCCCCCACCGGGGCCTTGAGGGCATTGTGAGTGTCCGCACCCGATTGCCGCCAACAGGCACTCCACAAGATGGAATGCAGCAAGGACAACGCCCGTGGATCCTCGACCTGCGGGGGTCCCATCCCTGGCGCTCTACCATGGGGCCAGGCCCATCACGAAGTCCGACCTGGAACGCTCGCCTGCTTCCCCAACCTTCAGCTTCTGGGGTCCAGTCCCTCATGGCCTCCATATCGGAAACCCTTAGTCCCACACCCACGCATCTCCTAACCACGCAGTCTCCATCGGCGCCTCCTGGTGCTTCGGACAACGCTCAGAGTGAGATAAACATGTATGACCAAAATGAGGTCATCCCCATCCTTGGTTGCCGGCTTACCTGAAAGATGGTGGCGCACACCAGGCCACCACCCGTCCTTCAACTCTGATTTATGAACGCTCCACTGCGCGGGCGTGTCCGGGTGCACCGTGTCTTTTCCGTGCCATTTCTTAGCGGCAGCAACATGCCCTGGGCGAGAAAGGGCCCTGGGCCATGGAGAGCACGGCGGTCCGCAGGGCTGCCCTACGCCGGCCAATTCTCTCGAGCGTTCTACCCAAACCAATCCTGGTTTGGGCAGAACGCTCGTGAGAATTGGCCGGAAAACGCCCGGCGAAGTCATTCGGGCGCCGCACGTCAGCTGGGCGGCCCCCCCCCGGGGCCTTGAAGGGCATTGTGAGTGCCCGCACCCGATCGCCGCCAGGAGGCACTCCACAAATGGATTGCAGCGAGGACAACGCCCGTGGATCCTCGGCCTGCAGGGGTCCCATCCCTGGCGCTCTACCATGGGGCCAGGCCCATCACGAAGTCCGGTCTGGAACGCTCGCCTGCTTCCCCAACTTTCTGCCTCCGGGGTACTGTCCCTCATGGCCTCCATATCGGAAACCCTTAGTCCCGCACCCACGCATCTCCCAACCACGCAGTCCTTATCGGCGCCACCTGGTGCTTCGGACAACGCTCAGAGTGAGATAAACCTGTATGACCAAAATGAGGTCATCCCCATTCTTGGCCGCCCCATCTACCCGAAAGACGTAAACACACACCAGGCCACCTACCGTCCTTCAACTCTGATCCGGAAAAGCTTTCCTGCGCCGGGGATCCCGGGTGCCCCGTGTCTTTTCCGTGCCATTTCTTGGCGGCAGCAACATGCCCTGGGCGAGAAAGGGCCCTGGGCCATGGAGAGCAGGGCGGTCCGCAGGGCTGCCCTACGCCGGCCAATTCTCACGAGCGTTCTGCCCAAACCAATCCTGGTTTGGGCAGAACGCTCGTGAGAATTGGCCGGAAAACGCCCGGCGAAGTCATTCGGGCGCCGCTCGTGTGCTGGGCCGCCCCCCACCGGGGCCTTGAGGGCATTGTGAGTGTCCGCACCCGATCGCCGCCAACAGGCACTCCACAAGATGGAATGCAGCAAGGACAACCCCCGTGGATCCTCGACCTGCGGGGGTCCCATCCCAAGCGCTCTACCATGGGGCCAGGCCCATCACGAAGTCCGACCTGGAACGCTCGCCTGCTTCCCCAACCTTCAGCTTCTGGGGTCCAGTCCCTCATGGCCTCCATATCGGAAACCCTTAGTCCCACACCCACGCATCTCCTAACCACGCAGTCTCCATCGGCGCCTCCTGGTGCTTCGGACAACGCTCAGAGTGAGATAAACATGTATGACCAAAATGAGGTCATCCCCATCCTTGGTTGCCGGCTCTACCTGAAAGATGGTGGCGCACACCAGGCCACCACCCATCCTTCAACTCTGCTTTGGGAACGCTCCACTGCGCCGGCGTTTCCGGGTGCACCGTGTCTTTTCCGTGCCATTTCTTAGCGGCAGCAACATGCCCTGGGCGAGAAAGGGCCCTGGGCCATGGAGAGCAGGGCGTTCCGCAGGGCTGCCCTACGCCGGCCAATTCTCACGCGCGTTCTGCCCAAACCAATCCTGGTTTGAGCAGAACGCGCGTGAGAATTGGCCGGAAAATGCCCGGCGAAGTCATTCGGGCGCCGCACGTCAGCTGGGCGGCCACCGCCCCGGGCCCTTGAAGGGCATTGTGAGTGCCGGCACCCGATCGCCGACAGGAGGCACTCCACAAATGGATTGCAGCGAGGACAACGCCCGTGGATCCTCGGCCTGCAGGGGTCCCATCCCTGGCGCTCTACCATGGGGCCAGGCCCATCACGAAGTCCGACCTGGAACGCTCGCTTGCTTCCCCAACCTTCAGCTTCTGGGGTCCTGTCCCTCATGACCTCCATATCGGAAACGCTTAGTCCCACACCCACGCATCTCCTAACCACGCAGTCTCCATCGGCGCCTCCTGGTGCTTCGGACAACGCTCAGAGTGAGATAAACATGTATGACCAAAATGAGGTCATCCCCATCCTTGGTTGCCGGCTCTACCTGAAAGATGGTGGCGCACACCAGGCCACCACCCGTCCTTCAACTCTGCTTTGGGAACGCTCCACTGCGCCGGCGTGTCCGGGTGCACCGTGTCTTTTCCGTGCCATTTCTTAGCGGCAGCAACATGCCCTGGGCGAGAAAGGGCCCTGGGCCATGGAGAGCAGGGCGGTCTGCAGGGCTGCCCTACGCCGGCCAATTCTCACGAGCGTTCTGCCCAAACCAATCCTGGTTTGGGCAGAACGCTCGTGAGAATTGGCCGGAAAACGCCCGGCGAAGTCATTCGGGCGCCGCACGTCAGCTGGGCGGCCACCGCCCCCGGGGCCTTGAAGGGCATTGTGAGTGCCCGCACCCGATCGCCGCCAGGAGGCACTCCACAAATGGATTGCAGCGAGGACAACGCCCGTGGATCCTCGGCCTGCAGGGGTCCCATCCCTGGCGCTCTACCATGGGGCCAGGCCCATCACGAAGTCTGGTCTGGAACGCTCGCCTGCTTCCCCAACTTTCTGCCTCAGGGGTACTGTCCCTCATGGCCTCCATATCGGAAACCCTTATTCCCGCACCCACGCATCTCCCAACCACGCAGTCTCTATCGGCGCCACCTGGTGCTTCGGACAACGCTCAGAGTGAGATAAACCTGTATGACCAAAATGAGGTCATCCCCATTCTTGGCCGCCCCATCTACCCGAAAGACGTAGGCACACACCAGGCCACCTACCGTCCTTCAACTCTGATCCGGAAAAGCTTTCCTGCGCCGGGGATTCCGGGTGCCCCGTGTCTTTTCCGTGCCATTTCTTGGCGGCAGCAACATGCCCTGGGCGAGAAAGGGCCCTGGGCCATGGAGAGCAGGGCGGTCCGCAGGGCTGCCCTACGCCGGCCAATTCTCACGAGCGTTCTGCCCAAACCCATCCTGGTTTGGGCAGAACGCTCGTGAGAATTGGCCGGAAAACGCCCGGCGAAATCATTCGGGCGCCGCACGTGTGCTGGGCCGCCCCCCACCGGGGCCTTGAGGGCATTGTGAGTGTCCGCACCCGATCGCCGCCAACAGGCACTCCACAAGATGGAATGCAGCAAGGACAACGCCCGTGGATCCTCGACCTGCGGGGGTCCCATCCCTGGCGCTCTACCATGGGGCCAGGCCCATCACGAAGTCCGGTTTGGAACGCTCGCCTGCTTCCCCAACCTTCTGCCTCCGGGGTACTATCCCTCATGGCCTCCATATCGGAAACCGTTAGTCCCGCAACCACGCATCTCCCAACAACGCAGTCTCTATCGGCGCCACCTGGTGCTTCGGACAACGCTCAGAGTGAGATAAACCTGTATGACCAAAATGAGGTCATCCCCATTCTTGGCCGCCCCATCTACCCGAAAGACATAGGCACACACCAGGCCACCTACCGTCCTTCTAATTTGATCCGGAAAAGCTTTCCTGCGCCAGGGATCCCGTGTGCCCCGTGTCTTTTCCGTGACATTTCTTGGCGGCAGCAACATGCCCTGGGCGAGAAAGGGCCATGGGCCATGGAGAGCAGGGCGGTCCGCAGGGCTGCCCTACGCCGGCCAATTCTCACGAGCGTTCGGCCCAAACCAATCCTGGTTTGGGCAGAACGATCGTGAGAATTGGCGGGAAAACGCCCGGCTAAGTCATTCGGGCGCCGCACGTCAGCTGGGCGGCCACCCCACCGGGGCCTTGAAGGGCATTGTGAGTGCCCGCACCCGATCGCCGACAGGAGGCACTCCACAAATGAATGCAGCGAGGACAACGCCCGTGGATCCTCGGCCTGCAGGGGTCCCATCCCTGGCGCTCTACCATGGGTTCAGGCCCATCACGAAGTCCGGTCTGGAACGCTCGCCTGCTTCCCCAACTTTCTGCCTCCGGGGTACTGTCCCTCATGGCCTCCATATCGGAAACCCTTAGTCCCGCACCCACGCATCTCCCAACCACGCAGTCCTTATCGGCGCCACCTGGTGCTTCGGACAACGCTCAGAGTGAGATAAACCTGTATGACCAAAATGAGGTCATCCCCATTCTTGGCCGCCCCATCTACCCGAAAGACGTAAACACACACCAGGCCACCTACCGTACTTCAACTCTGATCCGGAAAAACTTTCCTGCGCCGGGGATCTCGGGTGCCCGTGTCTTTTCCGTGCCATTTCTTGGCGGCAGCAACATGCCCTGGGCGAGAAAGGGCCCTGGGCCATGGAGAGCAGGGCGGTCCGCAGGGCTGCCCTACGCCGGCCAATTCTCACGAGCGTTCTGCCCAAACCAATCCTGGTTTGGGCAGAACGCTCGTGAGAATTGGCCGGAAAACGCCCGGCGAAGTCATTCGGGCGCCGCACGTGTGCTGGGCCGCCCCCCACCGGGGCCTTGAGGGCATTGTGAGTGTCCGCACCCGATCGCCGCCAACAGGCACTCCACAAGATGGAATGCAGCAAGGACAACGCCCGTGGATCCTCGACCTGCGGGGGTCCCATCCCTGGCGCTCTACCATGGGGCCAGGCCCATCACGAAGTCCGACCTGGAACGCTCGCCTGCTTCCCCAACCTTCAGCTTCTGGGGTCCTGTCCCTCATGGCCTCCATATCGGAAACCCTTAGTCCCACACCCACGCATCTCCTAACCACGCAGTCTCCATCGGCGCCTCCTGGTGCTTCGGACAACGCTCAGAGTGAGATAAACATGTATGACCAAAATGAGGTCATCCCCATCCTTGGTTGCCGGCTCTACCTGAAAGATGGTGGCGCACACCAGGCCACCACCCGTCCTAGAACACTGTATTGGGAACGCTCCACTGCGCCGGCTTGTCCGGGTGCACCGTGTCTTTTCCGTGCCATTTCTTAGCGGCAGCAACATGCCCTGGGCGAGAAAGGGCCCTGGGCCATGGAGAGCATGGCGGTCCGCAGGGCTGCCCTACGCCGGCCAATTCTCACGAGCGTTCTGCCCAAACCAATCCTGGTTTGGGAAGAACGCTCGTGAGAATTGGCCGGAAAACGCCCGGCGAAGTCATTCGGGCGCCGCACGTCAGCTGGGCGGCCACCCCCCCGGGACCTTGAAGGGCATTGTGAGTGCCCGCACCCGATCGCCGCCAGGAGGCACTCCACAAATGGATTGCAGCGAGGACAACGCCCGTGGATCCTCGGCCTGCAGGGGTCCCATCCCTGGCGCTCTACCATGGGGCCAGGCCCATCACGAAGTCCGGTCTGGAACGCTCGCCTGCTTCCCCAACTTTCTCCCTCCGTGGTACTGTCCCTCATGGCCTCCATATCGGAAACCCTTAGTCCCGCATCCACGCATCTCCCAACCACGCAGTCTCTATCGGCGCCACCTGGGGCTTCGGACATCGCTCAGAGTGAGATAAACCTGTATGACCAAAATGAGGTCATCCCCATTCTGGCCGCCCCATCTACCCGAAAGACGTAGGCACACACCAGGCCACCTACCGTCCTTCAACTCTGATCCGGAAAAGCTTTCCTGCACCGGTGATCCCGGGTGCCCCGTGTCTTTTCCGTGCCATTTCTTGGCGGCAGCAACATGCCCTGGGCGAGAAAGGGCCCTGGGCCATGGAGAGCAGGGCGGTCCGCAGGGCTGCCCTACGCCGGCCAATTCTCACGAGCGTTCTGCCCAAACCAATCCTGGTTTGGGCAGAACGCTCGTGAGAATTGGCCGGAAAACGCCCGGCGAAGTCATTCGGGCGCCGCACGTGTGCTGGGCCGCCCCCCACCGGGGCTTTGAGGGCATTGTGAGTGTCCGCACCCGATCGCTGCCAACAGGCACTCCACAAGATGGAATGCAGCAAGGACAACGCCCGTGGAACCTCGACCTGCGGGGGTCCCATCCCTGGCGCTCTACCATGGGGCCAGGCCCATCACGAAGTCCGGTCTGGAACGCTCGCCTGCTTCCCCAACCTTCAGCTTCTGGGGTCCTGTCCCTCATGGCCTGCATATCGGAAAACTTAGTCCCACACCCACGCATCTCCTAACCACGCAGTCTCCATCGGCGCCTCCTGGTGCTTCGGACAACGCTCAGAGTGAGATAAACATGTATGACCAAAATGAGGTCATCCCCATCCTTGGTTGCCGGCTCTACCTGAAAGATGGTGGCGCACACCAGGCCACCACCCGTCCTAGAACTCTGCTTTGGGAACGCTCCACTAGCCGGCGTGTCCGGGTGCACCGTGTCTTTTCCGTGCCATTTCTTAGCGGCAGCAACATGCCCTGGGCGAGAAAGGGCCCTGGGCCATGGAGAGCAGGGCGGTCCGCAGGGCTGTCCTACGCCGGCCAATTCTCACGAGCGTTCTGCCCAAACCAATCCTGGTTTGGGCAGAACGCTCGTGAGAATTGGCCGGAAAACGCCCGGCGAAGTCATTCGGGCGCCGCACGTCAGCTGGGCGGCCACCCCCCCGGGGCCTTGAAGGGCATTGTGAGTGCCCGCACCCGATCGCCGCCAAGAGGCACTCCACAAATGGATTGCAGCGAGGACAACGCCCGTGGATCCTCGGCCTGCGGGGGTCCCATCCCTGGCGCTCTACCATGGGGCCAGGCCCATCACGAAGTCCGACCTGGAACGCTCGCCTGCTTCCCCAACCTTCAGCTTCTGGGGTCCTGTCCCTCATGGCCTCCATATCGGAAACCCTTCGTCCCACACCCACGCATCTCCTAATCACACAGTCTCCATCGGCGCCTCCTGGTGCTTCGGACAACGCTCAGAGTGAGATAAACATGTATGACCAAAATGAGGTCATCCCCATCCTTGGTTGCCGGCTCTACCTGAAAGATGGTGGCGCACACCAGGCCACCACCCGTCCTTCAACTCTGCTTTGGGAACGCTCCACTGCGCCGGCGTGTCCGGGTGCACCGTGTCTTTTCCGTGCCATTTCTTAGCGGCAGCAACATGCCCTGGGCGAGAAAGGGCCCTGGGCCATGGAGAGCAGGGCGTTCCGCAGGGCTGCCATACGCCGGCCAATTCTCACGCGCGTTCTGCCCAAACCAATCCTGGTTTGGTCAGAACGCGCGTGAGAATTGGCCGGAAAAGGCCCGGCGAAGTCATTCGGGCGCCGCACGTCAGCTGGGCGGCCACCCCCCCGGGCCCTTGAAGGGCATTGTGAGTGCCGGCACCCGATCGCCGACAGGAGGCACTCCACAAATGGATTGCAGCGAGGACAACGCCCGTGGATCCTCGGCCTGCAGGGGTCCCATCCCTGGCGCTCTACCATGGGGCCAGGCCCATCACGAAGTCCGGTCTGGAACGCTCGCCTGCTTCCCCAACTTTCTATCTCCGGGGTACTGTCCCTCATGGCCTCCATATCGGAAACCCTTAGTCCCGCACCCACGCATCTCCCAACCACGCAGTCCTTATCGGCGCCACCTGGTGATCGGACAACGCTCAGAGTGAGATAAACCTGTATGACCAAAATGAGGTCATCCCCATTCTTGGCCGCCCCATCTACCCGAATGACGTAGGCACACACCAGGCCACCTACAGTCCTTCAACTCTGATCCGGAAAAGCTTTCCTGCGCCGGGGATCCCGGGTGCCCCGTGTCTTTTCCGTGCCATTTCTTGGCGGCAGCAACATGCCCTGGGCGAGAAAGGGCCCTGGGCCATGGAGAGCAGGGCGGTCCGCAGGGCTGTCCTACGCCGGCCAATTCTCACGAGCGTTCTGCCCAAACCAATCCTGGTTTGGGCAGAACGCTCGTGAGAATTGGCCGGAAAACGCCCGGCGAAGTCATTCGGGCGCCGCACGTCAGCTGGGCGGCCACCCCCCCGTGCCTTGAAGGGCATTGTGAGTGCCCGCACCCGATCGCCGCCAAGAGGCACTCCACAAATGGATTGCAGCGAGGACAACGCCCGTGGATCCTCGGCCTGCGGGGGTCCCATCCCTGGCGCTCTACCATGGGGCCAGGCCCATCACGAAGTCCGACCTGGAACGCTCGCCTGCTTCCCCAACCTTCAGCTTCTGGGGTCCTGAGCCTCATGGCCTCCATATCGGAAACCCTTAGTCCCACACCCACGCATCTCCTAATCACACAGTCTCCATCGGCGCCTCCTGGTGCTTCGGACAACGCTCAGAGTGTGATAAACATGTATGACCAAAATGAGGTCATCCCCATCCTTGGTTGCCGGCTCTACCTGAAAGATGGTGGCGCACACCAGGCCACCACCCGTCCTTCAACTCTGCTTTGGGAACGCTCCATTGCGCCGGCGTGTCCGGGTGCACCGTGTCTTTTCCGTGCCATTTCTTAGCGGCAGCAACATGCCCTGGGCGAGAAAGGGCCCTGGGCCATGGAGAGCAGGGCGGTCCGCAGGGCTGTCCTACGCCGGCCAATTCTCACGAGCGTTCTGCCCAAACCAATCCTGGTTTGGGCAGAACGCTCGTGAGAATTGGCCGGAAAACGCCCGGCGAAGTCATTCGGGCGCCGCACGTCAGCTGGGCGGCCACCCCCCCGGGGCCTTGAAGGGCATTGTGAGTGCCCGCACCCGATCGCCGCCAAGAGGCACTCCACAAATGGATTGCAGCGAGGACAACGCCCGTGGATCCTCGGCCTGCGGGGGTCCCATCCCTGGCGCTCTACCATGGGGCCAGGCCCATCACGAAGTCCGACCTGGAACGCTCGCCTGCTTCCCCAACCTTCAGCTTCTGGGGTCCTGTCCCTCATGGCCTCCATATCGGAAACCCTTAGTCCCACACCCACGCATCTCCTAATCACACAGTCTCCATCGGCGCCTCCTGGTGCTTCGGACAACGCTCAGAGTGAGATAAACATGTATGACCAAAATGAGGTCATCCCCATCCTTGGTTGCCGGCTCTACCTGAAAGATGGTGGCGCACACCAGGCCACCACCCGTCCTTCAACTCTGCTTTGGGAACGCTCCACTGCGCCGGCGTGTCCGGGTGCACCGTGTCTTTTCCGTGCCATTTCTTAGCGGCAGCAACATGCCCTGGGCGAGAAAGGGCCCTGGGCCATGGAGAGCAGGGCGTTCCGCAGGGCTGCCATACGCCGGCCAATTCTCACGCGCGTTCTGCCCAAACCAATCCTGGTTTGGTCAGAACGCGCGTGAGAATTGGCCGGAAAAGGCCCGGCGAAGTCATTCGGGCGCCGCACGTCAGCTGGGCGGCCACCCCCCCGGGCCCTTGAAGGGCATTGTGAGTGCCGGCACCCGATCGCCGACAGGAGGCACTCCACAAATGGATTGCAGCGAGGACAACGCCCGTGGATCCTCGGCCTGCAGGGGTCCCATCCCTGGTGCTCTACCATGGGGCCAGGCCCATCACGAAGTCCGGTCTGGAACGCTCGCCTGCTTCCCCAACTTTCTATCTCCGGGGTACTGTCCCTCATGGCCTCCATATCGGAAACCCTTAGTCCCGCACCCACGCATCTCCCAACCACGCAGTCCTTATCGGCGCCACCTGGTGATCGGACAACGCTCAGAGTGAGATAAACCTGTATGACCAAAATGAGGTCATCCCCATTCTTGGCCGCCCCATCTACCCGAATGACGTAGGCACACACCAGGCCACCTACCGTCCTTCAACTCTGATCCGGAAAAGCTTTCCTGCGCCGGGGATCCCGGGTGCCCCGTGTCTTTTCCGTGCCACTTCTTGGCGGCAGCAACATGCCCTGGGCGAGAAAGGGCCCTGGGCCATGGAGAGCAGGGCGGTCCGCAGGGCTGTCCTACGCCGGCCAATTCTCACGAGCGTTGTGCCCAAACCAATCCTGGTTTGGGCAGAACGCTCGTGAGAATTGGCCTGAAAACGCCCGGCGAAGTCATTCGGGCGCCGCACGTCAGCTGGGCGGCCACCCCCCCGTGCCTTGAAGGGCATTGTGAGTGCCCGCACCCGATCGCCGCCAAGAGGCACTCCACAAATGGATTGCAGCGAGGACAACGCCCGTGGATCCTCGGCCTGCGGGGGTCCCATCACTGGCGCTCTACCATGGGGCCAGGCCCATCAGGAAGTCCGACCTGGAACGCTCGCCTGCTTCCCCAACTTTCTGCCTCCGGGGTACTGTCCCTCATGGCCTCCATATCGGAAACCCTTAGTCCCACACCCACGCATCACCCAACCACGCAGTCTCTATCGGCGCCACCTGGTGCTTCGGACAACGCTCAGAGTGAGATAAACCTGTATGACCAAAATGAGGTCATCCCCATTCTTGGCCGCCCCATCTACCCGAATGTCGTAGGCACACACCAGGCCACCTACCGTCCTTCAACTCTGATCCGGAAAAGCTTTCCTGCGCCGGGGATCCCGGGTGCCCCGTGTCTTTTCCGTGCCATTTCTTGGCGGCAGCAACATGCCCTGGGCGAGAAAGGGCCCTGGGCCATGGAGAGCAGGGCGGTCACAGGGCTGTCCTACGCCGGCCAATTCTCACGAGCGTTCTGCCCAAACCAATCCTGGTTTGGGCAGAACGCTCGTGAGAATTGGCCGGAAAACGCCCGGCGAAGTCATTCGGGCGCCGCACGTCAGCTGGGCGGCCACCCCCCCGTGCCTTGAAGGGCATTGTGAGTGCCCGCACCCGATCGCCGCCAAGAGGCACTCCACAAATGGATTGCAGCGAGGACAACGCCCGTGGATCCTCGGCCTGCGGGAGTCCCATCCCTGGCGCTCTACCATGGGGCCAGGCCCATCACGAAGTCCGACCTGGAACGCTCGCCTGCTTCCCCAACCTTCAGCTTCTGGGGTCCTGAGCCTCATGGCCTCCATATCGGAAACCCTTAGTCGCACACCCACGCATCTCCTAATCACACAGTCTCCATCGGCGCCTCCTGGTGCTTCGGACAACGCTCAGAGTGTGATAAACATGTAAGACCAAAATGAGGTCATCCCCATCCTTGGTTGCCGGCTCTACCTGAAAGATGTTGGCGCACACCAGGCCACCACCCGTCCTTCAACTCTGCTTTGGGAACGCTCCATTGCGCCGGCGTGTCCGGGTGCACCGTGTCTTTTCCGTGCCATTTCTTAGCGGCAGCAACATGCCCTGGGCGAGAAAGGGCCCTGGGCCATGGAGAGCAGGGCGGTCCGCAGGGCTGTCCTACGCCGGCCAATTCTCACGAGCGTTCTGCCCAAACCAATCCTGGTTTGGGCAGAACGCTCGTGAGAATTGGCCGGAAAACGCCCGGCGAAGTCATTCGGGCGCCGCACGTCAGCTGGGCGGCCACCCCCCCGGGGCCTTGAAGGGCATTGTGAGTGCCCGCACCCGATCGCCGCCAAGAGGCACTCCACAAATGGATTGCAGCGAGGACAACGCCCGTGGATCCTCGGCCTGCGGGGGTCCCATCCCTGGCGCTCTACCATGGGGCCAGGCCCATCACGAAGTCCGACCTGGAACGCTCGCCTGCTTCCCCAACCTTCAGCTTCTGGGGTCCTGTCCCTCATGGCCTCCATATCGGAAACCCTTAGTCCCACACCCACGCATCTCCTAATCACACAGTCTCCATCGGCGCCTCCTGGTGCTTCGGACAACGCTCAGAGTGAGATAAACATGTATGACCAAAATGAGGTCATCCCCATCCTTGGTTGCCGGCTCTACCTGAAAGATGGTGGCGCACACCAGGCCACCACCCGTCCTTCAACTCTGCTTTGGGAACGCTCCACTGCGCCGGCGTGTCCGGGTGCACCGTGTCTTTTCCGTGCCATTTCTTAGCGGCAGCAACATGCCCTGGGCGAGAAAGGGCCCTGGGCCATGGAGAGCAGGGCGTTCCGCAGGGCTGCCATACGCCGGCCAATTCTCACGCGCGTTCTGCCCAAACCAATCCTGGTTTGGTCAGAACGCGCGTGAGAATTGGCCGGAAAAGGCCCGGCGAAGTCATTCGGGCGCCGCACGTCAGCTGGGCGGCCACCCCCCGGGCCCTTGAAGGGCATTGTGAGTGCCGGCACCCGATCGCCGACAGGAGGCACTCCACAAATGGATTGCAGCGAGGACAACGCCCGTGGATCCTCGGCCTGCAGGGGTCCCATCCCTGGTGCTCTACCATGGGGCCAGGCCCATCACGAAGTCCGGTCTGGAACGCTCGCCTGCTTCCCCAACTTTCTATCTCCGGGGTACTGTCCCTCATGGCCTCCATATCGGAAACCCTTAGTCCCGCACCCACGCATCTCCCAACCACGCAGTCCTTATCGGCGCCACCTGGTGATCGGACAACGCTCAGAGTGAGATAAACCTGTATGACCAAAATGAGGTCATCCCCATTCTTGGCCGCCCCATCTACCCGAATGACGTAGGCACACACCAGGCCACCTACCGTCCTTCAACTCTGATCCGGAAAAGCTTTCCTGCGCCGGGGATCCCGGGTGCCCCGTGTCTTTTCCGTGCCACTTCTTGGCGGCAGCAACATGCCCTGGGCGAGAAAGGGCCCTGGGCCATGGAGAGCAGGGCGGTCCGCAGGGCTGTCCTACGCCGGCCAATTCTCACGAGCGTTGTGCCCAAACCAATCCTGGTTTGGGCAGAACGCTCGTGAGAATTGGCCTGAAAACGCCCGGCGAAGTCATTCGGGCGCCGCACGTCAGCTGGGCGGCCACCCCCCGTGCCTTGAAGGGCATTGTGAGTGCCCGCACCCGATCGCCGCCAAGAGGCACTCCACAAATGGATTGCAGCGAGGACAACGCCCGTGGATCCTCGGCCTGCGGGGGTCCCATCACTGGTGCTCTACCATGGGGCCAGGCCCATCAGGAAGTCCGACCTGGAACGCTCGCCTGCTTCCCCAACTTTCTGCCTCCGGGGTACTGTCCCTCATGGCCTCCATATCGGAAACCCTTAGTCCCGCACCCACGCATCACCCAACCACGCAGTCTCTATCGGCGCCACCTGGTGCTTCGGACAACGCTCAGAGTGAGATAAACCTGTATGACCAAAATGAAGTCATCCCCATTCTTGGCCGCCCCATCTACCCGAATGTCGTAGGCACACACCAGGCCACCTACCGTCCTTCAACTCTGATCCGGAAAAGCTTTCCTGCGCCGGGGATCCCGGGTGCCCCGTGTCTTTTCCGTGCCATTTCTTGGCGGCAGCAACATGCCCTGGGCGAGAAAGGGCCCTGGGCCATGGAGAGCAGGGCGGTCAGCAGGGCTGTCCTACGCCGGCCAATTCTCACGAGCGTTCTGCCCAAACCAATCCTGGTTTGGGCAGAACGCTCGTGAGAATTGGCCGGAAAACGCCCGGCGAAGTCATTCGGGCGCCGCACGTCAGCTGGGCGGCCACCCCCCCGTGCCTTGAAGGGCATTGTGAGTGCCCGCACCCGATCGCCGCCAAGAGGCACTCCACAAATGGATTGCAGCGAGGACAACGCCCGTGGATCCTCGGCCTGCGGGGGTCCCATCCCTGGCGCTCTACCATGGGGCCAGGCCCATCACGAAGTCCGACCTGGAACGCTCGCCTGCTTCCCCAACCTTCAGCTTCTGGGGTCCTGAGCCTCATGGCCTCCATATCGGAAACCCTTAGTCCCACACCCACGCATCTCCTAATCACACAGTCTCCATCGGCGCCTCCTGGTGCTTCGGACAACGCTCAGAGTGTGATAAACATGTATGACCAAAATGAGGTCATCCCCATCCTTGGTTGCCGGCTCTACCTGAAAGATGGTGGCGCACACCAGGCCACCACCCGTCCTTCAACTCTGCTTTGGGAACGCTCCATTGCGCCGGCGTGTCCGGGTGCACCGTGTCTTTTCCGTGCCATTTCTTAGCGGCAGCAACATGCCCTGGGCGAGAAAGGGCCCTGGGCCATGGAGAGCAGGGCGGTCCGCAGGGCTGCCCTACGCCGGCCAATTCTCACGAGCGTTCTGCCCAAACCAATCCTGGTTTGGGCAGAACGCTCGTGAGAATTGGCCGGAAAACGCCCGGCGAAGTCATTCGGGCGCCGCACGTCAGCTGGGCGGCCCCCCCCCGGGGCCTTGAAGGGCATTGTGAGTGCCCGCACCCGATCGCCGCCAGGAGGCACTCCACAAATGGATTGCAGCGAGGACAACGCCCGTGGATCCTCGGCCTGCAGGGGTCCCATCCCTGGCGCTCTACCATGGGGCCAGGCCGATCACGAAGTCCGGTCTGGAACGCTCGCCTGCTTCCCCAACTTTCTGCCTCCGGGGTACTGTCCCTCATGGCCTCCATATCGGAAACCCTTAGTCCCGCACCCACGCATCTCCCAACCACGCAGTTTCTATCGGCGCCACCTGGGGCTTCGGACATCGCTCAGAGTGGGATAAACCTATATGACCAAAATGAGGTCATCCCCATTCTGGACGCCCCATCTTCCCGAAAGACGTAGGCAAACACCAGGCCCCCTACCGTCCTTCAACTCTGATCCGGAAAAGCTTTCCTGCGCCGGGGTTCCCGGGTGCCCCGTGTCTTTTCCGTGCCATTTCTTGCGGCAGCAACATGCCCTGGGCGAGAAAGGGCCCTGGGCCATGGAGAGCAGGGCGGTCCCCAGGGCTTCCCTACCACGGCCAATCTCACGAGCGTTCTGCCCAAACCAATCCTGGTTTGGGCAGAACGCTCGTGAGAATTGGCCGGAAAACGCCCGGCGAAGTCATTCGGGCGCCGCACGTGTGCTGGGCCGCCCCCCACCGGGGCCTTGAGGGCATTGTGAGTGTCCGCACCCGATCGCCGCCAACAGGCACTCCACAAGATGGAATGCAGCAAGGACAACGCCCGTGGATCCTCGGCCTGCGGGGGTCCCATCCCTGGCGCTCTACCATGGGGCCAGTCCCATCACGAAGTCCGACCTGGAACGCTCGCCTGCTTCCCCAACCTTCAGCTTCTGGGGTCCTGTCCCTCATGGCCTCCATATCGGAAACCCTTAGTCCCACACCCACGCATCTCCTAACCACGCAGTCTCCATCGGCGCCTCCTGGTGCTTCGGACAACGCTCAGAGTGAGATAAACATGTATGACCAAAATGAGGTCATCCCCATCCTTGGTTGCCGGCTCTACCTGAAAGATGGTGGCGCACACCAGGCCACCACCCGTCCTTCAACTCTGCTTTGGGAACGCTCCATTGCGCCGGCGTGTCCGGGTGCACCGTGTCTTTTCCGTGCCATTTCTTAGCGGCAGCAACATGCCCTGGGCGAGAAAGGGCCCTGGGCCATGGAGAGCAGGGCGGTCCGCAGGGCTGTCCTACGCCGGCCAATTCTCACGAGCGTTCTGCCCAAACCAATCCTGGTTTGGGCAGAACGCTCGTGAGAATTGGCCGGAAAACGCCCGGCGAAGTCATTCGGGCGCCGCACGTCAGCTGGGCGGCCACCCCCCCGGGGCCTTGAAGGGCATTGTGAGTGCCCGCAACCGATCGCCGCCAAGAGGCACTCCACAAATGGATTGCAGCGAGGACAACGCCCGTGGATCCTCGGCCTGCGGGGGTCCCATCCCTGGCGCTCTACCATGGGGCCAGGCCCATCACGAAGTCCGACCTGGAACGCTCGCCTGCTTCCCCAACCTTCAGCTTCTGGGGTCCTGTCCCTCATGGCCTCCATATCGGAAACCCTTAGTCCCACACCCACGCATCTCCTAACCACGCAGTCTCCATCGGCGCCTCCTGGTGCTTCGGACAACGCTCAGAGTGAGATAAACATGTATGACCAAAATGAGGTCATCCCCATCCTTGGTTGCCGGCTCTACCTGAAAGATGGTGGCGCACACCAGGCCACCACCCGTCCTAGAACTCTGCTTTGGGAACGCTCCACTAGCCGGCGTGTCCGGGTGCACCGTGTCTTTTCCGTGCCATTTCTTAGCGGCAGCAACATGCCCTGGGCGAGAAAGGGCCCTGGGCCATGGAGAGCAGGGCGGTCCGCAGGGCTGTCCTACGCCGGCCAATTCTCACGAGCGTTCTGCCCAAACCAATCCTGGTTTGGGCAGAACGCTCGTGAGAATTGGCCGGAAAACGCCCGGCGAAGTCATTCGGGCGCCGCACGTCAGCTGGGCGGCCACCCCCCCGGGGCCTTGAAGGGCATTGTGAGTGCCCGCACCCGATCGCCGCCAAGAGGCACTCCACAAATGGATTGCAGCGAGGACAACGCCCGTGGTTCCTCGGCCTGCGGGGGTCCCATCCCTGGCGCTCTACCATGGGGCCAGGCCCATCACGAAGTCCGACCTGGAACGCTCGCCTGCTTCCCCAACTTTCTATCTCCGGGGTACTGTCCCTCATGGCCTCCATATCGGAAACCCTTAGTCCCGCACCCACGCATCTCCCAACCACGCAGTCCTTATCGGCGCCACCTGGTGATCGGACAACGCTCAGAGTGAGATAAACCTGTATGACCAAAATGAGGTCATCCCCATTCTTGGCCGCCCCATCTACCCGAATGACGTAGGCACACACCAGGCCACCTACCGTCCTTCAACTCTGATCCGGAAAAGCTTTCCTGCGCCGGGGATCCCGGGTGCCCCGTGTCTTTTCCGTGCCATTTCTTGGCGGCAGCAACATGCCCTGGGCGAGAAAGGGCCCTGGGCCATGGAGAGCAGGGCGGTCCGCAGGGCTGTCCTACGCCGGCCAATTCTCACGAGCGTTCTGCCCAAACCAATCCTGGTTTGGGCAGAACGCTCGTGAGAATTGGCCGGAAAACGCCCGGCGAAGTCATTCGGGCGCCGCACGTCAGCTGGGCGGCCACCACCCCGTGCCTTGAAGGGCATTGTGAGTGCCCGCACCCGATCGCCGCCAAGAGGCACTCCACAAATGGATTGCAGCGAGGACAACGCCCGTGGATCCTCGGCCTGCGGGGGTCCCATCCCTGGCGCTCTACCATGGGGCCAGGCCCATCACGAAGTCCGACCTGGAACGCTCGCCTGCTTCCCCAACCTTCAGCTTCTGGGGTCCTGAGCCTCATGGCCTCCATATCGGAAACCCTTAGTCCCACACCCACGCATCTCCTAATCACACAGTCTCCATCGGCGCCTCCTGGTGCTTCGGACAACGCTCAGAGTGTGATAAACATGTATGACCAAAATGAGGTCATCCCCATCCTTGGTTGCCGGCTCTACCTGAAAGATGGTGGCGCACACCAGGCCACCACCCGTCCTTCAACTCTGCTTTGGGAACGCTCCATTGCGCCGGCGTGTCCGGGTGTACCGTGTCTTTTCCGTGCCATTTCTTAGGGGCAGCAACATGCCCTGGGCGAGAAAGGGCCCTGGGCCATGGAGAGCAGGGCGGTCCGCAGGGCTGCCCTACGCCGGCCAATTCTCACGAGCGTTCTGCCCAAACCAATCCTGGTTTGGGCAGAACGCTCGTGAGAATTGGCCGGAAAACGCCCGGCGAAATCATTCGGGCGCCGCACGTCAGCTGGGCGGCCCCCCCCCGGGGCCTTGAAGGGCATTGTGAGTGCCCGCACCCGATCGCCGCCAGGAGGCACTCCACAAATGGATTGCAGCGAGGACAACGCCCGTGGATCCTCGGCCTGCAGGGGTCCCATCTCTGGCGCTCTACCATGGGGCCAGGCCCATCACGAAGTCCGGTCTGGAACGCTCGCCTGCTTCCCCAACTTTCTGCCTCCGGGGTACTGTCCCTCATGGCCTCCATATCGGAAACCCTTAGTCCCGCACCCACGCATCTCCCAACCACGCAGTCTCTATATGCGCCACCTGGGGCTTCGGACATCGCTCAGAGTGGGATAAACCTGTATGACCAAAATGAGGTCATCCCCATTCTGGACGCCCCATCTACCCGAAAGACGTAGGCAAACACCAGGCCACCTACCGTCCTTCAACTCTGATCCGGAAAAGCTTTCCTGCGCCGGGGTTCCCGGGTGCCCCGTGTCTTTTCCGTGCCATTTCTTGCGGCAGCAACATGCCCTGGGCGAGAAAGGGCCCTGGGCCATGGAGAGCAGGGCGGTCCCCAGGGCTTCCCTACCACGGCCAATCTCACGAGCGTTCTGCCCAAACCAGGATTGGTTTGGGCAGAACGCTCGTGAGAATTGGCCGGAAAACGCCCGGCGAAGTCATTCGGGCGCCGCACGTGTGCTGGGCCGCCCCCCACCGGGGCCTTGAGGACATTGTGAGTGTCCGCACCCGATCGCCGCCAACAGGCACTCCACAAGATGGAATGCAGCAAGGACAACGCCCGTGGATCCTCGACCTGCGGGGGTCCCATCCCTGGCGCTCTACCATGGGGCCAGTCCCATCACGAAGTCCGACCTGGAACGCTCGCCTGCTTCCCCAACCTTCAGCTTCTGGGGTCCTGTCCCTCATGGCCTCCATATCGGAAACCCTTAGTCCCACACCCACGCATCTCCTAACCACGCAGTCTCCATCGGCGCCTCCTGGTGCTTCGGACAACGCTCAGAGTGAGATAAACATGTATGACCAAAATGAGGTCATCCCCATCCTTGGTTGCCGGCTCTACCTGAAAGATGGTGGCGCACACCAGGCCACCACCCGTCCTTCAACTCTGCTTTGGGAACGCTCCATTGCGCCGGCGTGTCCGGGTGCACCGTGTCTTTTCCGTGCCATTTCTTAGCGGCAGCAACATGCCCTGGGCGAGAAAGGGCCCTGGGCCATGGAGAGCAGGGCGGTCCGCAGGGCTGCCATACGCCGGCCAATTCTCACGAGCGTTCTGCCCAAACCAATCCTGGTTTGGGCAGAACGCTCGTGAGAATTGGCCGGAAAACGCCCGGCGAATTCATTCGGGCGCCGCACGTCAGCTGGGCGGCCCCCCCCCGGGGCCTTGAAGGGCATTGTGAGTGCCCGCACCCGATCGCCGCCAGGAGGCACTCCACAAATGGATTGCAGCGAGGACAACGCCCGTGGATCCTCGGCCTGCAGGGGTCCCATCTCTGGCGCTCTACCATGGGGCCAGGCCCATCACGAAGTCCGGTCTGGAACGCTCGCCTGCTTCCCCAACTTTCTGCCTCCGGGGTACTGTCCCTCATGGCCTCCATATCGGAAACCCTTAGTCCCGCACCCACGCATCTCCCAACCACGCAGTCTCTATCGGCGCCACCTGGGGCTTCGGACATCGCTCAGAGTGGGATAAACCTGTATGACCAAAATGAGGTCATCCCCATTCTGGACGCCCCATCTACCCGAAAGACGTAGGCAAACACCAGGCCACCTACCGTCCTTCAACTCTGATCCGGAAAAGCTTTCCTGCGCCGGGGTTCCCGGGTGCCCCGTGTCTTTTCCGTGCCATTTCTTGCGGCAGCAACATGCCCTGGGCGAGAAAGGGCCCTGGGCCATGGAGAGCAGGGCGGTCCCCAGGGCTTCCCTACCACGGCCAATCTCACGAGCGTTCTGCCCAAACCAATCCTGGTTTGGGCAGAACGCTCGTGAGAATTGGCCGGAAAACGCCCGGCGAAGTCATTCGGGCGCCGCACGTGTGCTGGGCCGCCCCCCACCGGGGCCTTGAGGGCATTGTGAGTGTCCGCACCCGATCGCCGCCAACAGGCACTCCACAAGATGGAATGCAGCAAGGACAACGCCCGTGGATCCTCGACCTGCGGGGGTCCCATCCCTGGCGCTCTACCATGGGGCCAGTCCCATCACGAAGTCCGACCTGGAACGCTCGCCTGCTTCCCCAACCTTCAGCTTCTGGGGTCCTGTCCCTCATGGCCTCCATATCGGAAACCCTTAGTCCCACACCCACGCATCTCCTAACCACGCAGTCTCCATCGGCGCCTCCTGGTGCTTCGGACAACGCTCAGAGTGAGATAAACATGTATGACCAAAATGAGGTCATCCCCATCCTTGGTTGCCGGCTCTACCTGAAAGATGGTGGCGCACACCAGGCCACCACCCGTCCTAGAACTCTGCTTTGGGAACGCTCCACTAGCCGGCGTGTCCGGGTGCACCGTGTCTTTTCCGTGCCATTTCTTAGCGGCAGCAACATGCCCTGGGCGAGAAAGGGCCCTGGGCCATGGAGAGCAGGGCGGTCCGCAGGGCTGTCCTACGCCGGCCAATTCTCACGAGCGTTCTGCCCAAACCAATCCTGGTTTGGTCAGAACGCGCGTGAGAATTGGCCGGAAAAGGCCCGGCGAAGTCATTCGGGCGCCGCACGTCAGCTGGGCGGCCACCCCCCCGGGCCCTTGAAGGGCATTGTGAGTGCCGGCACCCGATCGCCGACAGGAGGCACTCCACAAATGGATTGCAGCGAGGACAACGCCCGTGGATCCTCGGCCTGCAGGGGTCCCATCCCTGGCGCTCTACCATGGGGCCAGGCCCATCACGAAGTCCGACCTGGAACGCTCGCCTGCTTCCCCAACCTTCAGCTTCTGGGGTCCTGAGCCTCATGGCCTCCATATCGGAAACCCTTAGTCCCACACCCACGCATCTCCTAACCACGCAGTCTCCATCGGCGCCTCCTGGTGCTTCGGACAACGCTCAGAGTGTGATAAACATGTATGACCAAAATGAGGTCATCCCCATCCTTGGTTGCCGGCTCTACCTGAAAGATGGTGGCGCACACCAGGCCACCACCCGTCCTTCAACTCTGCTTTGGGAACGCTCCATTGCGCCGGCGTGTCCGGGTGCACCGTGTCTTTTCCGTGCCATTTCTTAGCGGCAGCAACATGCCCTGGGCGAGAAAGGGCCCTGGGCCATGGAGAGCAGGGCGGTCCGCAGGGCTGCCCTACGCCGGCCAATTCTCACGAGCGTTCTGCCCAAACCAATCCTGGTTTGGGCAGAACGCTCGTGAGAATTGGCCGGAAAACGCCCGGCGAAGTCATTCGGGCGCCGCACGTCAGCTGGGC
Organism: Mustela nivalis; assembly: GCF_964662115.1. Lineage (NCBI taxonomy): Eukaryota > Metazoa > Chordata > Mammalia > Carnivora > Mustelidae > Mustela > Mustela nivalis. Next base: position 289,742 of record NW_028135935.1, read on the forward strand.
GGCCCCCCCCCGGGGCCTTGAAGGGCATTGTGAGTGCCCGCACCCGATCGCCGCCAGGAGGCACTCCACAAATGGATTGCAGCGAGGACAACGCCCGTGGATCCTCGGCCTGCAGGGGTCCCATCTCTGGCGCTCTACCATGGGGCCAGGCCCATCACGAAGTCCGGTCTGGAACGCTCGCCTGCTTCCCCAACTTTCTGCCTCCGGGGTACTGTCCCTCATGGCCTCCATATCGGAAACCCTTAGTCCCGCACCCACGCATCTCCCAACCACGCAGTCTCTATCGGCGCCACCTGGGGCTTCGGACATCGCTCAGAGTGGGATAAACCTGTATGACCAAAATGAGGTCATCCCCATTCTGGACGCCCCATCTACCCGAAAGACGTAGGCAAACACCAGGCCACCTACCGTCCTTCAACTCTGATCCGGAAAAGCTTTCCTGCGCCGGGGTTCCCGGGTGCCCCGTGTCTTTTCCGTGCCATTTCTTGCGGCAGCAACATGCCCTGGGCGAGAAAGGGCCCTGGGCCATGGAGAGCAGGGCGGTCCCCAGGGCTTCCCTACCACGGCCAATCTCACGAGCGTTCTGCCCAAACCAATCCTGGTTTGGGCAGAACGCTCGTGAGAATTGGCCGGAAAACGCCCGGCGAAGTCATTCGGGCGCCGCACGTGTGCTGGGCCGCCCCCCACCGGGGCCTTGAGGGCATTGTGAGTGTCCGCACCCGATCGCCACCAACAGGCACTCCACAAGATGGAATGCAGCAAGGACAACGCCCGTGGATCCTCGACCTGCGGGGGTCCCATCCCTGGCGCTCTACCATGGGGCCAGTCCCATCACGAAGTCCGACCTGGAACGCTCGCCTGCTTCCCCAACCTTCAGCTTCTGGGGTCCTGTCCCTCATGGCCTCCATATCGGAAACCCTTAGTCCCACACCCACGCATCTCCTAACCACGCAGTCTCCATCGGCGCCTCCTGGTGCTTCGGACAACGCTCAGAGTGAGATAAACATGTATGACCAAAATGAGGTCATCCCCATCCTTGGTTGCCGGCTCTACCTGAAAGATGGTGGCGCACACCAGGCCACCACCCGTCCTAGAACTCTGCTTTGGGAACGCTCCACTAGCCGGCGTGTCCGGGTGCACCGTGTCTTTTCCGTGCCATTTCTTAGCGGCAGCAACATGCCCTGGGCGAGAAAGGGCCCTGGGCCATGGAGAGCAGGGCGGTCCGCAGGGCTGTCCTACGCCGGCCAATTCTCACGAGCGTTCTGCCCAAACCAATCCTGGTTTGGGCAGAACGCTCGTGAGAATTGGCCGGAAAACGCCCGGCGAAGTCATTCGGGCGCCGCACGTCAGCTGGGCGGCCACCCCCCCGGGGCCTTGAAGGGCATTGTGAGTGCCCGCACCCGATCGCCGCCAAGAGGCACTCCACAAATGGATTGCAGCGAGGACAACGCCCGTGGATCCTCGGCCTGCGGGGGTCCCATCCCTGGCGCTCTACCATGGGGCCAGGCCCATCACGAAGTCCGACCTGGAACGCTCGCCTGCTTCCCCAACCTTCAGCTTCTGGGGTCCTGTCCCTCATGGCCTCCATATCGGAAACCCTTAGTCCCACACCCACGCATCTCCTAATCACACAGTCTCCATCGGCGCCTCCTGGTGCTTCGGACAACGCTCAGAGTGAGATAAACATGTATGACCAAAATGAGGTCATCCCCATCCTTGGTTGCCGGCTTACCTGAAAGATGGTGGCGCACACCAGGCCACCACCCGTCCTTCAACTCTGCTTTGGGAACGCTCCACTGCGCCGGCGTGTCCGGGTGCACCGTGTCTTTTCCGTGCCATTTCTTAGCGGCAGCAACATGCCCTGGGCGAGAAAGGGCCCTGGGCCATGGAGAGCAGGGCGTTCCGCAGGGCTGTCCTACGCCGGCCAATTCTCACGCGCGTTCTGCCCAAACCAATCCTGGTTTGGTCAGAACGCGCGTGAGAATTGGACGGAAAAGGCCCGGCGAAGTCATTCGGGCGCCGCACGTCAGCTGGGCGGCCACCCCCCCGGGCCCTTGAAGGGCATTGTGAGTGCCGGCACCCGATCGCCGACAGGAGGCACTCCACAAATGGATTGCAGCGAGGACAACGCCCGTGGATCCTCGGCCTGCAGGGGTCCCATCCCTGGCGCTCTACCATGGGGCCAGGCCCATCACGAAGTCCGGTCTGGAACGCTCGCCTGCTTCCCCAACTTTCTATCTCCGGGGTACTGTCCCTCATGGCCTCCATATCGGAAACCCTTAGTCCCGCACCCACGCATCTCCCAACCACGCAGTCCTTATCGGCGCCACCTGGTGATCGGACAAGGCTCAGAGTGAGATAAACCTGTATGACCAAAATGAGGTCATCCCCATTCTTGGCCGCCCCATCTACCCGAATGACGTAGGCACACACCAGGCCACCTACCGTCCTTCAACTCTGATCCGGAAAAGCTTTCCTGCGCCGGGGATCCCGGGTGCCCCGTGTCTTTTCCGTGCCATTTCTTGGCGGCAGCAACATGCCCTGGGCGAGAAAGGGCCCTGGGCCATGGAGAGCAGGGCGGTCCACAGGGCTGTCCTACGCCGGCCAATTCTCACGAGCGTTCTGCCCAAACCAATCCTGGTTTGGGCAGAACGCTCGTGAGAATTGGCCGGAAAACGCCCGGCGAAGTCATTCGGGCGCCGCACGTCAGCTGGGCGGCCACCCCCCCGTGCCTTGAAGGGCATTGTGAGTGCCCGCACCCGATCGCCGCCAAGAGGCACTCCACAAATGGATTGCAGCGAGGACAACGCCCGTGGATCCTCGGCCTGCGGGGGTCCCATCCCTGGCGCTCTACCATGGGGCCAGGCCCATCACGAAGTCCGACCTGGAACGCTCGCCTGCTTCCCCAACCTTCAGCTTCTGGGGTCCTGAGCCTCATGTCCACCATATCGGAAACCCTTAGTCCCACACCCACGCATCTCCTAATCACACAGTCTCCATCGGCGCCTCCTGGTGCTTCGGACAACGCTCAGAGTGTGATAAACATGTATGACCAAAATGAGGTCATCCCCATCCTTGGTTGCCGGCTCTACCTGAAAGATGGTGGCGCACACCAGGCCACCACCCGTCCTTCAACTCTGCTTTGGGAACGCTCCATTGCGCCGGCGTGTCCGGGTGCACCGTGTCTTTTCCGTGCCATTTCTTAGCGGCAGCAACATGCCCTGGGCGAGAAAGGGCCCTGGGCCATGGAGAGCAGGGCGGTCCGCAGTGCTGCCCTACGCCGGCCAATTCTCACGAGCGTTCTGCCCAAACCAATCCTGGTTTGGGCAGAACGCTCGTGAGAATTGGCCGGAAAACGCCCGGCGAAGTCATTCGGGCGCCGCACGTCAGCTGGGCGGCCCCCCCCGGGGCCTTGAAGGGCATTGTGAGTGCCCGCACCCGATCGCCGCCAGGAGGCACTCCACAAATGGATTGCAGCGAGGACAACGCCCGTGGATCCTCGGCCTGCAGGGGTCCCATGCCTGGCGCTCTACCATGGGGCCAGGCCCATCACGAAGTCCGGTCTGGAACGCTCGCCTGCTTCCCCAACTTTCTGCCTCCGGGGTACTGTCCCTCATGGCCTCCATATCGGAAACCCTTAGTCCCGCACCCACGCATCTCCCAACCACGCAGTCTCTATCGGCGCCACCTGGGGCTTCGGACATCGCTCAGAGTGGGATAAACCTATATGACCAAAATGAGGTCATCCCCATTCTGGAAGCCCCATCTACCCGAAAGACGTAGGCAAACACCAGGCCCCCTACCGTCCTTCAACTCTGATCCGGAAAAGCTTTCCTGCGCCGGGGTTCCCGGGTGCCCCGTGTCTTTTCCGTGCCATTTCTTGCGGCAGCAACATGCCCTGGGCGAGAAAGGGCCCTGGGCCATGGAGAGCAGGGCGGTCCCCAGGGCTTCCCTACCACGGCCAATCTCACGAGCGTTCTGCCCAAACCAATCCTGGTTTGGGCAGAATGCTCGTGAGAATTGGCCGGAAAACGCCCGGCGAAGTCATTCGGGCGCCGCACGTGTGCTGGGCCGCCCCCCACCGGGGCCTTGAGGGCATTGTGAGTGTCCGCACCCGATCGCCGCCAACAGGCACTCCACAAGATGGAATGCAGCAAGGACAACGCCCGTGGATCCTCGACCTGCGGGGGTCCCATCCCTGGCGCTCTACCATGGGGCCAGTCCCATCACGAAGTCCGACCTGGAACGCTCGCCTGCTTCCCCAACCTTCAGCTTCTGGGGTCCTGTCCCTCATGGCCTCCATATCGGAAACCCTTAGTCCCACACCCACGCATCTCCTAACCACGCAGTCTCCATCGGCGCCTCCTGGTGCTTCGGACAACGCTCAGAGTGAGATAAACATGTATGACCAAAATGAGGTCATCCCCATCCTTGGTTGCCGGCTCTACCTGAAAGATGGTGGCGCACACCAGGCCACCACCCGTCCTAGAACTCTGCTTTGGGAACGCTCCACTAGCCGGCGTGTCCGGGTGCACCGTGTCTTTTCCGTGCCATTTCTTAGCGGCAGCAACATGCCCTGGGCGAGAAAGGGCCCTGGGCCATGGAGAGCAGGGCGGTCCGCAGGGATGTCCTACGCCGGCCAATTCTCACGAGCGTTCTGCCCAAACCAATCCTGGTTTGGGCAGAACGCTCGTGAGAATTGGCCGGAAAACGCCCGGCGAAGTCATTCGGGCGCCGCACGTCAGCTGGGCGGCCACCCCCCCGGGGCCTTGAAGGGCATTGTGAGTGCCCGCACCCGATCGCCGCCAAGAGGCACTCCACAAATGGATTGCAGCGAGGACAACGCCCGTGGATCCTCGGCCTGCGGGGGTCCCATCCCTGGCGCTCTACCATGGGGCCAGGCCCATCACGAAGTCCGACCTGGAACGCTCGCCTGCTTCCCCAACCTTCAGCTTCTGGGGTCCTGTCCCTCATGGCCTCCATATCGGAAACCCTTCGTCCCACACCCACGCATCTCCTAATCACACAGTCTCCATCGGCGCCTCCTGGTGCTTCGGACAACGCTCAGAGTGAGATAAACATGTATGACCAAAATGAGGTCATCCCCATCCTTGGTTGCCGGCTCTACCTGAAAGATGGTGGCGCACACCAGGCCACCACCCGTCCTTCAACTCTGCTTTGGGAACGCTCCACTGCGCCGGCGTGTCCGGGTGCACCGTGTCTTTTCCGTGCCATTTCTTAGCGGCAGCAACATGCCCTGGGCGAGAAAGGGCCCTGGGCCATGGAGAGCAGGGCGTTCCGCAGGGCTGTCCTACGCCGGCCAATTCTCACGCGCGTTCTGCCCAAACCAATCCTGGTTTGGTCAGAACGCGCGTGAGAATTGGCCGGAAAAGGCCCGGCGAAGTCATTCGGGCGCCGCACGTCAGCTGGGCGGCCACCCCCCCGGGCCCTTGAAGGGCATTGTGAGTGCCGGCACCCGATCGCCGACAGGAGGCACTCCACAAATGGATTGCAGCGAGGACAACGCCCGTGGATCCTCGGCCTGCAGGGGTCCCATCCCTGGCGCTCTACCATGGGGCCAGGCCCATCACGAAGTCCGGTCTGGAACGCTCGCCTGCTTCCCCAACTTTCTATCTCCGGGGTACTGTCCCTCATGGCCTCCATATCGGAAACCCTTAGTCCCGCACCCACGCATCTCCCAACCACGCAGTCCTTATCGGCGCCACCTGGTGATCGGACAACGCTCAGAGTGAGATAAACCTGTATGACCAAAATGAGGTCATCCCTATTCTTGGCCGCCCCATCTACCCGAATGACGTAGGCACACACCAGGCCACCTACCGTCCTTCAACTCTGATCCGGAAAAGCTTTCCTGCGCCGGGGATCCCGGGTGCCCCGTGTCTTTTCCGTGCCATTTCTTGGCGGCAGCAACATGCCCTGGGCGAGAAAGGGCCCTGGGCCATGGAGAGCAGGGCGGTCCGCAGGGCTGTCCTACGCCGGCCAATTCTCACGAGCGTTCTGCCCAAACCAATCCTGGTTTGGGCAGAACGCTCGTGAGAATTGGCCGGAAAACGCCCGGCGAAGTCATTCGGGCGCCGCACGTCAGCTGGGCGGCCACCCCCCCGTGCCTTGAAGGGCATTGTGAGTGCCCGCACCCGATCGCCGCCAAGAGGCACTCCACAAATGGATTGCAGCGAGGACAACGCCCGTGGATCCTCGGCCTGCGGGGGTCCCATCCCTGGCGCTCTACCATGGGGCCAGGCCCATCACGAAGTCCGACCTGGAACGCTCGCCTGCTTCCCCAACCTTCAGCTTCTGGGGTCCTGTCCCTCATGGCCTCCATATCGGAAACCCTTAGTCGCACACCCACGCATCTCCTAATCACACAGTCTCCATCGGCGCCTCCCTGGTGCTTCGGACAACGCTCAGAGTGTGATAAACATGTAAGACCAAAATGAGGTCATCCCCATCCTTGGTTGCCGGCTCTACCTGAAAGATGTTGGCGCACACCAGGCCACCACCCGTCCTTCAACTCTGCTTTGGGAACGCTCCATTTCGCCGGCGTGTCCGGGTGCACCGTGTCTTTTCCGTGCCATTTCTTAGCGGCAGCAACATGCCCTGGGCGAGAAAGGGCCCTGGGCCATGGAGAGCAGGGCGGTCCGCAGGGCTGTCCTACGCCGGCCAATTCTCACGAGCGTTCTGCCCAAACCAATCCTGGTTTGGGCAGAACGCTCGTGAGAATTGGCCGAAAACGCCCGGCGAAGTCATTCGGGCGCCGCACGTCAGCTGGGCGGCCACCCCCCCGTGCCTTGAAGGGCATTGTGAGTGCCCGCACCCGATCGCCGCCAAGAGGCACTCCACAAATGGATTGCAGCGAGGACAACGCCCGTGGATCCTCGGCCTGCGGGGGTCCCATCCCTGGCGCTCTACCATGGGGCCAGGCCCATCACGAAGTCCGACCTGGAACGCTCGCCTGCTTCCCCAACCTTCAGCTTCTGGGGTCCTGTCCCTCATGGCCTCCATATCGGAAACCCTTAGTCCCACACCCACGCATCTCCTAATCACACAGTCTCCATCGGCGCCTCCTGGTGCTTCGGACAACGCTCAGAGTGAGATAAACCTGTATGACCAAAATGAGGTCATCCCCATTCTTGGCCGCCCCATCTACCCGAATGACGTAGGCACACACCAGGCCACCTACCGTCCTTCAACTCTGATCCGGAAAAGCTTTCCTTCGCCGGGGATCCCGGGTGCCCCGTGTCTTTTCCGTGCCATTTCTTGGCGGCAGCAACATGCCCTGGGCGAGAAAGGGCCCTGGGCCATGGAGAGCAGGGCGGTCAGCAGGGCTGTCCTACGCCGGCCAATTCTCACGAGCGTTCTGCCCAAACCAATCCTGGTTTGGGCAGAACGCTCGTGAGAATTGGCCGGAAAACGCCCGGCGAAGTCATTCGGGCGCCGCACGTCAGCTGGGCGGCCACCCCCCCGGGCCCTTGAAGGGCATTGTGAGTGCCCGCACCCGATCGCCGCCAAGAGGCACTCCACAAATGGATTGCAGCGAGGACAACGCCCGTGGATCCTCGGCCTGCGGTGGTCCCATCCCTGGCGCTCTACCATGGGGCCAGGCCCATCACGAAGTCCGACCTGGAACGCTCGCCTGCTTCCCCAACCTTCAGCTTCTGGGGTCCTGAGCCTCATGGCCTCCATATCGGAAACCCTTAGTCCCACACCCACGCATCTCCTAATCACACAGTCTCCATCGGCGCCTCCTGGTGCTTCGCACAACGCTCAGAGTGTGATAAACATGTATGACCAAAATGAGGTCATCCCCATCCTTGGTTGCCGGCTCTACCTGAAAGATGGTGGCGCACACCAGGCCACCACACGTCCTTCAACTCTGCTTTGGGAACGCTCCATTGCGCCGGCGTGTCCGGGTGCACCGTGTCTTTTCCGTGCCATTTCTTAGCGGCAGCAACATGCCCTGGGCGAGAAAGGGCCATGGGCCATGGAGAGCAGGGCGGTCCGCAGGGCTGCCCTACGCCGGCCAATTCTCACGAGCGTTCTGCCCAAACCAATCCTGGTTTGGGCAGAACGCTCGTGAGAATTGGCCGGAAAACGCCCGGCGAAGTCATTCGGGCGCCGCACGTCAGCTGGGCGGCCCCCCCCCGGGGCCTTGAAGGGCATTGTGAGTGCCCGCACCCGATCGCCGCCAGGAGGCACTCCACAAATGGATTGCAGCGAGGACAACGCCCGTGGATCCTCGGCCTGCAGGGGTCCCATCCCTGGCGCTCTACCATGGGGCCAGGCCCATCACGAAGTCCGGTCTGGAACGCTCGCCTGCTTCCCCAACTTTCTGCCTCCGGGGTACTGTCCCTCATGGCCTCCATATCGGAAACCCTTAGTCCCGCACCCACGCATCTCCCAACCACGCAGTTTCTATCGGCGCCACCTGGGGCTTCGGACATCGCTCAGAGTGGGATAAACCTATATGACCAAAATGAGGTCATCCCCATTCTGGACGCCCCATCTACCCGAAAGACGTAGGCAAACACCAGGCCCCCTACCGTCCTTCAACTCTGATCCGGAAAAGATTTCCTGCGCCGGGGTTCCCGGGTGCCCCGTGTCATTTCCGTGCCATTTCTTGCGGCAGCAACATGCCCTGGGCGAGAAAGGTCCCTGGGCCATGGAGAGCAGGGCGGTCCCCAGGGCTTCCCTACCACGGCCAATCTCACGAGCGTTCTGCCCAAACCAATCCTGGTTTGGGCAGAACGCTCGTGAGAATTGGCCGGAAAACGCCCGGCGAAGTCATTCGGGCGCCGCACGTGTGCTGGGCCGCCCCCCACCGGGGCCTTGAGGGCATTGTGAGTGTCCGCACCCGATCGCCGCCAACAGGCACTCCACAAGATGAAATGCAGCAAGGACAACGCCCGTGGATCCTCGACCTGCGGGGGTCCCATCCCTGGCGCTCTACCATGGGGCCAGTCCCATCACGAAGTCCGACCTGGAACGCTCGCCTGCTTCCCCAACCTTCAGCTTCTGGGGTCCTGTCCCTCATGGCCTCCATATCGGAAACCCTTAGTCCCACACCCACGCATCTCCTAACCACGCAGTCTCCATCGGCGCCTCCTGGTGCTTCGGACAACGCTCAGAGTGAGATAAACATGTATGACCAAAATGAGGTCATCCCCATCCTTGGTTGCCGGCTCTACCTGAAAGATGGTGGCGCACACCAGGCCACCACCTGTCCTAGAACTCTGCTTTGGGAACGCTCCACTAGCCGGCGTGTCCGGGTGCACCGTGTCTTTTCCGTGCCATTTCTTAGCGGCAGCAACATGCCCTGGGCGAGAAAGGGCCCTGGGCCATGGAGAGCAGGGCGGTCCGCAGGGCTGTCCTACGCCGGCCAATTCTCACGAGCGTTCTGCCCAAACCAATCCTGGTTTGGGCAGAACGCTCGTGAGAATTGGCCGGAAAACGCCCGGCGAAGTCATTCGGGCGCCGCACGTCAGCTGGGCGGCCACCCCCCCGGGGCCTTGAAGGGCATTGTGAGTGCCCGCACCCGATCGCCGCCAAGAGGCACTCCACAAATGGATTGCAGCGAGGACAACGCCCGTGGATCCTCGGCCTGCGGGGGTCCCATCCCTGGCGCTCTACCATGGGGCCAGGCCCATCACGAAGTCCGACCTGGAACGCTCGCCTGCTTCCCCAACCTTCAGCTTCTGGGGTCCTGTCCCTCATGGCCTCCATATCGGGAACCCTTAGTCCCACACCCACGCATCTCCTAATCACACAGTCTCCATCGGCGCCTCCTGGTGCTTCGGACAACGCTCAGAGTGAGATAAACATGTATGACCAAAATGAGGTCATCCCCATCCTTGGTTGCCGGCTCTACCTGAAAGATGGTGGCGCACACCAGGCCACCACCCGTCCTTCAACTCTGCTTTGGGAACGCTCCACTGCGCCGGCGTGTCCGGGTGCACCGTGTCTTTTCCGTGCCATTTCTTAGCGGCAGCAACATGCCCTGGGCGAGAAAGGGCCCTGGGCCATGGAGAGCAGGGCGTTCCGCAGGGCTGCCATACGCCGGCCAATTCTCACGCGCGTTCTGCCCAAACCAATCCTGGTTTGGTCAGAACGCGCGTGAGAATTGGCCGGAAAAGGCCCGGCGAAGTCATTCGGGCGCCGCACGTCAGCTGGGCGGCCACCCCCCCGGGCCCTTGAAGGGCATTGTGAGTGCCGGCACCCGATCGCCGACAGGAGGCACTCCACAAATGGATTGCAGCGAGGACAACGCCCGTGGATCCTCGGCCTGCAGGGGTCCCATCCCTGGTGCTCTACCATGGGGCCAGGCCCATCACGAAGTCCGGTCTGGAACGCTCGCCTGCTTCCCCAACTTTCTATCTCCGGGGTACTGTCCCTCATGGCCTCCATATCGGAAACCCTTAGTCCCGCACCCACGCATCTCCCAACCACGCAGTCCAGATCGGCGCCACCTGGTGATCGGACAACGCTCAGAGTGAGATAAACCTGTATGACCAAAATGAGGTCATCCCCATTCTTGGCCGCCCCATCTACCCGAATGACGTAGGCACACACCAGGGCACCTACCGTCCTTCAACTCTGATCCGGAAAAGCTTTCCTGCGCCGGGGATCCCGGGTGCCCCGTGTCTTTTCCGTGCCATTTCTTGGCGGCAGCAACATGCCCTGGGCGAGAAAGGGCCCTGGGCCATGGAGAGCAGGGCGGTCCGCAGGGCTGTCCTACGCCGGCCAATTCTCACGAGCGTTCTGCCCAAACCAATCCTGGTTTTGGCAGAACGCTCGTGAGAATTGGCCGGAAAACGCCCGGCGAAGTCATTCGGGCGCCGCACGTGTCCTGGGCCGCCCCCCACCGGGGCCTTGAGGGCATTGTGAGTGTCCGCACCCAATCGCCGCCAACAGGCACTCCACAAGATGGAATGCAGCAAGGACAACGCCCGTGGATCCTCGACCTGCGGGGGTCCCATCCCTGGCGCTCTACCATGGGGCCAGGCCCATCACGAAGTCCGACCTGGAACGCTCGCCTGCTTCCCCAACCTTCAGCTTCTGGGGTCCTGTCCCTCATGGCCTCCATATCGGAAACCCTTAGTCCCACACCCACGCATCTCCTAACCAAGCAGTCTCCATCGGCGCCTCCTGGTGCTTCGGACAACGCTCAGAGTGAGATAAACATGTATGACCAAAATGAGGTCATCCCCATCCTTGGTTGCCGGCTCTACCTGAAAGATGGTGGCGCACACCAGGCCACCACCCGTCCTTCAACTCTGCTTTGGGAACGCTCCACTGCACGGCGTGTCCGGGTGCACCGTGTCTTTTCCGTGCCATTTCTTAGCGGCAGCAACATGCCCTGGGCAGAAAAGGGCCCTGGGCCATGGAGAGCAGGGCGGTCCGTAGGGCTGCCCTACGCCGGCAAATTCTCACGAGCGTTCTGCCCAAACCAATCCTGGTTTGGGCAGAACGCTCGTGAGAATTGGACGGAAAACGCCCGGCGAAGTCATTCGGGCGCCGCACGTCAGCTGGGCGCCCCCCCCCCGGGGCCTTGAAGGGCATTGTGAGTGCCCGCACCCGATCGCCGCCAGGAGGCACTCCACAAATGGATTGCAGCGAGGACAACGCCCGTGGATCCTCGGCCTGCAGGGGTCCCATCCCTGGCGCTCTACCATGGGGCCAGGCCCATCACGAAGTCCGGTCTGGAACGCTCGCCTGCTTCCCCAACCTTCAGCTTCTGGGGTCCTGTCCCTCATGACCTCCATATCGGAAACCCTTAGTCCCACACCCACGCATCTCCTAATCACACAGTCTCCATCGGCGCCTCCTGGTGCTTCGGACAACGCTCAGAGTGAGATAAACATGTATGACCAAAATGAGGTCATCCCCATCCTTGGTTGCCGGCTCTACCTGAAAGATGGTGGCGCACACCAGGCCACCACCCGTCCTTCAACTCTGCTTTGGGAACGCTCCACTGCGCCGGCGTGTCCGGGTGCACCGTTTCTTTTCCGTGCCATTTCTTAGCGGCAGCAACATGCCCTGGGCGAGAAAGGGCCCTGGGCCATGGAGAGCAGGGCGTTCCGCAGGGCTGCCATACGCCGGCCAATTCTCACGCGCGTTCTGCCCAAACCAATCCTGGTTTGGGCAGAACGCGCGTGAGAATTGGCCGGAAAAGGCCCGGCGAAGTCATTCGGGCGCCGCACGTCAGCTGGGCGGCCACCCCCCCGGGCCCTTGAAGGGCATTGTGAGTGCCGGCACCCGATCGCCGACAGGAGGCACTCCACAAATGGATTGCAGCGAGGACAACGCCCGTGGATCCTCGGCCTGCAGGGGTCCCATCCCTGGCGCTCTACCATGGGGCCAGGCCCATCACGAAGTCCGGTCTAGAACGCTCGCCTGCTTCCCCAACTTTCTATCTCCGGGGTACTGTCCCTCATGGCCTCCATATCGGAAACCCTTAGTCCCGCACCCACGCATCTCCCAACCACGCAGTCCTTATCGGCGCCACCTGGTGATCGGACAACGCTCAGAGTGAGATAAACCTGTATGACCAAAATGAGGTCATCCCCATTCTTGGCCGCCCCATCTACCCGAATGACGTAGGCACACACCAGGCCACCTACCGTCCTTCAACTCTGATCCGGAAAAGCTTTCCTGCGCCGGGGATCCCGGGTGCCCCGTGTCTTTTCCGTGCCATTTCTTGGCGGCAGCAACATGCCCTGGGCGAGAAAGGGCCCTGGGCCATGGAGAGCAGGGCGGTCCGCAGGGCTGTCCTACGCCGGCCAATTCTCACGAGCGTTCTGCCCAAACCAATCCTGGTTTGGGCAGAACGCTCGTGAGAATTGGCCGGAAAACGCCCGGCGAAGTCATTCGGGCGCCGCACGTCAGCTGGGCGGCCACCCCCCCGTGCCTTGAAGGGCATTGTGAGTGCCCGCACCCGATCGCCGCCAAGAGGCACTCCACAAATGGATTGCAGCGAGGACAACGCCCGTGGATCCTCGGCCTGCGGGGGTCCCATCCCTGGCGCTCTACCATGGGGCCAGGCCCATCACGAAGTCCGACCTGGAACGCTCGCCTGCTTCCCCAACCTTCAGCTTCTGGGGTCCTGAGCCTCATGGCCTCCATATCGGAAACCCTTAGTCCCACACCCACGCATCTCCTAATCACACAGTCTCCATCGGCGCCTCCTGGTGCTTCGGACAACGCTCAGAGTGTGATAAACATGTATGACCAAAATGAGGTCATCCCCATCCTTGGTTGCCGGCTCTACCTGAAAGATGTTGGCGCACACCAGGCCACCACCCGTCCTTCAACTCTGCTTTGGGAACGCTCCATTGCGCCGGCGTGTCCGGGTGCACCGTGTCTTTTCCGTGCCATTTCTTAGCGGCAGCAACATGCCCTGGGCGAGAAAGGGCCCTGGGCCATGGAGAGCAGGGCGGTCCGCAGGGCTGTCCTACGCCGGCCAATTCTCACGAGCGTTCTGCCCAAACCAATCCTGGTTTGGGCAGAACGCTCGTGAGAATTGGCCGGAAAACGCCCGGCGAAGTCATTCGGGCGCCGCACGTCAGCTGGGCGGCCACCCCCCCGGGGCCTTGAAGGGCATTGTGAGTGCCCGCACCCGATCGCCGCCAAGAGGCACTCCACAAATGGATTGCAGCGAGGACAACGCCCGTGGATCCTCGGCCTGCGGGGGTCCCATCCCTGGCGCTCTACCAAGGGGCCAGGCCCATCACGAAGTCCGACCTGGAACGCTCGCCTGCTTCCCCAACCTTCAGCTTCTGGGGTCCTGTCCCTCATGGCCTCCATATCGGAAACCCTTAGTCCCACACCCACGCATCTCCTAACCACACAGTCTCCATCGGCGCCTCCTGGTGCTTCGGACAACGCTCAGAGTGAGATAAACATGTATGACCAAAATGAGGTCATCCCCATCCTTGGTTGCCGGCTCTACCTGAAAGATGGTGGCGCACACCAGGCCACCACCCGTCCTTCAACTCTGCTTTGGGAACGCTCCACTGCGCCGGCGTGTCCGGGTGCACCGTGTCTTTTCCGTGCCATTTCGTAGCGGCAGCAACATGCCCTGGGCGAGAAAGGGCCCTGGGCCATGGAGAGCAGGGCGGTCCGCAGGGCTGCCATACGCCGGCCAATTCTCACGCGCGTTCTGCCCAAACCAATCCTGGTTTGGTCAGAACGCGCGTGAGAATTGGCCGGAAAAGGCCCGGCGAAGTCATTCGGGCGCCGCACGTCAGCTGGGCGGCCACCCCCCCGGGCCCTTGAAGGGCATTGTGAGTGCCGGCACCCGATCGCCGACAGGAGGCACTCCACAAATGGATTGCAGCGAGGACAACGCCCGTGGATCCTCGGCCTGCAGGGGTCCCATCCCTGGTGCTCTACCATGGGGCCAGGCCCATCACGAAGTCCGACCTGGAACGCTCGCCTGCTTCCCCAACTTTCTATCTCCGGGGTACTGTCCCTCATGGCCTCCATATCGGAAACCCTTAGTCCCGCACCCACGCATCTCCCAACCACGCAGTCCAGATCGGCGCCACCTGGTGATCGGACAACGCTCAGAGTGAGATAAACCTGTATGACCAAAATGAGGTCATCCCCATTCTTGGCCGCCCCATCTACCCGAATGACGTAGGCACACACCAGGCCACCTACCGTCCTTCAACTCTGATCCGGAAAAGCTTTCCTGCGCCGGGGATCCCGGGTGCCCCGTGTCTTTTCCGTGCCATTTCTTGGCGGCAGCAACATGCCCTGGGCGAGAAAGGGCCCTGGGCCATGGAGAGCAGGGCGGTCCGCAGGGCTGCCCTACGCCGGCCAATTCTCACGAGCGTTCTGCCCAAACCAATCCTGGTTTGGGCAGAACGCTCGTGAGAATTGGCCGGAAAACGCCCGGCGAAGTCATTCGGGCGCCGCACGTGTGCTGGGCCGCCCCCCACCGGGGCCTTGAGGGCATTGTGAGTGTCCGCACCCGATCGCTGCCAACAGGCACTCCACAAGATGGAATGCAGCAAGGACAACGCCCGTGGATCCTCGACCTGCGGGGGTCCCATCCCTGGCGCTCTACCATGGGGCCAGGCCCATCACGAAGTCCGGTCTGGAACGCTCGCCTGCTTCCCCAACCTTCAGCTTCTGGGGTCCTGTCCCTCATGGCCTGCATATCGGAAAACTTAGTCCCACACCCACGCATCTCCTAACCACGCAGTCTCCATCGGCGCCTCCTGGTGCTTCGGACAACGCTCAGAGTGAGATAAACATGTATGACCAAAATGAGGTCATCCCCATCCTTGGTTGCCGGCTCTACCTGAAAGATGGTGGCGCACACCAGGCCACCACCCGTCCTTCAACTCTGCTTTGGGAACGCTCCACTGCGCAGGCGTTTCCGGGTGCACCGTGTCTTTTCCGTGACATTTCTTAGCGGCAGCAATATGCCCTGGGCGAGAAAGGGCCCTGGGCCATGGAGAGCAGGGCGGTCCGCAGGGCTGCCCTACGCCGGCCAATTCTCACGAGCGTTCTGCCCAAACCAATCCTGGTTTGGGAAGAACGCTCGTGAGAATTGGCCGGAAAACGCCCGGCGAAGTCATTCGGGCGCCGCACGTCAGCTGGGCGGCCACCCCCCCGGGACCTTGAAGGGCATTGTGAGTGCCCGCACCCGATCGCCGCCAGGAGGCACTCCACAAATGGATTGCAGCGAGGACAACGCCCGTGGATCCTAGGCCTGCAGGGGTCCCATCCCTGGCGCTCTACCATGGGGCCAGGCCCATCACGAAGTCCGGTCTGGAACGCTCGCCTGCTTCCCCAACTTTCTCCCTCCGTGGTACTGTCCCTCATGGCCTCCATATCGGAAACCCTTAGTCCCGCACCCACGCATCTCCCAACCACGCAGTCCTTATCGGCGCCACCTGGTGCTTCGGACAACGCTCAGAGTGAGATAAACCTGTATGACCAAAATGAGGTCATCCCCATTCTTGGCCGCCCCATCTACCCGAAAGACGTAGGCACACACCAGGCCACCTACCGTCCTTCAACTCTGATCCGGAAAAGCTTTCCTGCGCCGGGGATCCCGGGTGTCCCGTGTCTTTTCCGTGCCATTTCTTGGCGGCAGCAACATGCCCTGGGCGAGAAAGAGCCCTGGGCCATGGAGAGCAGGGCGGTCCGCAGGGCTGCCCTATGCCGGCCAATTCTCACGAGCGTTCTGCCCAAACCATTTGGGCAGAACGCTCGTGAGAATTGGCCGGAAAACGCCCGGCGAAGTCATTCGGGCGCCGCACGTGTGCTGGGCCGCCCCCCACCGGGGCCTTGAGGGCATTGTGAGTGTCCGCACCCGATCGCTGCCAACAGGCACTCCACAAGATGGAATGCAGCAAGGACAACGCCCGTGGATCCTCGAACTGCGGGGGTCCCATCCCTGGCGCTCTACCATGGGGCCAGGCCCATCACGAAGTCCGGTCTGGAACGCTCGCCTTCTTCCCCAACCTTCAGCTTCTGGGGTCCTGTCCCTCATGGCCTCCATATCGGAAACCCTTAGTCCCACACCCACGCATCTCCTAACCACGCAGTCTCCATCGGCGCCTCCTGGTGCTTCGGACAACGCTCAGAGTGAGATAAACATGTATGACCAAAATGAGGTCATCCCCATCCTTGGTTGCCGGCTCTACCTGAAAGATGGTGGCGCACACCAGGCCACCACCCGTCCCTCAACTCTGCTTTGGGAACGCTCCACTGCACGGCGTGTCCGGGTGCACCGTGTCTTTTCCGTGCCATTTCTTAGCGGCAGCAACATGCCCTGGGCAGAAAAGGGCCCTGGGCCATGGAGAGCAGGAAGGTCCGTAGGGCTGTCCTACGCCGGCCAATTCTCACGAGCGTTCTGCCCAAACCAATCCTGGTTTGGGCAGAACGCTCGTGAGAATTGGCCGGAAAACGCCCGGCGAAGTCATTCGGGCGCCGCACGTCAGCTGGGCGCCCCCCCCCCCGGGGCCTTGAAGGGCATTGTGAGTGCCCGCACCCGATCGCCGCCAGGAGGCACTCCACAAATGGATTGCAGCGAGGACAACGCCCGTGGATCCTCGGCCTGCAGGGGTCCCATCCCTGGCGCTCTACCATGGGGCCAGGCCCATCACGAAGTCCGGTCTGGAACGCTCGCCTGCTTCCCCAACCTTCTGCCTCCGGGGTACTATCCCTCATGGCCTCCATATCGGAAACCCTTAGTCCCGCACCCACGCATCTCCCAACCACGCAGTCCTTATCGGCGCCACCTGGTGCTTCGGACAACGCTCAGAGTGAGATAAACCTGTATGACCAAAATGAAGTCATCCCCATTCTTGGCCGCCCCATCTACCCGAAAGACGTAAACACACACCAGGCCACCTACCGTCCTTCAACTCTGATCCGGAAAAGCTTTCCTGCGCCGGGGATCCCGGGTGCCCCGTGTCTTTTCCGTGCCATTTCTTGGCGGCAGCAACATGCCCTGGGCGAGAAAGGGCCCAGGGCCATGGAGAGCAGGGCGGTCCACAGGGCTGCCCTACGCCGGCCAATTCTCACGAGCGTTCTGCCCAAACCAATCCTGGTTTGGGCAGAACGCTCGTGAGAATTGGCCGGAAAACGCCCGGCGAAGTCATTCGGGCGCCGCACGTGTGCTGGGCTGCCCCCCACCGGGGCCTTGAGGGCATTGTGAGTGTCCGCACCCGATCGCCGCCAACAGGCACTCCACAAGATGGAATGCAGCAAGGACAACGCCCGTGGATCCTCGACCTGCGGGGGTCCCATCCCTGGTGCTCTACCATGGGGCCAGGCCCATCACGAAGTCCGACCTGAACGCTCGCCTGCTTCCCCAACCTTCAGCTTCTGGGGTCCAGTCCCTCATGGCCTCCATATCGGAAACCCTTAGTCCCACACCCACGCATCTCCTAACCACGCAGTCTCCATCGGCGCCTCCTGGTGCTTCGGACAACGCTCAGAGTGAGATAAACATGTATGACCAAAATGAGGTCATCCCCATCCTTGGTTGCCGGCTCTACCTGAAAGATGGTGGCGCACACCAGGCCACCACCCATCCTTCAACTCTGCTTTGGGAACGCTCCAATGCACCGGCGTGTCCGGGTGCACCGTGTCTTTTCCGTGCCATCTTAGCGGCAGCAACATGCCCTGGGCGAGAAAGGGCCCTGGGCCATGGAGAGCAGGGCGTTCCGCAGGGCTGCCCTACGCCGGCCAATTCTCACGTGCGTTCTGCCCAAACCAATCCTGGTTTGGGCAGAACGCTCGTGAGAACTGGCCGGAAAACGCCCGGCGAAGTCATTCGGGCGCCGCACGTCAGCTGGGCGGCCACCCCCCCGGGCCCTTGAAGGGCATTGTGAGTGCCGGCACCCGATCGCCGACAGGAGGCACTCCACAAATGGATTGCAGCGAGGACAACGCCCGTGGATCCTCGGCCTGCAGGGGTCCCATCCCTGGCGCTCTACCATGGGGCCAGGCCCATCACGAAGTCCGACCTGGAACGCTCGCTTGCTTCCCCAACCTTCAGCTTCTGGGGTCCTGTCCCTCATGACCTCCATATCGAAAACCCTTAGTCCCACACCCACGCATCTCCTAACCACGCAGTCTCCATCGGCGCCTCCTGGTGCTTCGGACAACGCTCAGAGTGAGATAAACATGTATGACCAAAATGAGGTCATCCCCATCCTTGGTTGCCGGCTCTACCTGAAAGATGGTGGCCCACACCAGGCCACCACCCGTCCTTCAACTCTGCTTTGGGAACGCTCCACTGCGCCGGCGTTTCCGGGTGCACCGTGTCTTTTCCGTGACATTTCTTAGCGGCAGCAACATGCCCTGGGCGAGAAAGGGCCCTGGGCCATGGAGAGCAGGGCGGTCCGCAGGGCTGCCCTACGCCGGCCAATTCTCACGAGCGTTCGGCCCAAACCAATCCTGGTTTGGGCAGAACGCTCGTGAGAATTGGCCGGAAAACGCCCGGCGAAGTCATTCGGGCGCCGCACGTCAGCTGGGCGGCCCCCCCCCGGGGCCTTGAAGGGCATTGTGAGTGCCCGCACCCGATCGCCGCCAGGAGGCACTCCACAAATGGATTGCAGCGAGGAAAACACCCGTGGATCCTCGGCCTGCAGGGGTCCCATCCCTGGCGCTCTACCATGGGGCCAGGCCCATCACGAAGTCCGGTCTGGAACGCTCGCCTGCTTCCCCAACTTTCTGCCTCCGGGGTACTGTCCCTCATGGCCTCCATATCGGAAACCCTTAGTCCCGCACCCACGCATCTCCCAACCACGCAGTCCTTATCGGCGCCACCTGGTGCTTCGGACAACGCTCAGAGTGAGATAAACCTGTATGACCAAAATGAGGTCATCCCCATTCTTGGCCGCCCCATCTACCCGAAAGACGTAAACACACACCAGACCACCTACCGTCCTTCAACTCTGATCCGGAAAAGCTTTTCTGCGCCGGGGATCCCGGGTGCCCCGTGTCTTTTCCGTGCCATTTCTTGGCGGCAGCAACATGCCCTGGGCGAGAAAGGGCCCTGGGCCATGGAGAGCATGGCGTTCCGCAGGGCTGCCCTACGCCGGCCAATTCTCACGCGCGTTCTGCCCAAACCAATCCTGGTTTGGGCAGAACGCTCGTGAGAATTGGCCGGAAAACGCCCGGCGAAGTCATTCGGGCGCCGCACGTCAGCTGGGCGCCCCCCCCCCCCGGGGCCTTGAAGGGCATTGTGAGTGCCCGCACCCGATCGCCGCCAGGAGGCACTCCACAAATGGATTGCAGCGAGGACAACGCCCGTGGATCCTCGGCCTGCAGGGGTCCCATCCCTGGCGCTCTACCATGGGGCCAGGCCCATCACGAAGTCCGGTCTGGAACGCTCGCCTGCTTCCCCAACCTTCTGCCTCCGGGGTACTATCCCTCATGGCCTCCATATCGGAAACCCTTAGTCCCGCACCCACGCATCTCCCAACCACGCAGTCTCTATCGGCGCCACCTGGTGCTTCGGACAACGCTCAGAGTGAGATAAACCTGTATGACCAAAATGAGGTCATCCCCATTCTTGGCCGCCCCATCTACCCGAAAGACATAGGCACACACCAGGCCACCTACCGTCCTTCAACTTTGATCCGGAAAAGCTTTCCTGCGCCGGGGATCCCGGGTGCCCCGTGTCTTTTCCGTGACATTTTTTGGCGGCAGCAACATGCCCTGGACGAGAAAGGGCCGTGGGCCATGGAGAGCAGGGCGGTCCGCAGGGCTGCCCTACGCCGGCCAATTCTCACGAGCGTTCTGCCCAAACCAATCCTGGTTTGGGCAGAACGCTCGAGAGAATTGGCGGGAAAACGCCCGGCTAAGTCATTCGGGCGCCGCACGTCTGCTGGGCGGCCACCCCCCCGGGGCCTTGAAGGGCATTGTGAGTGCCCGCACCCGATCGCCGACAGGAGGCACTCCACAAATGGATTGCAGCGAGGACAACGCCCGTGGATCCTCGGCCTGCAGGGGTCCCATCCCTGGTGCTCTACCATGGGGCCAGGCCCATCACGAAGTCCGACCTGGAACGCTCGCCTGCTTCCCCAACTTTCTATCTCCGGGGTACTGTCCCTCATGGCCTCCATATCGGAAACCCTTAGTCCCGCACCCACGCATCTCCCAACCACGCAGTCCAGATCGGCGCCACCTGGTGATCGGACAACGCTCAGAGTGAGATAAACCTGTATGACCAAAATGAGGTCATCCCCATTCTTGGCCGCCCCATTTACCCGAATGACGTAGGCACACACCAGGCCACCTACCGTCCTTCAACTCTGATCCGGAAAAGCTTTCCTGCGCCGGGGATCCCGGGTGCCCCGTGTCTTTTCCGTGCCATTTCTTGGCGGCAGCAACATGCCCTGGGCGAGAAAGGGCCCTGGGCCATGGAGAGCAGGGCGGTCCGCAGGGCTGCCCTACGCCGGCCAATTCTCACGAGCGTTCTGCCCAAACCAATCCTGGTTTGGGCAGAACGCTCGTGAGAATTGGCCGGAAAACGCCCGGCGAAGTCATTCGGGCGCCGCACGTGTGCTGGGCCGCCCCCCACCGGGGCCTTGAGGGCATTGTGAGTGTCCGCACCCGATCGCTGCCAACAGGCACTCCACAAGATGGAATGCAGCAAGGACAACGCCCGTGGATCCTCGACCTGCGGGGGTCCCATCCCTGGCGCTCTACCATGGGGCCAGGCCCATCACGAAGTCCGGTCTGGAACGCTCGCCTGCTTCCCCAACCTTCAGCTTCTGGGGTCCTGTCCCTCATGGCCTGCATATCGGAAAACTTAGTCCCACACCCACGCATCTCCTAACCACGCAGTCTCCATCGGCGCCTCCTGGTGCTTCGGACAACGCTCAGAGTGAGATAAACATGTATGACCAAAATGAGGTCATCCCCATCCTTGGTTGCCGGCTCTACCTGAAAGATGGTGGCGCACACCAGGCCACCACCCGTCCTTCAACTCTGCTTTGGGAACGCTCCACTGCGCAGGCGTTTCCGGGTGCACCGTGTCTTTTCCGTGACATTTCTTAGGGGCAGCAATATGCCCTGGGCGAGAAAGGGCCCTGGGCCATGGAGAGCAGGGCGGTCCGCAGGGCTGCCCTACGCCGGCCAATTCTCACGAGCGTTCTGCCCAAACCAATCCTGGTTTGGGAAGAACGCTCGTGAGAATTGGCCAGAAAACGCCCGGCGAAGTCATTCGGGCGCCGCACGTCAGCTGGGCGGCCACCCCCCCGGGACCTTGAAGGGCATTGTGAGTGCCCGCACCCGATCGCCGCCAGGAGGCACTCCACAAATGGATTGCAGCGAGGACAACGCCCGTGGATCCTCGGCCTGCAGGGGTCCCATCCCTGGCGCTCTACCATGGGGCCAGGCCCATCACGAAGTCCGGTCTGGAACGCTCGCCTGCTTCCCCAACTTTCTGCCTCCGGGGTACAGTCCCTCATGGCCTCCATATCGGAAACCCTTAGTCCCGCACCCACGCATCTCCCAACCACGCAGTCTCTATCGGCGCCACCTGGGGCTTCGGACATCGCTCAGAGTGAGATAAACCTGTATGACCAAAATGAGGTCATCCCCATTTTTGGCCGCCCCATCTACCCGAAAGACGTAGGCACACACCAGGCCACCTACCGTCCTTCAACTCTGATCCGGAAAAGCTTTCCTGCGCCGGGGATCCCGGGTGCCCCGTGTCTTTTCCGTGCCATTTCTTGGCGGCAGCAACATGCCCTGGGCGAGAAAGGGCCCTGGGCCATGGAGAGCAGGGCGGTCCGCAGGGCTGCCCTACGCCGGCCAATTCTTACGAGCGTTCTGCCCAAACCAATCCTGGTTTGGGCAGAACGCTCGAGAGAATTGGCGGGAAAACGCCCGGCGAAGTCATTCGGGCGCCGCACGTCAGCTGGGCGGCCACCCCCCCGGGGCCTTGAAGGGCATTGTGAGTGCCCGCACCCGATCGCCGACAGGAGGCACTCCACAAATGATTGCAGCGAGGACAATGCCCGTGGATCCTCGGCCTGCAGGTGTCCCATCCCTGGCGCTCTACCATGGGGCCAGGCCCATCACGAAGTCCGGTCTGGAACGCTCGCCTGCTTCCCCAACTTTCTGCCTCCGGGGTACTGTCCCTCGGCCTCCATATCGGAAACCCTTAGTCCCGCACCCACGCATCTCCCAACCACGCAGTCCTTATCGGCGCCACCTGGTGCTTCGGACAACGCTCAGAGTGAGATAAACCTGTATGACCAAAATGAGGTCATCCCCATTCTTGGCCGCCCCATCTACCCGAAAGACGTAAACACACACCAGTCCACCTACCGTCCTTCAACTCTGATCCGGAAAAGCTTTCCTGCGCCGGGGATCCCGGGTGCCCCGTGTCTTTTCCGTGCCATTTCTTGGCGGCAGCAACATGCCCTGGGCGAGAAAGGGCCCTGGGCCATGGAGAGCAGGGCGGTCCGCAGGGCTGCCCTACGCCGGCCAATTCTCACGAGCGTTCTGCCCAAACCAATCCTGGTTTGGGCAGAACGCTCGTGAGAATTGGCCGGAAAACGCCCGGCGAAGTCATTCGGGCGCCGCACGTGTGCTGGGCTGCCCCCCACCGGGGCCTTGAGGGCATTGTGAGTGTCCGCACCCGATCGCCGCCAACAGGCACTCCACAAGATGGAATGCAGCAAGGACAACGCCCGTGGATCATCGACCTGCGGGGGTCCCATCCCTGGCGCTCTACCATGGGGCCAGGCCCATCACGAAGTCCGACCTGAACGCTCGCCTGCTTCCCCAACCTTCAGCTTCTGGGGTCCAGTCCCTCATGGCCTCCATATCGGAAACCCTTAGTCCCACACCCACGCATCTCCTAACCACGCAGTCTCCATCGGCGCCTCCTGGTGCTTCGGACAACGCTCAGAGTGAGATAAACATGTATGACCAAAATGAGGTCATCCCCATCCTTGGTTGCCGGCTCTACCTGAAAGATGGTGGCGCACACCAGGCCACCACCCATCCTTCAACTCTGCTTTGGGAACGCTCCACTGCGCCGGCGTGTCCGGGTGCACCGTGTCTTTTCCGTGCCATCTTAGCGGCAGCAACATGCCCTGGGCGAGAAAGGGCCCTGGGCCATGGAGAGCAGGGCGTTCCGCAGGGCTGCCCTACGCCGGCCAATTCTCACGCGCGTTCTGCCCAAACCAATCCTGGTTTGGGCAGAACGCTCGTGAGAACTGGCCGGAAAACGCCCGGCGAAGTCATTCGGGCGCCGCACGTCAGCTGGGCGGCCACCCCCCCTGGCCCTTGAAGGGCATTGTGAGTGCCGGCACCCGATCGCCGACAGGAGGCACTCCACAAATGGATTGCAGCGAGGAAAACGCCCGTGGATTCTCGGCCTGCAGGGGTCCCATCCCTGGCGCTCTACCATGGGGCCAGGCCCATCACGAAGTCCGACCTGGAACGCTCGCTTGCTTCCCCAACCTTCAGCTTCTGGGGTCCTGTCCCTCATGACCTCCATATCGGAAACCCTTAGTCCCACACCCACGCATCTCCTAACCACGCAGTCTCCATCGGCGCCTCCTGGTGCTTCGGACAACGCTCAGAGTGAGATAAACATGTATGACCAAAATGAGGTCATCCCCATCCTTGGTTGCCGGCTCTACCTGAAAGATGGTGGCGCACACCAGGCCACCACCCGTCCTAGAACTCTGCTTTGGGAACGCTCCACTGCGCCGGCGTGTCCGGGTGCACCGTGTCTTTTCCGTGCCATTTCTTAGCGGCAGCAACATGCCCTGGGCGAGAAAGGGCCCTGGGCCATGGAGAGCAGGGCGGTCCGCAGGGCTGCCCTACGCCGGCCAATTCTCACGAGCGTTCTGCCCAAACCAATTCTGGTTTGGGAAGAACGCTCGTGAGAATTGGCCGGAAAACGCCCGGCGAAGTCATTCGGGCGCCGCACGTCAGCTGGGCGGCCACCCCCCCGGGACCTTGAAGGGCATTGTGAGTGCCCGCACACGATCGCCGCCAGGAGGCACTCCACAAATGGATTGCAGCGAGGACAACGCCCGTGGATCCTCGGCCTGCAGGGGTCCCATCCCTGGCGCTCTACCATGGGTCCAGGCCCATCACGAAGTCCGGTCTGGAACTCTCGCCTGCTTCCCCAACTTTCTCCCTCCGTGGTACTGTCCCTCATGGCCTCCATATCGCAAACTCTTAGTCCCGCACCCACGCATCTCCCAACCACGCAGTCCTTATCGGCGCCACCTGGTGCTTCGGACAACGCTCAGAGTGAGATAAACCTGTATGACCAAAATGAGGTCATCCCCATTCTTGGCCGCCCCATCTACCCGAAAGACGTAGGCACACACCAGGCCACCTACCGTCCTTCAACTCTGATCCGGAAAAGTTTTCCTGCGCCGGGGATCCCGGGTGTCCCGTGTCTTTTCCGTGCCATTTCTTGGCGGCAGCAACATGCCCTGGGCGAGAAAGAGCCCTGGGCCATGGAGAGCAGGGCGGTCCGCAGGGCTGCCCTACGCCGGCCAATTCTCACGAGCGTACTGCCCAAACCAATCCTGGTTTGGGCAGAACGCTCGTGAGAATTGCCCGGAAAACGCCCGGCGAAGTCATTCGGGCGCCGCACGTGTCCTGGGCCGCCCCCCACCGGGGCCTTGAGGGCATTGTGAGTGTCCGCACCCGATCGCCGCCAACAGGCACTCCACAAGATGGAATGCAGCAAGGACAACGCCCGTGGATCCTCGACCTGCGGGGGTCCCATCCCTGGCGCTCTACCATGGGGCCAGGCCCATCACGAAGTCCGACCTGGAACGCTCGCCTGCTTCCCCAACCTTCAGCTTCTGGGGTCCTGTCCCTCATGGCCTCCATATCGGAAACCCTTAGTCCCACACCCACGCATCTCCTAACCACGCAGTCTCCATCGGCGCCTCCTGGTGCTTCGGACAACGCTCAGAGTGAGATAAACATGTATGACCAAAATGAGGTCATCCCCATCCTTGGTTGCCGGCTCTACCTGAAAGATGGTGGCGCACACCAGGCCACCACCCGTCCTTCAACTCTGCTTTGGGAACGCTCCACTGCGCCGGCGTTTCCGAGTGCACCGTGTCTTTTCCGTGACATTTCTTAGCGGCAGCAACATGCCCTGGGCGAGAAAGGGCCCTGGGCCATGGAGAGCAGGGCGGTCCGCAGGGCTGCCCTACGCCGGCCAATTCTCACGAGCGTTCTGCCCAAACCAATCCTGGTTTGGGCAGAACGCTCGTGAGAATTGGCCGGAAAACGCCCGGCGAAGTCATTCGGGCGCCGCACGTCAGCTGGGCGGCCACCCCCCCGGGGCCTTGAAGGGCATTGTGAGTGCCCGCACCCGATCGCCGCCAGGAGGCACTCCACAAATGGATTGCAGCGAGGACAACGCCCGTGGATCCTCGGCCTGCAGCGGTCCCATCCCTGGCGCTCTACCATGGGGCCAGGCCCATCACGAAGTCCGGTCTGGAACGCTCGCCTGCTTCCCCAACTTTCTGCCTCAGGGGTACTGTCCCTCATGGCCTCCATATCGGAAACCCTTATTCCCGCACCCACGCATCTCCCAACCACGCAGTCTCTATCGGCGCCACCTGGTGCTTCGGACAACGCTCAGAGTGAGATAAACCTGTATGACCAAAATGAGGTCATCCCCATTCTTGGCCGCTCCATCTACCCGAAAGACGTAGGCACACACCAGGCCACCTACCGTCCTTCAACTCTGATCCGGAAAAGCTTTCCTTCGCCGGGGATCCCGGGTGCCCCGTGTCTTTTCCGTGCCATTTCTTGGCGGCAGCAATATGCCCTGGGCGAGAAAGGGCCCTGGGCCATGGAGAGCAGGGCGGTCCGCAGGGCTGCCCTACGCCGGCCAATTCTCATGAGCGTTCTGCCCAAACCAATCCTGGTTTTGGCAGAACGCTCGTGAGAATTGGCCGGAAAACGCCCGGCGAAGTCATTCGGGCGCCGCACGTCAGCTGGGCGGCCACCCCCCCGGGACCTTGAAGCGCATTGTGAGTGCCCGCACCCGATCGCCGCCAGGAGGCACTCCACAAATGGATTGCAGCGAGGACAACGCCCGTGGATCCTCGGCCTGCAGGGGTCCCATCCCTGGCGCTCTACCATGGGGCCAGGCCAATCACGAAGTCCGGTCTGGAACGCTCGCCTGCTTCCCCAACTTTCTCCCTCCGTGGTACTGTCCCTCATGGCCTCCATATCGGAAACCCTTAGTCCCGCACCCACGCATCTCCCAACCACGCAGTCCTTATCGGCGCCACCTGGTGCTTCGGACAACGCTCAGAGTGAGATAAACCTGTATGACCAAAATGAGGTCATCCCCATTCTTGGCCGCCCCATCTACCCGAAAGACGGAGGCACACACCAGGCCACCTACCGTCCTTCCACTCTGATCCGGAAAAGCTTTCCTGCGCCGGGGATCCCGGGTGTCCCGTGTCTTTTCCGTGCCATTTCTTGGCGGCAGCAACATGCCCTGGGCGAGAAAGGGCCCTGGGCCATGGAGAGCAGGGCGGTCCGCAGGGCTGCCCTACGCCGGCCAATTCTCACGAGCGTTCTGCCCAAACCAATCCTGGTTTGGAAAGAACGCTCGTGAGAATTGGCCGGAAAACGCCCGGCGAAGTCATTCGGGCGCCGCACGTCAGCTGGGCGGCCACCCCCCCGGGGCCTTGAAGGGCATTGTGAGTGCCCGCACCCGATCGCCGCCAACAGGCACTCCACAAGATGGAATGCAGCAAGGACAACGCCCGTGGATCCTCGACCTGCGGGGGTCCCATCCCTGGCGCTCTACCATGGGGCCAGGCCCATCACGAAGTCCGACCTGGAACGCTCGCCTGCTTCCCCAACCTTCAGCTTCTGGGGTCCTGTCCCTCATGGCCTCCATATCGGAAACCATTAGTCCCACACCCACGCATCTCCTAACCACGCAGTCTCTATCGACGCCTCCTGGTGCTTCGGACAACGCTCAGAGTGAGATAAACCTGTATGACCAAAATGAGGTCATCCCCATTCTTGGTTGCCGGCTCTACCTGAAAGATGGTGGCGCACACCAGGCCACCACCCGTCCTTCAACTCTGCTTTGGGAACGCTCCACTGCACGGCGTGTCCGGGTGCACCGTGTCTTTTCCGTGCCATTTCTTAGCGGCAGCAACATGCCCTGGGCAGAAAAGGGCCCTGGGCCATGGAGAGCAGGGCGGTCCGTAGGGCTGCCCTACGCCGGCCAATTCTCACGAGCGTTCTGCCCAAACCAATCCTGGTTTGGGCAGAACGCTCGTGAGAATTTGCCGGAAAACACCCGGCGAAGTCATTCGGGCGCCGCACGTCAGCTGGGCGCCCCCCCCCCCGGGGCCTTGAAGGGCATTGTGAGTGCCCGCACCCGATCGCCGCCAGGAGGCACTCCACAAATGGATTGCAGCGAGGACAACGCCCGTGGATCCTCGGCCTGCAGGGGTCCCATCCCTGGCGCTCTACCATGGGGCCAGGCCCATCACGAAGTCCGGTCTGGAACGCTCGCCTGCTTCCCCAACCTTCTGCCTCCGGGGTACTATCCCTCATGGCCTCCATATCGGAAACCCTTAGTCCCACACCCACGCATCTCCTAACCACGCAGTCTCCATCGGCGCCTCCTGGTGCTTCGGACAACGCTCAGAGTGAGATAAACATGTATGACCAAAATGAGGTCATCCCCATCCTTGGTTGCCGGCTCTACCTGAAAGATGGTGGCGCACACCAGGCCACCACCCGTCCTAGAACTCTGCTTTGGGAACGCTCCACTGCGCAGGCGTTTCCGGGTGCACCGTGTCTTTTCCGTGACATTTCTTAGCGGCAGCAATATGCCCTGGGCGAGAAAGGGCCCTGGGCCATGGAGAGCAGGGCGGTCCGCAGGGCTGCCCTACGCCGGCCAATTCTCACGAGCGTTCTGCCCAAAGCAATCCTGGTTTGGGAAGAACGCTCGTGAGAATTGGCCGGAAAACGCCCGGCGAAGTCAACGGGCGCCGCACGTCAGCTGGGCGGCCACCCCCCCGGGACCTTGAAGGGCATTGTGAGTGCCCGCACCCGATCGCCGCCAGGAGGCACTCCACAAATGGATTGCAGCGAGGACAACGCCCGTGGATCCTAGGCCTGCAGGGGTCCCATCCCTGGCGCTCTACCATGGGGCCAGGCCCATCACGAAGTCCGGTCTGGAACGCTCGCCTGCTTCCCCAACTTTCTCCCTCCGTGGTACTGTCCCTCATGGCCTCCATATCGGAAACCCTTAGTCCTGCACCCACGCATCTCCCAACCACGCAGTCCTTATCGGCGCCACCTGGTGCTTCGGACAACGCTCAGAGTGAGATAAACCTGTATGACCAAAATGAGGTCATCCCCATTCTTGGCCGCCCCATCTACCCGAAAGACGTAGGCACACACCAGGCCACCTACCGTCCTTCAACTCTGATCCGGAAAAGCTTTCCTGCGCCGGGGATCCCGGGTGTCCCGTGTCTTTTCCGTGCCATTTCTTGGCGGCAGCAACATGCCCTGGGCGAGAAAGAGCCCTGGGCCATGGAGAGCAGGGCGGTCCGCAGGGCTGCCCTACGCCGGCCAATTCTCACGAGCGTTCTGCCCAAACCAATCCTGGTTTGGGCAGAACGCTCGTGAGAATTGGCCGGAAAACGCCCGGCGAAGTCATTCGGGCGCCGCACGTGTGCTGGGCCGCCCCCCACCGGGGCCTTGAGGGCATTGTGAGTGTCCGCACCCGATCGCCGCCAACAGGCACTCCACAAGATGGAATGCAGCAAGGACAACGCCCGTGGATCCTCGACCTGCGGGGGTCCCATCCCTGGCGCTCTACCATGGGGCCAGGCCCATCACGAAGTCCGGTCTGGAACGCTCGCCTGCTTCCCCAACCTTCAGCTTCTGGGGTCCTGTCCCTCATGGCCTCCATATCGGAAACCCTTAGTCCCACACCCACGCATCTCCTAACCACGCAGTCTCCATCGGCGCCTCCTGGTGCTTCGGACAACGCTCAGAGTGAGATAAACATGTATGACCAAAATGAGGTCATCCCCATCCTTGGTTGCCGGCTCTACCTGAAAGATGGTGGCGCACACCAGGCCACCACCCGTCCCTCAACTCTGCTTTGGGACGCTCCACTGCACGGCGTGTCCGGGTGCACCGTGTCTTTTCCGTGCCATTTCTTAGCGGCAGCAACATGCCCTGGGCAGAAAAGGGCCCTGGGCCATGGAGAGCAGGAAGGTCCGTAGGGCTGCCCTACGCCGGCCAATTCTCACGAGCGTTCTGCCCAAACCAATCCTGGTTTGGGCAGAACGCTCGTGAGAATTGGCCGGAAAACGCCCGGCGAAGTTATTCGGGCGCCGCACGTCAGATGGGCGCCCCCCCCCCGGGGCCTTGAAGGGCATTGTGAGTGCCCGCACCCGATCGCCGCCAGGAGGCACTCCACAAATGGATTGCAGCGAGGACAACGCCCGTGGATCCTCGGCCTGCAGGGGTCCCATCCCTGGCGCTCTACCATGGGGCCAGGCCCATCACGAAGTCCGGTCTGGAACGCTCGCCTGCTTCCCCAACCTTCTGCCTCCGGGGTACTATCCCTCATGGCCTCCATATCGGAAACCCTTAGTCCCGCACCCACGCATCTCCCAACCACGCAGTCTCTATCGGCGCCACCTGGTGCTTCGGACAACGCTCAGAGTGAGATAAACCTGTATGACCAAAATGAGGTCATCCCCATTCTTGGCCGCCCCATCTACCCGAAAGACATAGGCACACACCAGGCCACCTACCGTCCTTCAACTTTGATCCGGAAAAGCTTTCCTGCGCCGGGGATCCCGGGTGCCCCGTGTCTTTTCCGTGACATTTTTTGGCGGCAGCAACATGCCCTGGGCGAGAAAGGGCCGTGGGCCATGGAGAGCAGGGCGGTCCGCAGGGCTGCCCTACGCCGGCCAATTCTCACGAGCGTTCTGCCCAAACCAATCCTGGTTTGGGCAGAACGCTCGTGAGAATTGGCGGGAAAACGCCCGGCTAAGTCATTCGGGCGCCGCACGTCAGCTGGGCGGCCACCCCCCCGGGGCCTTGAAGGGCATTGTGAGTGCCCGCACCCGATCGCCGACAGGAGGCACTCCACAAATGATTGCAGCGAGGACAATGCCCGTGGATCCTCGGCCTGCAGGTGTCCCATCCCTGGCGCTCTACCATGGGGCCAGGCCCATCACGAAGTCCGGTCTGGAACGCTCGCCTGCTTCCCCAACTTTCTGCCTCCGGGGTACTGTCCCTCATGGCCTCCATATCGGAAACCCTTAGTCCCGCACCCACGCATCTCCCAACCACGCAGTCCTTATCGGCGCCACCTGGTGCTTCGGACAACGCTCAGAGTGAGATAAACCTGTATGACCCAAATGAGGTCATCCCCATTCTTGGCCGCCCCATCTACCCGAAAGACGTAAACACACACCAGGCCACCTACCGTCCTTCAACTCTGATCCGGAAAAGCTTTCCTGCGCCGGGGATCCCGGGTGCCCCGTGTCTTTTCCGTGCCATTTCTTGGCGGCAGCAACATGCCCTGGGCGAGAAAGGGCCCTGGGCCATGGAGAGCAGGGCGGTCTGCAGGGCTGCCCTACGCCGGCCAATTCTCACGAGCGTTCTGCCCAAACCAATCCTGGTTTGGGCAGAACGCTCGTGAGAATTGGCCGGAAAACGCCCGGCGAAGTCATTCGGGCGCCGCACGTGTGCTGGGCTGCCCCCCACCGGGGCCTTGAGGGCATTGTGAGTGTCCGCACCCGATCGCCGCCAACAGGCACTCCACAAGATGGAATGCAGCAAGGACAACGCCCGTGGATCCTCGACCTGCGGGGGTCCCATCCCTGGCGCTCTACCATGGGGCCAGGCCCATCACGAAGTCCGACCTGAACGCTCGCCTGCTTCCCCAACCTTCAGCTTCTGGGGTCCAGTCCCTCATGGCCTCCATATCGGAAACCCTTAGTCCCACACCCACGCATCTCTAACCACGCAGTCTCCATCGGCGCCTCCTGGTGCTTCGGACAACGCTCAGAGTGAGATAAACATGTATGAACAAAATGAGGTCATCCCCATCCTTGGTTGCCGGCTCTACCTGAAAGATGGTGGCGCACACCAGGCCACCACCCATCCTTCAACTCTGCTTTGGGAACGCTCCACTGCGCCGGCGTGTCCGGGTGCACCGTGTCTTTTCCGTGCCATCTTAGCGGCAGCAACATGCCCTGGGCGAGAAAGGGCCCTGGGCCATGGAGAGCAGGGCGTTCCGCAGGGCTGCCCTACGCCGGCCAATTCTCACGCGCGTTCTGCCCAAACCAATCCTGGTTTGGGCAGAACGCTCGTGAGAACTGGCCGGAAAACGCCCGGCGAAGTCATTCGGGCGCCGCACGTCAGCTGGGCGGCCACCCCCCCTGGCCCTTGAAGGGCATTGTGAGTGCCGGCACCCGATCGCCGACAGGAGGCACTCCACAAATGGATTGCAGCGAGGAAAACGCCCGTGGATCCTCGGCCTGCAGGGGTCCCATCCCTGGCGCTCTACCATGGGGCCAGGCCCATCACGAAGTCCGACCTGGAACGCTCGCTTGCTTCCCCAACCTTCAGCTTCTGGGGTCCTGTCCCTCATGACCTCCATATCGGAAACCCTTAGTCCCACACCCACGCATCTCCTAACCACGCAGTCTCCATCGGCGCCTCCTGGTGCTTCGGACAACGCTCAGAGTGAGATAAACATGTATGACCAAAATGAGGTCATCCCCATCCTTGGTTGCCGGCTCTACCTGAAAGATGGTGGCGCACACCAGGCCACCAACCGTCCTTCAACTCTGCTTTGGGAACGCTCCACTGCGCCGGCGTGTCCGGGTGCACCGTGTCTTTTCCGTGCCATCTTAGCGGCAGCAACATGCCCTGGGCGAGAAAGGGCCCTGGGCCATGGAGAGCAGGGCGGTCCGCAGGGCTGCCCTACGCCGGCCAATTCTCACGAGCGTTCTGCCCAAACCAATCCTGGTTTGGGCAGAACGCTCGTGAGAATTGGCTGGAAAACGCCCGGCGAAGTCATTCGGGCGCCGCACGTGTGCTGGGCTGCCCCCCACCGGGGCCTTGAGGGCATTGTGAGTGTCCGCACCCGATCGCCGCCAACAGGCACTCCACAAGATGGAATGGAGCAAGGACAACGCCCGTGGATCCTCGACCTGCGGGGGTCCCATCCCTGGCGCTCTACCATGGGGCCAGGCCCATCACGAAGTCCGACCTGAACGCTCGCCTGCTTCCCCAACCTTCAGCTTCTGGGGTCCAGTCCCTCATGGCCTCCATATCGGAAACCCTTAGTCCCACACCCACGCATCTCCTAACCACGCAGTCTCCATCGGCGCCTCCTGGTGCTTCGGTCAACGCTCAGAGTGAGATAAACATGTATGACCAAAATGAGGTCATCCCCATCCTTGGTTGCCGGCTCTACCTGAAAGATGGTGGCGCACACCAGGCCACCACCCATCCTTCAACTCTGCTTTGGGAACGCTCCACTGCGCCGGCGTGTCCGGGTGCACCGTGTCTTTTCCGTGCCATCTTAGCGGCAGCAACATGCCCTGGGCGAGAAAGGGCCCTGGGCCATGGAGAGCAGGGCGTTCCGCAGGGCTGCCCTACGCCGGCCAATTCTCACGCGCGTTCTGCCCAAACCAATCCTGGTTTGGGCAGAACGCTCGTGAGAACTGGCCGGAAAACGCCCGGCGAAGTCATTCGGGCGCCGCACGTCAGCTGGGCGGCCACCCCCCCTGGCCCTTGAAGGGCATTGTGAGTGCCGGCACCCGATCGCCGACAGGAGGCACTCCACAAATGGATTGCAGCGAGGAAAACGCCCGTGGATCCTCGGCCTGCAGGGGTCCCATCCCTGGCGCTCTACCATGGGGCCAGGCCTATCACGAAGTCCGACCTGGAACGCTCGCTTGCTTCCCCAACCTTCAGCTTCTGGGGTCCTGTCCCTCATGACCTCCATATCGGAAACCCTTAGTCCCACACCCACGCATCTCCTAACCACGCAGTCTCCATCGGCGCCTCCTGGTGCTTCGGACAACGCTCAGAGTGAGATAAACATGTATGACCAAAATGAGGTCATCCCCATCCTTGGTTGCCGGCTCTACCTGAAAGATGGTGGCGCACACCAGGCCACCACCCGTCCTTCAACTCTGCTTTGGGAACGCTCCACTGCGCCGGCGTGTCCGGGTGCACCGTGTCTTTTCCGTGCCATTTCTTAGCGGCAGCAACATGCCCTGGGCGAGAAAGGGCCCTGGGCCATGGAGAGCAGGGCGGTCCGCAGGGCTGCCCTACGCCGGCCAATTCTCACGAGCGTTCTGCCCAAACCAATCCTGGTTTGGGCAGAACGCTCGTGAGAATTGGCCGGAAAACGCCCGGCGAAGTCATTCGGGCGCCGCACGTCAGCTGGGCGGCCACCCCCCCGGGGCCTTGAAGGGCATTGTGAGTGCCCGCACCCGATCGCCGCCAGGAGGCACTCCACAAATGGATTGCAGCGAGGACAACGCCCGTGGATCCTCGGCCTGCAGCGGTCCCATCCCTGGCGCTCTACCATGGGGCCAGGCCCATCACGAAGTCCGGTCTGGAACGCTCGCCTGCTTCCCCAACTTTCTGCCTCAGGGGTACTGTCCCTCATGGCCTCCATATCGGAAACCCTTATTCCCGCACCCACGCATCTCCCAACCACGCAGTCTCTATCGGCGCCACCTGGTGCTTCGGACAACGCTCAGAGTGAGATAAACCTGTATGACCAAAATGAGGTCATCCCCATTCTTGGCCGCTCCATCTACCCGAAAGACGTAGGCACACACCAGGCCACCTACCGTCCTTCAACTCTGATCCGGAAAAGCTTTCCTTCGCCGGGGATCCCGGGTGCCCCGTGTCTTTTCCGTGCCATTTCTTGGCGGCAGCAATATGCCCTGGGCGAGAAAGGGCCCTGGGCCATGGAGAGCAGGGCGGTCCGCAGGGCTGCCCTACGCCGGCCAATTCTCATGAGCGTTCTGCCCAAACCAATCCTGGTTTTGGCAGAACGCTCGTGAGAATTGGCCGGAAAACGCCCGGCGAAGTCATTCGGGCGCCGCACGTGTGCTGGGCCGCCCCCCACCGGGGCCTTGAGGGCATTGTGAGTGTCCGCACCCGATCGCCGCCAACAGGCACTCCACAAGATGGAATGCAGCAAGGACAACGCCCGTGGATCCTCGACCTGCGGGGGTCCCATCCCTGGCGCTCTACCATGGGGCCAGGCCCATCACGAAGTCCGACCTGGAACGCTCGCCTGCTTCCCCAACCTTCAGCTTCTGGGGTCCTGTCCCTCATGGCCTGCATATCGGAAACCCTTAGTCCCACACCCACGCATCTCCTAACCACGCAGTCTCCATCGGCGCCTCCTGGTGCTTCGGACAACGATCAGAGTGAGATAAACATGTATGACCAAAATGAGGTCATCCCCATCCTTGGTTGCTGGCTTTACCTGAAAGTTGGTGGCGCACACCAGGCCACCACCCGTCCTTCATCTCTGCTTTGGGAACGCTCCACTGCGCCGGCGTGTCCGGGTGTACCGTGTCTTTTCCGTGCCATTTCTTAGCGGCAGCAACATGCCCTGGGCGAGAAAGGGCCCTGGGCCATGGAGAGCAGGGCGGTCCGCAGGGCTGCCCTACGCCGGCCAATTCTCACGAGCGTTCTGCCCAAACCAATCCTGGTTTGGGCATAACGCTCGTGAGAATTGGCCGGAAAAGCCCCGGCGAAGTCATTCGGGCGCCGCACGTCAGCTG
Source organism: Mustela nivalis (assembly GCF_964662115.1). Taxonomy (NCBI): domain Eukaryota; kingdom Metazoa; phylum Chordata; class Mammalia; order Carnivora; family Mustelidae; genus Mustela; species Mustela nivalis. The sequence goes on from NW_028135935.1 coordinate 325,075, forward strand.
GGCGGCCACCCCCCCGGGGCCTTGAAGGGCATTGTGAGTGCCCGCACACGATCGCCGACAGGAGGCACTCCACAAATGGATTGCAGCGAGGACAACGCCCGTGGATCCTCGGCCTGCGGGGGTCCCATCCCTGGCGCTCTACCATGGGGCCAGGCCCATCACGAAGTCCGACCTGGAACGCTCGCCTGCTTCCCCAACCTTCAGCTTCTGGGGTCCTGTCTCTCATGGCCTCCATATCGGAAACCCTTAGTCCCACACCTACGCATCTCCTAACCACGCAGTCTCCATCGGCGCCTCCTGGTGCTTCGGACAACGCTCAGAGTGAGATAAACATGTATGACCAAAATGAGGTCATCCCCATCCTTGGTTGCCGGCTTACCTGAAAGATGGTGGCGCACACCAGGCCACCACCCGTCCTTCAACTCTGCTTTGGGAACGCTCCACTGCGCCGGTGTGTCCGGGTGCACCGTGTCTTTTCCGTGCCATTTCTTAGCGGGAGCAACATGCCCTGGGCGAGAAAGGGCCCTGGGCCATGGAGAGCAGGGCGGTCCGCAGGGCTGCCCTACGCCGGCCAATTCTCACGAGCGTTCTGCCCAAACCAATCCTGGTTTGGGCAGAACGCTCGTGAGAATTAACCGGAAAACGCCTGGCGAAGTCATTCGGGCGCCGCACGTCAGCTGGGCGGCACCCCCCCCGGGGGCCTTGAAGGGCATTGTGAGTGCCCGCACCCGATCGCCGCCAGGAGGCACTCCACAAATGCATTGCAGCGAGGACAACGCCCGTGGATCCTCGGCAGCAGGGGTCCCATCCCTGGCGCTCTACCATGGGGCCAGGCCCATCACGAAGTCCGGTCTGGAACGCTCGCCTGCTTCCCCAACTTTCTGCCTCCGGGGTACTGTCCCTCATGGCCTCCATATCGGAAACCCTTAGTCCCGCACCCACGCATCTCCCAACCACGCAGTCTCTATCGGCGCCACCTGGTGCTTCGGACAACGCTCAGAGTGAGATAAACCTGTATGACCAAAATGAGGTCATCCCCATTCTTGGCCGCCCCATCTACCTGAAAGACGTAGGCACACACAAGGCCACCTACCGTCCTTCAACTCTGATCCGGAAAAGCTTTCCTGCGCCGGGGATTCCGGGTGCCCCGTGTCTTTTCCGTGCCATTTCTTGGCGGCAGCAACATGCCCTGGGCGAGAAAGGGCCCTGGGCCATGGAGAGCAGGGCGGTCCGCAGGGCTGCCCTACGCCGGCCAATTCTCATGAGCGTTCTGCCCAAACCAATCCTGGTTTGGGCAGAACGCTCGTGAGAATTGGCCGGAAAACGCCCGGCGAAGTCATTCCGGCGCCGCACGTGTGCTGGGCCGCCCCCCACCGGGGCCTTGAGGGCATTGTGAGTGTCCGCACCCGATCGCTGCCAACAGGCACTCCACAAGATGGAATGCAGCAAGGACAACGCCCGTGGATCCTCGACCTGCGGGGGTCCCATCCCTGGCGCTCTACCATGGGGCCAGGCCCATCACGAAGTCCGGTCTGGAACGCTCGCCTGCTTCCCCAACCTTCAGCTTCTGGGGTCCTGTCCCTCATGGCCTGCATATCGGAAAACTTAGTCCCACACCCACGCATCTCCTAACCACGCAGTCTCCATCGGCGCCTCCTGGTGCTTCGGACAACGCTCAGAGTGAGATAAACATGTATGACCAAAATGAGGTCATCCCCATCCTTGGTTGCCGGCTCTACCTGAAAGATGGTGGCCCACACCAGGCCACCACCCGTCCTTCAACTCTGCTTTGGGAACGCTCCACTGCGCCGGCGTGTCCGGGTGCACCGTGTCTTTTCCGTGCCATTTCTTAGCGGCAGCAACATGCCCTGGGCGAGAAAGGGCCCTGGGCCATGGAGAGCAGGGCGGTCCGCAGGGCTGCCCTACGCCGGCCAATTCTCACGAGCGTTCTGCCCAAACCAATCCTGGTTTGGGCAGAACGCTCCTGAGAATTGGCCGGAAAAGGCCCGGCGAAGTCATTCGGGCGCCGCACGTCAGCTGGGCGCCCCCCCCCCGGGGCCTTGAAGGGCATTGTGAGTGCCCGCACCCGATCGCCGCCAGGAGGCACTCCACAAATGGATTGCAGCGAGGAAAACGCCCGTGGATCCTCGGCCTGCAGGGGTCCCATCCCTGGCGCTCTACCATGGGGCCAGGCCCATCACGAAGTCCGGTCTGGAACGCTCGCCCGCTTCCCCAACTTTCTGCCTCCGGGGTACTGTCCCTCATGGCCTCCATATCGGAAACCCTTAGTCCCGCACCCACGCATCTCCCAACCACGCAGTCCTTATCGGCGCCACCTGGTGCTTCGGACAACGCTCAGAGTGAGATAAACCTGTATGACCAAAATGAGGTCATCCCCATTCTTGGCCGCCCCATCTACCCGAAAGACGTAAACACACACCAGGCCACCTACCGTCCTTCAACTCTGATCCGGAAAAGCTTTCCTGCGCCGGGGATCCCGGGTGCCCCGTGTCTTTTCCGTGCCATTTCTTGGCGGCAGCAACATGCCCTGGGCGAGAAAGGGCCCTGGGCCATGGAGAGCAGGGCGGTCCGCAGGGCTGCCCTACGCCGGCCAATTCTCACGAGCGTTCTGCCCAAACCAATCCTGGTTTGGGCAGAACGCTCGTGAGAATTGGCCGGAAAACGCCCGGCGAAGTCATTCGGGCGCCGCACGTGTGCTGGGCCGCCCCCCACCGGGGCCTTGAGGGCATTGTGAGTGTCCGCACCCGATCGCCGCCAACAGGCACTCCACAAGATGGAATGCAGCAAGGACAACGCCCGTGGATCCTCGACCTGCGGGGGTCCCATCCCTGGCGCTCTACCATGGGGCCAGTCCCATCACGAAGTCCGACCTGGAACGCTCGCCTGCTTCCCCAACCTTCAGCTTCTGGGTCCTGTCCCTTTGGCCTCCATATCGGAAACCCTTAGTCCCACACCCACGCATCTCCTAAACACGCAGTCTCCATCGGCGCCTCCTGGTGCTTCGGACAACGCTCAGAGTGAGATAAACATGTATGACCAAAATGAGGTCATCCCCATCCTTGGTTGCCGGCTCTACCTGAAAGATGGTGGCGCACACCAGGCCACCACCCGTCCTAGAACTCTGCTTTGGGAACGCTCCACTAGCCGGCGTGTCCGGGTGCACCGTGTCTTTTCCGTGCCATTTCTTAGCGGCAGCAACATGCCCTGGGCGAGAAAGGGCCCTGGGCCATGGAGAGCAGGGCGGTCCGCAGGGCTGCCCTACGCCGGCCAATTCTCACGAGCGTTCTGCCCAAACCAATCCTGGTTTGGGCAGAACGCTCGTGAGAATTGGCCGGAAAACGCCCGGCGAAGTCATTTGGGCGCCGCACGTCAGCTCGGCGGCCACCCCCCCGGGGCCTTGAAGGGCATTGTGAGTGCCCGCACCCGATCGCCGCCAAGAGGCACTCCACAAATGGATTGCAGCGAGGACAACGCCCGTGGATCCTCGGCCTGCGGGGGTCCCATCCCTGGCGCTCTATCATGGGGCCAGGCCCATCACGAAGTCCGGTCTGGAACGCTCGCCTGCTTCCCCAACTTTCTGCCTCCGGGGTACTGTCCCTCATGGCCTCCATATCGGAAACCCTTAGTCCCGCACCCACGCATCTCCCAACCACGCAGTCCTTATCGGCGCCACCTGGTGCTTCGGACAACGCTCAGAGTGAGATAAACCTGTATGACCAAAATGAGGTCATCCCCATTCTTGGCCGCCCCATCTACCTGAAAGACGTAGGCACACACAAGGCCACCTACCGTCCTTCAACTCTGATCCGGAAAAGCTTTCCTGCGCCGGGGATCCCGGGTGCCCCGTGTCTTTTCCGTGCCATTTCTTGGCGGCAGCAACATGCCCTGGGCGAGAAAGGGCCCTGGGCCATGGAGAGCAGGGCGGTCCGCAGGGCTGCCCTACGCCGGCCAATTCTCACGAGCGTTCGGCCCAAACCAATCCTGGTTTGGGCAGAACGATCGTGAGAATTGGCGGGAAAACGCCCGGCTAAGTCATTCGGGCGCCGCACGTCAGCTGGGCGGCCACCCCACCGGGGCCTTGAAGGGCATTGTGAGTGCCCGCACCCGATCGCCGACAGGAGGCACTCCACAAATGAATGCAGCGAGGACAACGCCCGTGGATCCTCGGCCTGCAGGGGTCCCATCCCTGGCGCTCTACCATGGGGCCAGGCCCATCACGAAGTCCGACCTGGAACGCTCGCCTGCTTCCCCAACCTTCAGCTTCTGGGGTCCAGTCCCTCAGGGCCTCCATATCGGAAACCCTTAGTCCCACACCCACGCATCTCCTAACCACGCAGTCTCCATCGGCGCCTCCTGGTGCTTCGGACAACGCTCAGAGTGAGATAAACATGTATGACCAAAATGAGGTCATCCCCATCCTTGGTTGCCGGCTCTACCTGAAAGATGGTGGCGCACACCAGGCCACAACCCATCCTTCAACTCTGCTTTGGGAACGCTCCACTGCGCCGGCGTGTCCGGGTGCACCGTGTCTTTTCCGTGCCATCTTAGCGGCAGCAACATGCCCTGGGCGAGAAAGGGCCCTGGGCCATGGAGAGCAGGGCGTTCCGCAGGGCTGCCCTACGCCGGCCAATTCTCACGCGCGTTCTGCCCAAACCAATCCTGGTTTGGGCAGAACGCTCGTGAGAATTGGCCGGAAAACGCCCGGCGAAGTCATTCGGGCGCCGCACGTCAGCTGGGCGGCCACCCCCCCGGGGCCTTGAAGGGCATTGTGAGTGCCCGCACCCGATCGCCGCCAGGAGGCACTCCACAAATGGATTGCAGCGAGGACAACGCCCGTGGATCCTCGGCCTGCAGGGGTCCCATCCCTGGCGCTCTACCATGGGGCCAGGCCCATCACGAAGTCCGGTCTGGAACGCTCGCCTGCTTCCCCAACTTTCTCCCTCCGTGGTACTGTCCCTCATGGCCTCCATATCGGAAACCCTTAGTCCCGCACCCACGCATCTCCCAACCACGCAGTCCTTATCGGCGCCACCTGGTGCTTCGGACAACGCTCAGAGTGAGATAAACCTGTATGACCAAAATGAGGTCATCCCCATTCTTGGCCGCCCCATCTACCAGAAAGACGGAGGCACACACCAGGCCACCTACCGTCCTTCAACTCTGATCCGGAAAAGCTTTCCTGCGCCGGGGATCCCGGGTGTCACGTGTCTTTTCCGTGCCATTTCTTGGCGGCAGCAACATGCCCTGGGCGAGAAAGGGCCCTGGGCCATGGAGAGCAGGGCGGTCCGTAGGGCTGCCCTACGCCGGCCAATTCTCACGAGCGTTCTGCCCAAACCAATCCTGGTTTGGGCAGAACGCTCGTGAGAATTGGCCGGAAAACGCCCGGCGAAGTCATTTGGGCGCCGCACGTCAGCTCGGCGGCCACCCCCCCGGGGCCTTGAAGGGCATTGTGAGTGCCCGCACCCGATCGCCGCCAAGAGGCACTCCACAAATGGATTGCAGCGAGGACAACGCCCGTGGATCCTCGGCCTGCGGGGGTCCCATCCCTGGCGCTCTATCATGGGGCCAGGCCCATCACGAAGTCCGGTCTGGAACGCTCGCCCGCTTCCCCAACTTTCTGCCTCCGGGGTACTGTCCCTCATGGCCTCCATATCGGAAACCCTTAGTCCCGCACCCACGCATCTCCCAACCACGCAGTCCTTATCGGCGCCACCTGGTGCTTCGGACAACGCTCAGAGTGAGATAAACCTGTATGACCAAAATGAGGTCATCCCCATTCTTGGCCGCCCCATCTACCCGAAAGACGTAGGCACACACCAGGCCACGTACCGTCCTTCAACTCTGATCCGGAAAAGCTTTCCTGCGCCGGGGATCCCGGGTGCCCCGTGTCTTTTCCGTGCCATTTCTTGGCGGCAGCAACATGCCCTGGGCGAGAAAGGGCCCTGGGCCATGGAGAGCAGGGCGGTCCGCAGGGCTGCCCTACGCCGGCCAATTCTCACGAGCGTTCTGCCCAAACCAATCCTGGTTTGGGGAGAACGCTCGTGAGAATTGGCCGGAAAACGCCCGGCGAAGTCATTCGGGCGCCGCACGTGTGCTGGGCCGCCCCGCACCGGGGCCTTGAGGGCATTGTGAGTGTCCGCACCCGATTGCCGCCAACAGGCACTCCACAAGATGGAATGCAGCAAGGACAACGCCCGTGGATCCTCGACCTGCGGGGGTCCCATCCCTGGCGCTCTACCATGGGGCCAGGCCCATCACGAAGTCCGACCTGGAACGCTCGCCTGCTTCCCCAACCTTCAGCTTCTGGGGTCCAGTCCCTCATGGCCTCCATATCGGAAACCCTTAGTCCCACACCCACGCATCTCCTAACCACGCAGTCTCCATCGGCGCCTCCTGGTGCTTCGGACAACGCTCAGAGTGAGATAAACATGTATGACCAAAATGAGGTCATCCCCATCCTTGGTTGCCGGCTTACCTGAAAGATGGTGGCGCACACCAGGCCACCACCCGTCCTTCAACTCTGATTTATGAACGCTCCACTGCGCGGGCGTGTCCGGGTGCACCGTGTCTTTTCCGTGCCATTTCTTAGCGGCAGCAACATGCCCTGGGCGAGAAAGGGCCCTGGGCCATGGAGAGCACGGCGGTCCGCAGGGCTGCCCTACGCCGGCCAATTCTCTCGAGCGTTCTGCCCAAACCAATCCTGGTTTGGGCAGAACGCTCGTGAGAATTGGCCGGAAAACGCCCGGCGAAGTCATTCGGGCGCCGCACGTCAGCTGGGCGGCCCCCCCCCGGGGCCTTGAAGGGCATTGTGAGTGCCCGCACCCGATCGCCGCCAGGAGGCACTCCACAAATGGATTGCAGCGAGGAAAACGCCCGTGGATCCTCGACCTGCGGGGGTCCCATCCCTGGCGCTCTACCATGGGGCCAGGCCCATCACGAAGTCCGGTTTGGAACGCTCGCCTGCTTCCCCAACCTTCTGCCTCCGGGGTACTATCCCTCATGGCCTCCATATCGGAAACCGTTAGTCCCGCAACCACGCATCTCCCAACAACGCAGTCTCTATCGGCGCCACCTGGTGCTTCGGACAACGCTCAGAGTGAGATAAACCTGTATGACCAAAATGAGGTCATCCCCATTCTTGGCCGCTCCATCTACCCGAAAGACATAGGCACACACCAGGCCACCTACCGTCCTTCTAATTTGATCCGGAAAAGCTTTCCTGCGCCAGGGATCCCGGGTGCCCCGTGTCTTTTCCGTGACATTTCTTGGCGGCAGCAACATGCCCTGGGCGAGAAAGGGCCGTGGGCCATGGAGAGCAGGGCGGTCCGCAGGGCTGCCCTACGCCGGCCAATTCTCACGAGCGTTCGGCCCAAACCAATCCTGGTTTGGGCAGAACGATCGTGAGAATTGGCGGGAAAACGCCCGGCTAAGTCATTCGGGCGCCGCACGTCAGCTGGGCGGCCACCCCACCGGGGCCTTGAAGGGCATTGTGAGTGCCCGCACCCGATCGCCGACAGGAGGCACTCCACAAATGAATGCAGCGAGGACAACACCCGTGGATCCTCGGCCTGCAGGGGTCCCATCCCTGGCGCTCTACCATGGGGCCAGGCCCATCACGAAGTCCGGTCTGGAACGCTCGCCTGCTTCCCCAACTTTCTGCCTCCGGGGTACTGTCCCTCATGGCCTCCATATCGGAAACCCTTAGTCCCACACCCACGCATCTCCTAACCACGCAGTCTCCATCGGCGCCTCCTGGTGCTTCGGACAACGCTCAGAGTGAGATAAACATGTATGACCAAAATGAGGTCATCCCCATCCTTGGTTGCCGGCTCTACCTGAAAGATGGTGGCGCACACCAGGCCACCACCCGTCCTAGAACTCTGCTTTGGGAACGCTCCACTGCGGCGGCGTGTCCGGGTGCACCGTGTCTTTTCCGTGCCATTTCTTAGCGGCAGCAACATGCCCTGGGCGAGAAAGGGCCCTGGGCCATGGAGAGCAGGGCGGTCCGCAGGGCTGCCCTACGCCGGCCAATTCTCACGAGCGTTCTGCCCAAACCAATCCTGGTTTGGGAAGAACGCTCGTGAGAATTGGCCGGAAAACGCCCGGCGAAGTCATTCGGGCGCCGCACGTCAGCTGGGCGGCCACCCCCCCGGGACCTTGAAGGGCATTGTGAGTGCCCGCACCCGATCGCCGCCAGGAGGCACTCCACAAATGGATTGCAGCGAGGACAACGCCCGTGGATCCTCGGCCTGCAGGGGTCCCATCCCTGGCGCTCTACCATGGGGCCAGGCCCATCACGAAGTCCGGTCTGGAACGCTCGCCTGCTTCCCCAACTTTCTCCCTCCGTGGTACTGTCCCTCATGGCCTCCATATCGGAAACCCTTAGTCCCGCACCCACGCATCTCCCAACCACGCAGTCTCTATCGGCGCCACCTGGAGCTTCGGACAACGCTCAGAGTGAGATAAACCTGTATGACCAAAATGAGGTCATCCCCATTCTTGGCCGCCCCATCTACCCGAAAGACATAGGCACACACCAGGCCACCTACCGTCCTTCAACTTTGATCCGGAAAAGCTTTGCTGCGCCGGGGATCCCGGGTGCCCCGTGTCTTTTCCGTGACATTTTTTGGCGGCAGCAACATGCCCTGGGCGAGAAAGGGCCGTGGGCCATGGAGAGCAGGGCGGTCCGCAGGGCTGCCCTACGCCGGCCAATTCTCACGAGCGTTCTGCCCAAACCAATCCTGGTTTGGGCAGAACGCTCGTGAGAATTGGCCGGAAAACGCCCGGCTAAGTCATTCGGGCGCCGCACGTCTGCTGGGCTGCCCCCCACCGGGGCCTTGAGGGCATTGTGAGTGTCCGCACCCGATCGCCGCCAACAGGCACTCCACAAGATGGAATGCAGCAAGGACAACCCCCGTGGATCCTCGACCTGCGGGGGTCCCATCCCTGGCGCTCTACCATGGGGCCAGGCCCATCACGAAGTCCGACCTGGAACGCTCGCCTGCTTCCCCAACCTTCAGCTTCTGGGGTCCAGTCCCTCAGGGCCTCCATATCGGAAACCCTTAGTCCCACACCCACGCATCTCCTAACCACGCAGTCTCCATCGGCGCCTCCTGGTGCTTCGGACAACGCTCAGAGTGAGATAAACATGTATGACCAAAATGAGGTCATCCCCATCCTTGGTTGCCGGCTCTACCTGAAAGATGGTGGCGCACACCAGGCCACAACCCATCCTTCAACTCTGCTTTGGGAACGCTCCACTGCGCCGGCGTGTCCGGGTGCACCGTGTCTTTTCCGTGCCATCTTAGCGGCAGCAACATGCCCTGGGCGAGAAAGGGCCCTGGGCCATGGAGAGCAGGGCGTTCCGCAGGGCTGCCCTACGCCGGCCAATTCTCACGCGCGTTCTGCCCAAACCAATCCTGGTTTGGGAAGAACGCTCGTGAGAATTGGCCGGAAAACGCCCGGCGAAGTCATTCGGGCGCCGCACGTCAGCTGGGCGGCCCCCCCCCGGGGCCTTGAAGGGCATTGAAAGTGCCCGCACCCGATCGCCGCCAGGAGGCACTCCACAAATGGATTGCAGCGAGGAAAACGCCCGTGGATCCTCGGCCTGCAGGGGTCCCATCCCTGGCGCTCTACCATGGGGCCAGGCCCATCACGAAGTCCGGTCTGGAACGCTCGCCTGCTTCCCCAACTTTCTGCCTCCGGGGTACTGTCCCTCATGGCCTCCATATCGGAAACCCTTAGTCCCGCACCCACGCATCTCCCAACCACGCAGTCCTTATCGGCGCCACCTGGTGCTTCGGACAACGCTCAGAGTGAGATAAACCTGTATGACCAAAATGAGGTCATCCCCATTCTTGGCCGCCCCATCTACCCGAAAGACGTAAACACACACCAGGCCACCTACCGTCCTTCAACTCTGATCCGGAAAAGCTTTCCTGCGCCGGGGATCCCGGGTGCCCCGTGTCTTTTCCGTGCCATTTCTTGGCGGCAGCAACATGCCCTGGGCGAGAAAGGGCCCTGGGCCATGGAGAGCAGGGCGGTCCGCAGGGCTGCCCTACGCCGGCCAATTCTCACTAGCGTTCTGCCCAAACCAATCCTAGTTTGGGCAGAACGCTCGTGAGAATTGGCCGGAAAACGCCCGGCGAAGTCATTCGGGCGCCGCACGTGTGCTGGGCCGCCCGCCACTGGGGCCTTGAGGGCATTGTGAGTGTCCGCACCCGATCGCCGCCAACAGGCACTCCACAAGATGGAATGCAGCAAGGACAACGCCCGTGGATCCTCGACCTGCGGGGGTCCCATCCCTGGCGCTCTACCATGGGGCCAGGCCCATCACGAAGTCCGACCTGGAACGCTCGCCTGCTTCCCCAACCTTCAGCTTCTGGGGTCCAGTCCCTCAGGGCCTCCATATCGGAAACCCTTAGTCCCACACCCACGCATCTCCTAACCACGCAGTCTCCATCGGCGCCTCCTGGTGCTTCGGACAACGCTCAGAGTGAGATAAACATGTATGACCAAAATGAGGTCATCCCCATCCTTGGTTGCCGGCTCTACCTGAAAGATGGTGGCGCACACCAGGCCACCACCCATCCTTCAACTCTGCTTTGGGAACGCTCCACTGCGCCGGCGTGTCCGGGTGCACCGTGTCTTTTCCGTGCCATTTCTTAGCGGCAGCAACATGCCCTGGGCGAGAAAGGGCCCTGGGCCATGGAGAGCAGGGCGTTCCGCAGGGCTGCCCTACGCCGGCCAATTCTCACGCGCGTTCTGCCCAATCCTGGTTTGGGCAGAACGCTCGTGAGAATTGGCCGGAAAACGCCCGGCGAAGTCATTCGGGCGCCGCACGTCAGCTGGGCGGCCACCCCCCCGGGCCCTTGAAGGGCATTGTGAGTGCCGGCACCCGATCGCCGACAGGAGGCACTCCACAAATGGATTGCAGCGAGGACAACGCCCGTGGATCCTCGGCCTGCAGGGGTCCCATCCCTGGCGCTCTACCATGGGGCCAGGCCCATCACGAAGTCCGACCTGGAACGCTCGCTTGCTTCCCCAACCTTCAGCTTCTGGGGTCCTGTCCCTCATGACCTCCATATCGGAAACCCTTAGTCCCACACCCACGCAACTCCTAACCACGCAGTCTCCATCGGCGCCTCCTGGTGCTTCGGACAACGCTCAGAGTGAGATAAACATGTATGACCAAAATGAGGTCATCCCCATTCTGGCCGCCCCATCTACCTGAAAGACGTAGGCACACACCAGGCCACCTACCGTCCTTCAACTCTGATCCGGAAAAGCTTTCCTGCGCCGGGGATCCCGGGTGCCCCGTGTCTTTTCCGTGCCATTTCTTGGCGGCAGCAACATGCCCTGGGCGAGAAAGGGCCCTGGGCCATGGAGAGCAGGGCGGTCCGCAGGGCTGCCCTACGCCGGCCAATTCTCACGAGCGTTCTGCCCAAACCAATCCTGGTTTGGGCAGAACGCTCGTGAGAATTGGCCGGAAAACGCCCGGCGAAGTCATTCGGGCGCCGCACGTGTGCTGGGCCGCCCCCCACCGGGGCCTTGAGGGCATTGTGAGTGTCCGCACCCGATCGTTGCCAACAGGCACTCCACAAGATGGAATGCAGCAAGGACAACGCCCGTGGATCCTCGACCTGCGGGGGTCCCATCCCTGGCGCTCTACCATGGGGCCAGGCCCATCACGAAGTCCGGTCTGGAACGCTCGCCTGCTTCCCCAACCTTCAGCTTCTGGGGTCCTGTCCCTCATGGCCTCCATATCGGAAAACTTAGTCCCACACCCACGCATCTCCTAACCACGCAGTCTCCATCGGCGCCTCCTGGTGCTTCGGACAACGCTCAGAGTGAGATAAACATGTATGACCAAAATGAGGTCATCCCCATCCTTGGTTGCCGGCTCTACCTGAAAGATGGTGGCGCACACCAGGCCACAACCCATCCTTCAACTCTGCTTTGGGAACGCTCCACTGCGCCGGCGTGTCCGGGTGCACCGTGTCTTTTCCGTGCCATCTTAGCGGCAGCAACATGCCCTGGGCGAGAAAGGGCCCTGGGCCATGGAGAGCAGGGCGTTCCGCAGGGCTGCCCTACGCCGGCCAATTCTCACGCGCGTTCTGCCCAAACCAATCCTGGTTTGGGAAGAACGCTCGTGAGAATTGGCCGGAAAACGCCCGGCGAAGTCATTCGGGCGCCGCACGTCAGCTGGGCGGCCCCCCCCCGGGGCCTTGAAGGGCATTGAAAGTGCCCGCACCCGATCGCCGCCAGGAGGCACTCCACAAATGGATTGCAGCGAGGAAAACGCCCGTGGATCCTCGGCCTGCAGGGGTCCCATCCCTGGCGCTCTACCATGGGGCCAGGCCCATCACGAAGTCCGGTCTGGAACGCTCGCCTGCTTCCCCAACTTTCTGCCTCCGGGGTACTGTCCCTCATGGCCTCCATATCGGAAACCCTTAGTCCCGCACCCACGCATCTCCCAACCACGCAGTCCTTATCGGCGCCACCTGGTGCTTCGGACAACGCTCAGAGTGAGATAAACCTGTATGACCAAAATGAGGTCATCCCCATTCTTGGCCGCCCCATCTACCCGAAAGACGTAAACACACACCAGGCCACCTACCGTCCTTCAACTCTGATCCGGAAAAGCTTTCCTGCGCCGGGGATCCCGGGTGCCCCGTGTCTTTTCCGTGCCATTTCTTGGCGGCAGCAACATGCCCTGGGCGAGAAAGGGCCCTGGGCCATGGAGAGCAGGGCGGTCCGCAGGGCTGCCCTACGCCGGCCAATTCTCACTAGCGTTCTGCCCAAACCAATCCTAGTTTGGGCAGAACGCTCGTGAGAATTGGCCGGAAAACGCCCGGCGAAGTCATTCGGGCGCCGCACGTGTGCTGGGCCGCCCGCCACTGGGGCCTTGAGGGCATTGTGATTGTCCGCACCCGATCGCCGCCAACAGGCACTCCACAAGATGGAATGCAGCAAGGACAACGCCCGTGGATCCTCGACCTGCGGGGGTCCCATCCCTGGCGCTCTACCATGGGGCCAGGCCCATCACGAAGTCCGACCTGGAACGCTCGCCTGCTTCCCCAACCTTCAGCTTCTGGGGTCCAGTCCCTCAGGGCCTCCATATCGGAAACCCTTAGTCCCACACCCACGCATCTCCTAACCACGCAGTCTCCATCGGCGCCTCCTGGTGCTTCGGACAACGCTCAGAGTGAGATAAACATGTATGACCAAAATGAGGTCATCCCCATCCTTGGTTGCCGGCTCTACCTGAAAGATGGTGGCGCACACCAGGCCACCACCCATCCTTCAACTCTGCTTTGGGAACGCTCCACTGCGCCGGCGTGTCCGGGTGCACCGTGTCTTTTCCGTGCCATTTCTTAGCGGCAGCAACATGCCCTGGGCGAGAAAGGGCCCTGGGCCATGGAGAGCAGGGCGTTCCGCAGGGCTGCCCTACGCCGGCCAATTCTCACGCGCGTTCTGCCCAATCCTGGTTTGGGCAGAACGCTCGTGAGAATTGGCCGGAAAACGCCCGGCGAAGTCATTCGGGCGCCGCACGTCAGCTGGGCGGCCACCCCCCCGGGCCCTTGAAGGGCATTGTGAGTGCCGGCACCCGATCGCCGACAGGAGGCACTCCACAAATGGATTGCAGCGAGGACAACGCCCGTGGATCCTCGGCCTGCAGGGGTCCCATCCCTGGCGCTCTACCGAGGGGCCAGGCCCATCACGAAGTCCGACCTGGAACGCTCGCTTGCTTCCCCAACCTTCAGCTTCTGGGGTCCTGTCCCTCATGACCTCCATATCGGAAACCCTTAGTCCCACACCCACGCAACTCCTAACCACGCAGTCTCCATCGGCGCCTCCTGGTGCTTCGGACAACGCTCAGAGTGAGATAAACATGTATGACCAAAATGAGGTCATCCCCATTCTGGCCGCCCCATCTACCTGAAAGACGTAGGCACACACCAGGCCACCTACCGTCCTTCAACTCTGATCCGGAAAAGCTTTCCTGCGCCGGGGATCCCGGGTGCCCCGTGTCTTTTCCGTGCCATTTCTTGGCGGCAGCAACATGCCCTGGGCGAGAAAGGGCCCTGGGCCATGGAGAGCAGGGCGGTCCGCAGGGCTGCCCTACGCCGGCCAATTCTCACGAGCGTTCTGCCCAAACCAATCCTGGTTTGGGCAGAACGCTCGTGAGAATTGGCCGGAAAACGCCCGGCGAAGTCATTCGGGCGCCGCACGTGTGCTGGGCCGCCCCCCACCGGGGCCTTGAGGGCATTGTGAGTGTCCGCACCCGATCGTTGCCAACAGGCACTCCACAAGATGGAATGCAGCAAGGACAACGCCCGTGGATCCTCGACCTGCGGGGGTCCCATCCCTGGCGCTCTACCATGGGGCCAGGCCCATCACGAAGTCCGGTCTGGAACGCTCGCCTGCTTCCCCAACCTTCAGCTTCTGGGGTCCTGTCCCTCATGGCCTCCATATCGGAAAACTTAGTCCCACACCCACGCATCTCCTAACCACGCAGTCTCCATCGGCGCCTCCTGGTGCTTCGGACAACGCTCAGAGTGAGATAAACATGTATGACCAAAATGAGGTCATCCCCATCCTTGGTTGCCGGCTTTACCTGAAAGATGGTGGCCCACACCAGGCCACCACCCGTCCTTCAACTCTGCTTTGGGAACGCTCCACTGCGCCGGCGTTTCCGGGTGCACCGTGTCTTTTCCGTGACATTTCTTAGCGGCAGCAACATGCCCTGGGCGAGAAAGGGCCCTGGGCCATGGAGAGCAGGGCGGTCCGCAGGGCTGCCCTACGCCGGCCAATTCTCACGAGCGTTCTGCCCAAACCAATCCTGGTTTGGGCAGAACGCTCGTGAGAATTGGCCGGATAACGCCCGGCGAAGTCATTCGGGCGCCGCACGTCAGCTGGGCGGCCCCCCCCCGGGGCCTTGAAGGGCATTGTGAGTGCCCGCACCCGATCGCCGCCAGGAGGCACTCCACAAATGGATTGCAGCGAGGAAAACGCCCGTGGATCCTCGGCCTGCAGGGGTCCCATCCCTGGCGCTCTACCATGGGGCCAGGCCCATCACGAAGTCCGGTCTGGAACGCTCGCCTGCTTCCCCAACTTTCTGCCTCCGGGGTCCAGTCCCTCATGGCCTCCATATCGGAAACCCTTAGTCCCGCACCCACGCATCTCCCAACCACGCAGTCTCTATCGGCGCCACCTGGGGCTTCGGACATCGCTCAGAGTGGGATAAACCTATATGACCAAAATGAGGTCATCCCCATTCTGGACGCCCCATCTACCCGAAAGACGTAGGCAAACACCAGGCCCCCTACCGTCCTTCAACTCTGATCCGGAAAAGCTATCCTGCGCCGGGGTTCCCGGGTGCCCCGTGTCTTTTCCGTGCCATTTCTTGCGGCAGCAACATGCCCTGGGCGAGAAAGGGCCCTGGGCCATGGAGAGCAGGGCGGTCCGCAGGGCTGCCCTACCACGGCCAATCTCACGAGCGTTCTGCCCAAACCAATCCTGGTTTGGGCAGAACGCTCGTGAGAATTCCCGGAAAACGCCCGGCGAAGTCATTCGGGCGCCGCACGTGTGCTGGGCCGCCCCCCACCGGGGCCTTGAGGGCATTGTGAGTGTCCGCACCCGATCGCCGCCAACAGGCACTCCACAAGATGGAATGCAGCAAGGACAACGCCCGTGGATCCTCGACCTGCGGGGGTCCCATCCCTGGCGCTCTACCATGGGGCCAGTCCCATCACGAAGTCCGACCTGGAACGCTCGCCTGCTTCCCCAAACTTCAGCTTCTGGGGTCCTGTCCCTCATGGCCTCCATATCGGAAACCCTTAGTCCCACACCCACGCATCTCCTAAACACGCAGTCTCCATCGGCGCCTCCTGGTGCTTCGGACAACGCTCAGAGTGAGATAAACATGTATGACCAAAATGAGGTCATCCCCATCCTTGGTTGCCGGCTCTACCTGAAAGATGGTGGCGCACACCAGGCCACCACCCGTCCTAGAACTCTGCTTTGGGAACGCTCCACTAGCCGGCGTGTCCGGGTGCACCGTGTCTTTTCCGTGCCATTTCTTAGCGGCAGCAACATGCCCTGGGCGAGAAAGGGCCCTGGGCCATGGAGAGCAGGGCGGTCCGCAGGGCTGCCCTACGCCGGCCAATTCTCACGAGCGTTCTGCCCAAACCAATCCTGGTTTGGGCAGAACGCTCGTGAGAATTGGCCGGAAAACGCCCGGCGAAGTCATTCGGGCGCCGCACGTCAGCTGGGCGGCCACCCCCCCGGGGCCTTGAAGGGCATTGTGAGTGCCCGCACCCGATCGCCGCCAAGAGGCACTCCACAAATGGATTGCAGCGAGGACAACGCCCGTGGATCCTCGGCCTGCGGGGGTCCCATCCCTGGCGCTCTACCATGGGGCCAGGCCCATCACGAAGTCCGACCTGGAACGCTCGCCTGCTTCCCCAACCTTCAGCTTCTGGGGTCCTGTCCCTCATGGCCTCCATATCGGAAACCCTTAGTCCCACACCCACGCATCTCCTAATCACACAGTCTCCATCGGCGCCTCCTGGTGCTTCGGACAACGCTCAGAGTGAGATAAACATGTATGACCAAAATGAGGTCATCCCCATCCTTGGTTGCCGGCTCTACCTGAAAGGTGGTGGCGCACACCAGGCCACCACCCGTCCTTCAACTCTGCTTTGGGAACGCTCCACTGCGCCGGCGTGTCCGGGTGCACCGTGTCTTTTCCGTGCCATTTCTTAGCGGCAGCAACATGCCCTGGGCGAGAAAGGGCCCTGGGCCATGGAGAGCAGGGCGTTCCGCAGGGCTGCCATACGCCGGCCAATTCTCACGTGCGTTCTGCCCAAACCAATCCTGGTTTGGTCAGAACGCGCGTGAGAATTGGCCGGAAAAGGCCCGGCGAAGTCATTCGGGCGCCGCACGTCAGCTGGGCGGCCACCCCCCCGGGCCCTTGAAGGGCATTGTGAGTGCCGGCACCCGATCGCCGACAGGAGGCACTCCACAAATGGATTGCAGCGAGGACAACGCCCGTGGATCCTCGGCCTGCAGGGGTCCCATCCCTGGCGCTCTACCATGGGGCCAGGCCCATCACGAAGTCCGGTCTGGAACGCTCGCCTGCTTCCCCAACTTTCTGCCTCCGGGGTCCAGTCCCTCATGGCCTCCATATCGGAAACCCTTAGTCCCGCACCCACGCATCTCCCAACCACGCAGTCTCTATCGGCGCCACCTGGGGCTTCGGACATCGCTCAGAGTGGGATAAACCTATATGACCAAAATGAGGTCATCCCCATTCTGGACGCCCCATCTACCCGAAAGTCGTAGGCAAACACCAGGCCCCCTACCGTCCTTCAACTCTGATCCGGAAAAGCTTTCCTGCGCCGGGGTTCCCGGGTGCCCCGTGTCTTTTCCGTGCCATTTCTTGCGGCAGCAACATGCCCTGGGCAAGAAAGGGCCCTGGGCCATGGAGAGCAGGGCGGTCCCCAGGGCTTCCCTACCACGGCCAATCTCACGAGCGTTCTGCCCAAACCAATCCTGGTTTGGGCAGAACGCTCGTGAGAATTGGCCGGAAAACGCCCGGCGAAGTCATTCGGGCGCCGCACGTGTGCTGGGCCGCCCCCCACCGGGGCCTTGAGGGCATTGTGAGTGTCCGCACCCGATCGCCGCCAACAGGCACTCCACAAGATGGAATGCAGCAAGGACAACGCCCGTGGATCCTCGACCTGCGGGGGTCCCATCCCTGGCGCTCTACCATGGGGCCAGTCCCATCACGAAGTCCGACCTGGAACGCTCGCCTGCTTCCCCAACCTTCAGCTTCTGGGGTCCTGTCCCTCATGGCCTCCATATCGGAAACCCTTAGTCCCACACCCACGCATCTCCTAACCACGCAGTCTCCATCGGCGCCTCCTGGTGCTTCGGACAACGCTCAGAGTGAGATAAACATGTATGACCAAAATGAGGTCATCCCCATCCTTGGTTGCCGGCTCTACCTGAAAGATGGTGGCGCACACCAGGCCACCACCCGTCCTAGAACTCTGCTTTGGGAACCCTCCACTAGCCGGCGTGTCCGGGTGCACCGTGTCTTTTCCGTGCCATTTCTTAGCGGCAGCAACATGCCCTGGGCGAGAAAGGGCCCTGGGCCATGGAGAGCAGGGCGGTCCGCAGGGCTGTCCTACGCCGGCCAATTCTCACGAGCGTTCTGCCCAAACCAATCCTGGTTTGGGCAGAACGCTCGTGAGAATTGGCCGGAAAACGCCCGGCGAAGTCATTCGGGCGCCGCACGTCAGCTGGGCGGCCACCCCCCCGGGGCCTTGAAGGGCATTGTGAGTGCCCGCACCCGATCGCCGCCAAGAGGCACTCCACAAATGGATTGCAGCGAGGACAACGCCCGTGGATCCTCGGCCTGCGGGGGTCCCATCCCTGGCGCTCTACCATGGGGCCAGGCCCATCACGAAGTCCGACCTGGAACGCTCGCCTGCTTCCCCAACCTTCAGCTTCTGGGGTCCTGTCCCTCATGGCCTCCATATCGGAAACCCTTAGTCCCACACCCACGCATCTCCTAATCACACAGTCTCCATCGGCGCCTCCTGGTGCTTCGGACAACGCTCAGAGTGAGATAAACATGTATGACCAAAATGAGGTCATCCCCATCCTTGGTTGCCGGCTCTACCTGAAAGATGGTGGCGCACACCAGGCCACCACCCGTCCTTCAACTCTGCTTTGGGAACGCTCCACTGCGCCGGCGTGTCCGGGTGCACCGTGTCTTTTCCGTGCCATTTCTTAGCGGCAGCAACATGCCCTGGGCGAGAAAGGGCCCTGGGCCATGGAGAGCAGGGCGTTCCGCAGGGCTGCCATACGCCGGCCAATTCTCACGCGCGTTCTGCCCAAACCAATCCTGGTTTGGTCAGAACGCGCGTGAGAATTGGCCGGAAAAGGCCCGGCGAAGTCATTCGGGCGCCGCACGTCAGCTGGGCGGCCACCCCCCCGGGCCCTTGAAGGGCATTGTGAGTGCCGGCACCCGATCGCCGACAGGAGGCACTCCACAAATGGATTGCAGCGAGGACAACGCCCGTGGATCCTCGGCCTGCAGGGGTCCCATCCCTGGCGCTCTACCATGGGGCCAGGCCCATCACGAAGTCCGGTCTGGAACGCTCGCCTGCTTCCCCAATTTCTATCTCCGGGGTACTGTCCCTCATGGCCTCCATATCGGAAACCCTTAGTCCCGCACCCACGCATCTCCCAACCACGCAGTCCTTATCGGCGCCACCTGGTGATCGGACAACGCTCAGAGTGAGATAAACCTGTATGACCAAAATGAGGTCATCCCCATTCTTGGCCGCCCCATCTACCCGAATGACGTAGGCACACACCAGGCCACCTACCGTCCTTCAACTCTGATCCGGAAAAGCTTTCCTGCGCCGGGGATCCCGGGTGCCCCGTGTCTTTTCCGTGCCATTTCTTGGCGGCAGCAACATGCCCTGGGCGAGAAAGGGCCCTGGGCCATGGAGAGCAGGGCGGTCCGCAGGGCTGTCCTACGCCGGCCAATTCTCACGAGCGTTCTGCCCAAACCAATCCTGGTTTGGGCAGAACGCTCGTGAGAATTGGCCGGAAAACGCCCGGCGAAGTCATTCGGGCGCCGCACGTCAGCTGGGCGGCCACCCCCCCGTGCCTTGAAGGGCATTGTGAGTGCCCGCACCCGATCGCCGCCAAGAGGCACTCCACAAATGGATTGCAGCGAGGACAACGCCCGTGGATCCTCGGCCTGCGGGGGTCCCATCCCTGGCGCTCTACCATGGGGCCAGGCCCATCACGAAGTCCGACCTGGAACGCTCGCCTGCTTCCCCAACCTTCAGCATCTGGGGTCCTGAGCCTCATGGCCTCCATATCGGAAACCCTTAGTCCCACACCCACGCATCTCCTAATCACACAGTCTCCATCGGCGCCGCCTGGTGCTTCGGACAACGCTCAGAGTGTGATAAACATGTATGACCAAAATGAGGTCATCCCCATCCTTGGTTGCCGGCTCTACCTGAAAGATGGTGGCGCACACCAGGCCACCACCCGTCCTTCAACTCTGCTTTGGGAACGCTCCATTGCGCCGGCGTGTCCGGGTGCACCGTGTCTTTTCCGTGCCATTTCTTAGCGGCAGCAACATGCCCTGGGCGAGAAAGGGCCCTGGGCCATGGAGAGCAGGGCGGTCCGCAGGGCTGTCCTACGCCGGCCAATTCTCACGAGCGTTCTGCCCAAACCAATCCTGGTTTGGGCAGAACGCTCGTGAGAATTGGCCGGAAAACGCCCGGCGAAGTCATTCGGGCGCCGCACGTCAGCTGGGCGGCCACCCCCCCGGGGCCTTGAAGGGCATTGTGAGTGCCCGCACCCGATCGCCGCCAAGAGGCACTCCACAAATGGATTGCAGCGAGGACAACGCCCGTGGATCCTCGGCCTGCGGGGGTCCCATCCCTGGCGCTCTACCATGGGGCCAGGCCTATCACGAAGTCCGACCTGGAACGCTCGCCTGCTTCCCCAACCTTCAGCTTCTGGGGTCCTGTCCCTCATGGCCTCCATATCGGAAACCCTTAGTCCCACACCCACGCATCTCCTAATCACACAGTCTCCATCGGCGCCTCCTGGTGCTTCGGACAACGCTCAGAGTGAGATAAACATGTATGACCAAAATGAGGTCATCCCCATCCTTGGTTGCCGGCTCTACCTGAAAGATGGTGGCGCACACCAGGCCACCACCCGTCCTTCAACTCTGCTTTGGGAACGCTCCACTGCGCCGGCGTGTCCGGGTGCACCGTGTCTTTTCCGTGCCATTTCGTAGCGGCAGCAACATGCCCTGGGCGAGAAAGGGCCCTGGGCCATGGAGAGCAGGGCGTTCCGCAGGGCTGCCATACGCCGGCCAATTCTCACGCGCGTTCTGCCCAAACCAATCCTGGTTTGGTCAGAACGCGCGTGAGAATTGGCCGGAAAAGGCCCGGCGAAGTCATTCGGGCGCCGCACGTCAGCTGGGCGGCCACCCCCCCGGGCCCTTGAAGGGCATTGTGAGTGCCGGCACCCGATCGCCGACAGGAGGCACTCCACAAATGGATTGCAGCGAGGACAACGCCCGTGGATCCTCGGCCTGCAGGGGTCCCATCCCTGGCGCTCTACCATGGGGCCAGGCCCATCACGAAGTCCGGTCTGGAACGCTCGCCTGCTTCCCCAACTTTCTATCTCCGGGGTACTGTCCCTCATGGCCTCCATATCGGAAACCCTTAGTCCCTCACCCACGCATCTCCCAACCACGCAGTCCTTATCGGCGCCACCTGGTGATCGGACAACGCTCAGAGTGAGATAACCTGTATGACCAAAATGAGGTCATCCCCATTCTTGGCCGCCCCATCTACCCGAATGACGTACGCACACACCAGGCCACCTACCGTCCTTCAACTCTGATCCGGAAAAGCTTTCCTGCGCCGGGGATCCCGGGTGCCCCGTGTCTTTTCCGTGCCATTTCTTGGCGGCAGCAACATGCCCTGGGCGAGAAAGGGCCCTGGGCCATGGAGAGCAGGGCGGTCCGCAGGGCTGTCCTACGCCGGCCAATTCTCACGAGCGTTCTGCCCAAACCAATCCTGGTTTGGGCAGAACGCTCGTGAGAATTGGCCGGAAAACGCCCGGCGAAGTCATTCGGGCGCCGCACGTCAGCTGGGCGGCCACCCCCCCGTGCCTTGAAGGGCATTGTGAGTGCCCGCACCCGATCGCCGCCAAGAGGCACTCCACAAATGGATTGCAGCGAGGACAACGCCCGTGGATCCTCGGCCTGCGGGGGTCCCATCCCTGGCGCTCTACCATGGGGCCAGGCCCATCACGAAGTCCGACCTGGAACGCTCGCCTGCTTCCCCAACCTTCAGCTTCTGGGGTCCTGAGCCTCATGGCCTCCATATCGGAACCCCTTAGTCCCACACCCACGCATCTCCTAATCACACAGTCTCCATCGGCGCCTCCTGGTGCTTCGGACAACGCTCAGTGTGTGATAAACATGTATGACCAAAATGGGGTCATCCCCATCCTTGGTTGCCGGCTCTACCTGAAAGATGGTGGCGCACACCAGGCCACCACCCGTCCTTCAACTCTGCTTTGGGAACGCTCCATTGCGCCGGCGTGTCCGGGTGCACCGTGTCTTTTCCGTGCCATTTCTTAGCGGCAGCAACATGCCCTGGGCGAGAAAGGGCCCTGGGCCATGGAGAGCAGGGCGGTCCGCAGGGCTGCCCTACGCCGGCCAATTGGTTTGGGCAGAACGCTCGTGAGAATTGGCCGGAAAACGCCCGGCGAAGTCATTCGGGCGCCGCACGTCAGCTGGGCGGCCCCCCCCCGGGGCCTTGAAGGGCATTGTGAGTGCCCGCACCCGATCGCCGCCAGGAGGCACTCCACAAATGGATTGCAGCGAGGACAACGCCCGTGGATCCTCGGCCTGCAGGGGTCCCATCTCTGGCGCTCTACCATGGGGCCAGGCCCATCACGAAGTCCGGTCTGGAACGCTCGCCTGCTTCCCCAACTTTCTGCCTCCAGGGTACTGTCCCTCATGGCCTCCATATCGGAAACCCTTAGTCCCGCACCCACGCATCTCCCAACCACGCAGTCTCTATCGGCGCCACCTGGGGCTTCGGACATCGCTCAGAGTGGGATAAACCTGTATGACCAAAATGAGGTCATCCCCATTCTGGACGCCCCATCTACCCGAAAGAGGTAGGCAAACACCAGGCCACCTACCGTCCTTCAACTCTGATCCGGAAAAGCTTTCCTGCGCCGGGGTTCCCGGGTGCCCCGTGTCTTTTCCGTGCCATTTCTTGCGGCAGCAACATGCCCTGGGCGAGAAAGGGCCCTGGTCCATGGAGAGCAGGGCGGTCCCCACGGCTTCCCTACCACGGCCAATCTCACGAGCGTTCTGCCCAAACCAATCCTGGTTTGGGCAGAACGCTCGTGAGAATTGGCCGGAAAACGCCCGGCGAAGTCATTCGGGCGCCGCACGTGTGCTGGGCCGCCCCCCACCGGGGCCTTGAGGGCATTGTGAGTGTCCGCACCCGATCGCCGCCAACAGGCACTCCACAAGATGGAATGCAGCAAGGACAACGCCCGTGGATCCTCGACCTGCGGGGGTCCCATCCCTGGCGCTCTACCATGGGGCCAGTCCCATCACGAAGTCCGACCTGGAACGCTCGCCTGCTTCCCCAACCTTCAGCTTCTGGGGTCCTGTCCCTCATGGCCTCCATATCGGAAACCCTTAGTCCCACACCCACGCATCTCCTAACCACGCAGTCTCCATCGGCGCCTCCTGGTGCTTCGGACAACGCTCAGAGTGAGATAAACATGTATGACCAAAATGAGGTCATCCCCATCCTTGGTTGCCGGCTCTACCTGAAAGATGGTGGCGCACACCAGGCCACCACCCGTCCTAGAACTCTGCTTTGGGAACGCTCCACTAGCCGGCGTGTCCGGGTGCACCGTGTCTTTTCCGTGCCATTTCTTAGCGGCAGCAACATGCCCTGGGCGAGAAAGGGCCCTGGGCCATGGAGAGCAGGGCGGTCCGCAGGGCTGTCCTACGCCGGCCAATTCTCACGAGCGTTCTGCCCAAACCAATCCTGGTTTGGGCAGAACGCTCGTGAGAATTGGCCGGAAAACGCCCGGCGAAGTCATTCGGGCGCCGCACGTCAGCTGGGCGGCCACCCCCCCGGGGCCTTGAAGGGCATTGTGAGTGCCCGCACCCGATCGCCGCCAAGAGGCACTCCACAAATGGATTGCAGCGAGGACAACGCCCGTGGATCCTCGGCCTGCGGGGGTCCCATCCCTGGCGCTCTACCATGGGGCCAGGCCCATCACGAAGTCCGACCTGGAACGCTCGCCTGCTTCCCCAACCTTCAGCTTCTGGGGTCCTGTCCCTCATGGCCTCCATATCGGAAACCCTTAGTCCCACACCCACGCATCTCCTAATCACACAGTCTCCATCGGCGCCTCCTGGTGCTTCGGACAACACTCAGAGTGAGATAAACATGTATGACCAAAATGAGGTCATCCCCATCCTTGGTTGCCGGCTTACCTGAAAGATGGTGGCGCACACCAGGCCACCACCCGTCCTTCAACTCTGCTTTGGGAACGCTCCACTGCGCCGGCGTGTCCGGGTGCACCGTGTCTTTTCCGTGCCATTTCTTAGCGGCAGCAACATGCCCTGGGCGAGAAAGGGCCCTGGGCCATGGAGAGCAGGGCGTTCCGCAGGGCTGCCATACACCGGCCAATTCTCACGCGCGTTCTGCCCAAACCAATCCTGGTTTGGTCAAAACGCGCGTGAGAATTGGCCGGAAAAGGCCCGGCGAAGTCATTCGGGCGCCGCACGTCAGCTGGGCGGCCACCCCCCCGGGCCCTTGAAGGGCATTGTGAGTGCCGGCACCCGATCGCCGACAGGAGGCACTCCACAAATGGATTGCAGCGAGGACAACGCCCGTGGATCCTCGGCCTGCAGGGGTCCCATCCCTGGCGCTCTACCATGGGGCCAGGCCCATCACGAAGTCCGGTCTGGAACGCTCGCCTGCTTCCCCAACTTTCTATCTCCGGGGTACTGTCCCTCATGGCCTCCATATCGGAAACCCTTAGTCCCGCACCCACGCATCTCCGAACCACGCAGTCCTTATCGGCGCCACCTGGTGATCGGACAACGCTCAGAGTGAGATAAACCTGTATGACCAAAATGAGGTCATCCCCATTCTTGGCCGCCCCATCTACCCGAATGACGTACGCACACACCAGGCCACCTACCGTCCTTCAACTCTGATCCGGAAAAGCTTTCCTGCGCCGGGGA
This sequence comes from Mustela nivalis, assembly GCF_964662115.1. NCBI lineage: Eukaryota > Metazoa > Chordata > Mammalia > Carnivora > Mustelidae > Mustela > Mustela nivalis. The sequence continues at coordinate 349,952 of NW_028135935.1, forward strand.
TCCCGGGTGCCCCGTGTCTTTTCCGTGCCATTTCTTGGCGGCAGCAACATGCCCTGGGCGAGAAAGGGCCCTGGGCCATGGAGAGCAGGGCGGTCCGCAGGGCTGTCCTACGCCGGCCAATTCTCACGAGCGTTCTGCCCAAACCAATCCTGGTTTGGGCAGAACGCTCGTGAGAATTGGCCGGAAAACGCCCGGCGAAGTCATTCGGGCGCCGCACGTCAGCTGGGCGGCCACCCCCCCGTGCCTTGAAGGGCATTGTGAGTGCCCGCACCCGATCGCCGCCAAGAGGCACTCCACAAATGGATTGCAGCGAGGACAACGCCCGTGGATCCTCGGCCTGCGGGGGTCCCATCCCTGGCGCTCTACCATGGGGCCAGGCCCATCACGAAGTCCGACCTGGAATGCTCGCCTGCTTCCCCAACCTTCAGCTTCTGGGGTCCTGAGCCTCATGGCCTCCATATCGGAAACCCTTAGTCCCACACCAACGCATCTCCTAATCACACAGTCTCCATCGGCGCCTCCTGGTGCTTCGGACAACGCTCAGAGTGTGATAAACATGTATGACCAAAATGAGGTCATCCCCATCCTTGGTTGCCGGCTCTACCTGAAAGATGGTGGCGCACACCAGGCCACCACCCGTCCTTCAACTCTGCTTTGGGAACGCTCCATTGCGCCGGCGTGTCCGGGTGCACCGTGTCTTTTCCGTGCCATTTCTTAGCGGCAGCAACATGCCCTGGGCGAGAAAGGGCCCTGGGCCATGGAGAGCAGGGCGGTCCGCAGGGCTGCCCTACGCCGGCCAATTCTCACGAGCGTTCTGCCCAAACCAATCCTGGTTTGGGCAGAACGCTCGTGAGAATTGGCCGGAAAACGCCCGGCGAAGTCATTCGGGCGCCGCACGTCAGCTGGGCGGCCCCCCCCCGGGGCCTTGAAGGGCATTGTGAGTGCCCGCACCCGATCGCCGCCAGGAGGCACTCCACAAATGGATTGCAGCGAGGACAACGCCCGTGGATCCTCGGCCTGCAGGGGTCCCATCTCTGGCGCTCTACCATGGGGCCAGGCCCATCACGAAGTCCGGTCTGGAACGCTCGCCTGCTTCCCCAACTTTCTGCCTCCGGGGTACTGTCCCTCATGGCCTCCATATCGGAAACCCTTAGTCCCGCACCCACGCATCTCCCAACCACGCAGTCTCTATCGGCGCCACCTGGGGCTTCGGACATCGCTCAGAGTGGGATAAACCTGTATGACCAAAATGAGGTCATCCCCATTCTGGACGCCCCATCTACCCGAAAGACGTAGGCAAACACCAGGCCACCTACCGTCCTTCAACTCTGATCCGGAAAAGCTTTCCTGCGCCGGGGTTCCCGGGTGCCCCGTGTCTTTTCCGTGCCATTTCTTGCGGCAGCAACATGCCCTGGGCGAGAAAGGGCCCTGGGCCATGGAGAGCAGGGCGGTCCCCAGGGCTTCCCTACCACGGCCAATCTCACGAGCGTTCTGCCCAAACCAATCCTGGTTTGGGCAGAACGCTCGTGAGAATTGGCCGGAAAACGCCCGGCGAAGTCATTCGGGCGCCGCACGTGTGCTGGGCCGCCCCCCACCGGGGCCTTGAGGGCATTGTGAGTGTCCGCACCCGATCGCCGCCAACAGGCACTCCACAAGATGGAATGCAGCAAGGACAACGCCCGTGGATCCTCGACCTGCGGGGGTCCCATCCCTGGCGCTCTACCATGGGGCCAGTCCCATCACGAAGTCCGACCTGGAACGCTCGCCTGCTTCCCCAACCTTCAGCTTCTGGGGTCCTGTCCCTCATGGCCTCCATATCGGAAACCCTTAGTCCCACACCCACGCATCTCCTAACCACGCAGTCTCCATCGCGCCTCCTGGTGCTTCGGACAACGCTCAGAGTGAGATAAACATGTATGACCAAAATGAGGTCATCCCCATCCTTGGTTGCCGGCTCTACCTGAAAGATGGTGGCGCACACCAGGCCACCACCCGTCCTAGAACTCTGCTTTGGGAACGCTCCACTAGCCGGCGTGTCCGGGTGCACCGTGTCTTTTCCGTGCCATTTCTTAGCGGCAGCAACATGCCCTGGGCGAGAAAGGGCCCTGGGCCATGGAGAGCAGGGCGGTCCGCAGGGCTGTCCTACGCCGGCCAATTCACACGAGCGTTCTGCCCAAACCAATCCTGGTTTGGGCAGAACGCTCGTGAGAATTGGCCGGAAAACGCCCGGCGAAGTCATTCGGGCGCCGCACGTCAGCTGGGCGGCCACCCCCCCGGGGCCTTGAAGGGCATTGTGAGTGCCCGCACCCGATCGCCGCCAAGAGGCACTCCACAAATGGATTGCAGCGAGGACAACGCCCGTGGATCCTCGGCCTGCGGGGGTCCCATCCCTGGCGCTCTACCATGGGGCCAGGCCCATCACGAAGTCCGACCTGGAACGCTCGCCTGCTTCCCCAACCTTCAGCTTCTGGGGTCCTGTCCCTCATGGCCTCCATATCGGAAACCCTTAGTCCCACACCCACGCATCTCCTAATCACACAGTCTCCATCGGCGCCTCCTGGTGCTTCGGACAACGCTCAGAGTGAGATAAACATGTATGACCAAAATGAGGTCATCCCCATCCTTGGTTGCCGGCTCTACCTGAAAGATGGTGGCGCACACCAGGCCACCACCCGTCCTTCAACTCTGCTTTGGGAACGCTCCACTGCGCCGGCGTGTCCGGGTGCACCGTGTCTTTTCTGTGCCATTTCTTAGCGGCAGCAACATGCCCTGGGCGAGAAAGGGCCCTGGGCCATGGAGAGCAGGGCGTTCCGCAGGGCTGCCATACGCCGGCCAATTCTCACGCGCGTTCTGCCCAAACCAATCCTGGTTTGGTCAGAACGCGCGTGAGAATTGGCCGGAAAAGGCCCGGCGAAGTCATTCGGGCGCCGCACGTCAGCTGGGCGGCCACCCCCCCGGGCCCTTGAAGGGCATTGTGAGTGCCGGCACCCGATCGCCGACAGGAGGCACTCCACAATGGATTGCAGCGAGGACAACGCCCGTGGATCCTCGGCCTGCAGGGGTCCCATCCCTGGCGCTCTACCATGGGGCCAGGCCCATCACGAAGTCCGACCTGGAACGCTCGCCTGCTTCCCCAACCTTCAGCTTCTGGGGTCCTGAGCCTCATGGCCTCCATATCGGAAAACCTTAGTCCCACACCCACGCATCTCCTAATCACACAGTCTCCATCGGCGCCTCCTGGTGCTTCGGACAACGCTCAGAGTGTGATAAACATGTATGACCAAAATGAGGTCATCCCCATCCTTGGTTGCCGGCTCTACCTGAAAGATGGTGGCGCACACCAGGCCACCACCCGTCCTTCAACTCTGCTTTGGGAACGCTCCATTGCGCCGGCGTGTCCGGGTGCACCGTGTCTTTTCCGTGCCATTTCTTAGCGGCAGCAACATGCCCTGGGCGAGAAAGGGCCCTGGGCCATGGAGAGCAGGGCGGTCCGCAGGGCTGCCCTACGCCGGCCAATTCTCACGAGCGTTCTGCCCAAACCAATCCTGGTTTGGGCAGAACGCTCGTGAGAATTGGCCGGAAAACGCCCGGCGAAGTCATTCGGGCGCCGCACGTCAGCTGGGCGGCCCCCCCCCGGGGCCTTGAAGGGCATTGTGAGTGCCCGCACCCGATCGCCGCCAGGAGGCACTCCACAAATGGATTGCAGCGAGGACAACGCCCGTGGATCCTCGGCCTGCAGGGGTCCCATCTCTGGCGCTCTACCATGGGGCCAGGCCCATCACGAAGTCCGGTCTGGAACGCTCGCCTGCTTCCCCAACTTTCTGCCTCCGGGGTACTGTCCCTCATGGCCTCCATATCGGAAACCCTTAGTCCCGCACCCACGCATCTCCCAACCACGCAGTCTCTATCGGCGCGACCTGGGGCTTCGGACATCGCTCAGAGTGGGATAAACCTGTATGACCAAAATGAGGTCATCCCCATTCTGGACGCCCCATCTACCCGAAAGACGTAGGCAAACACCAGGCCACCTACCGTCCTTCAACTCTGATCCGGAAAAGCTTTCCTGCGCCGGGGTTCCCGGGTGCCCCGTGTCTTTTCCGTGCCATTTCTTGCGGCAGCAACATGCCCTGGGCGAGAAAGGGCCCTGGGCCATGGAGAGCAGGGCGGTCCCCAGGGCTTCCCTACCACGGCCAATCTCACGAGCGTTCTGCCCAAACCAATCCTGGTTTGGGCAGAACGCTCGTGAGAATTGGCCGGAAAACGCCCGGCGAAGTCATTCGGGCGCCGCACGTGTGCTGGGCCGCCCCCCACCGGGGCCTTGAGGGCATTGTGAGTGTCCGCACCCGATCGCCGCCAACAGGCACTCCACAAGATGGAATGCAGCAAGGACAACGCCCGTGGATCCTCGACCTGCGGGGGTCCCATCCCTGGCGCTCTACCATGGGGCCAGTCCCATCACGAAGTCCGAACTGGAACGCTCGCCTGCTTCCCCAACCTTCAGCTTCTGGGGTCCTGTCCCTCATGGCCTCCATATCGGAAACCCTTAGTCCCACACCCACGCATCTCCTAACCACGCAGTCTCCATCGGCGCCTCCTGGTGCTTCGGACAACGCTCAGAGTGAGATAAACATGTATGACCAAAATGAGGTCATCCCCATCCTTGGTTGCCGGCTCTACCTGAAAGATGGTGGCGCACACCAGGCCACCACCCGTCCTAGAACTCTGCTTTGGGAACGCTCCACTAGCCGGCGTGTCCGGGTGCACCGTGTCTTTTCCGTGCCATTTCTTAGCGGCAGCAACATGCCCTGGGCGAGAAAGGGCCCTGGGCCATGGAGAGCAGGGCGGTCCGCAGGGCTGTCCTACGCCGGACAATTCTCACGAGCGTTCTGCCCAAACCAATCCTGGTTTGGGCAGAACGCTCGTGAGAATTGGCCGGAAAACGCCCGGCGAAGTCATTCGGGCGCCGCACGTCAGCTGGGCGGCCACCCCCCCGGGGCCTTGAAGGGCATTGTGAGTGCCCGCACCCGATCGCCGCCAAGAGGCACTCCACAAATGGATTGCAGCGAGGACAACGCCCGTGGATCCTCGGCCTGCGGGGGTCCCATCCCTGGCGCTCTACCATGGGGCCAGGCCCATCACGAAGTCCGACCTGGAACGCTCGCCTGCTTCCCCAACCTTCAGCTTCTGGGGTCCTGTCCCTCATGGCCTCCATATCGGAAACCCTTAGTCCCACACCCACGCATCTCCTAATCACACAGTCTCCATCGGCGCCTCCTGGTGCTTCGGACAACGCTCAGAGTGAGATAAACATGTATGACCAAAATGAGGTCATCCCCATCCTTGGTTGCCGGCTTACCTGAAAGATGGTGGCGCACACCAGGCCACCACCCGTCCTTCAAATCTGCTTTGGGAACGCTCCACTGCGCCGGCGTGTCCGGGTGCACCGTGTCTTTTCCGTGCCATTTCTTAGCGGCAGCAACATGCCCTGGGCTAGAAAGGGCCCTGGGCCATGGAGAGCAGGGCGTTCCGCAGGGCTGCCATACGCCGGCCAATTCTCACGCGCGTTCTGCCCAAACCAATCCTGGTTTGGTCAGAACGCGCGTGAGAATTGGCCGGAAAAGGCCCGGCGAAGTCATTCGGGCGCCGCACGTCAGCTGGGCGGCCACCCCCCCGGGCCCTTGAAGGGCATTGTGAGTGCCGGCACCCGATCGCCGACAGGAGGCACTCCACAAATGGATTGCAGCGAGGACAACGCCCGTGGATCCTCGGCCTGCAGGGGTCCCATCCCTGGCGCTCTACCATGGGGCCAGGCCCATCACGAAGTCCGACCTGGAACGCTCGCCTGCTTCCCCAACCTTCAGCTTCTGGGGTCCTGAGCCTCATGGCCTCCATATCGGAAACCCTTAGTCCCACACCCACGCATCTCCTAATCACACAGTCTCCATCGGCGCCTCCTGGTGCTTCGGACAACGCTCAGAGTGTGATAAACATGTATGACCAAAATGAGGTCATCCCCATCCTTGGTTGCCGGCTCTACCTGAAAGATGGTGGCGCACACCAGGCCACCACCCGTCCTTCAACTCTGCTTTGGGAACGCTCCATTGCGCCGGCGTGTCCGGGTGCACCGTGTCTTTTCCGTGCCATTTCTTAGCGGCAGCAACATGCCCTGGGCGAGAAAGGGCCCTGGGCCATGGAGAGCAGGGCGGTCCGCAGGGCTGCCCTACGCCGGCCAATTCTCACGAGCGTTCTGCCCAAACCAATCCTGGTTTGGGCAGAACGCTCGTGAGAATTGGCCGGAAAACGCCCGGCGAAGTCATTCGGGCGCCGCACGTCAGCTGGGCGGCCCCCCCCCGGGGCCTTGAAGGGCATTGTGAGTGCCCGCACCCGATCGCCGCCAGGAGGCACTCCACAAATGGATTGCAGCGAGGACAACGCCCGTGGATCCTCGGCCTGCAGGGGTCCCATCTCTGGCGCTCTACCATGGGGCCAGGCCCATCACGAAGTCCGGTCTGGAACGCTCGCCTGCTTCCCCAACTTTCTGCCTCCGGGGTACTGTCCCTCATGGCCTCCATATCGGAAACCCTTAGTCCCGCACCCACGCATCTCCCAACCACGCAGTCTCTATCGGCGCCACCTGGGGCTTCGGACATCGCTCAGAGTGGGATAAACCTGTATGACCAAAATGAGGTCATCCCCATTCTGGACGCCCCATCTACCCGAAAGACGTAGGCAAACACCAGGCCACCTACCGTCCTTCAACTCTGATCCGGAAAAGCTTTCCTGCGCCGGGGTTCCCGGGTGCCCCGTGTCTTTTCCGTGCCATTTCTTGCGGCAGCAACATGCCCTGGGCGAGAAAGGGCCCTGGGCCATGGAGAGCAGGGCGGTCCGCAGGGCTGCCCTACGCCGGCCAATTCTCACGAGCGTTCTGCCCAAACCAATCCTGGTTTGGGCAGAACGCTCGTGAGAATTGGCCAGAAAACGCCCGGCGAAGTCATTCGGGCGCCGCACGTGTGCTGGGCCGCCCCCCACCGGGGCCTTGAGGGCATTGTGAGTGTCCGCACCCGATCGCCGCCAACAGGCACTCCACAAGATGGAATGCAGCAAGGACAACGCCCGTGGATCCTCGACCTGCGGGGGTCCCATCCCTGGCGCTCTACCATGGGGCCAGTCCCATCACGAAGTCCGACCTGGAACGCTCGCCTGCTTCCCCAACCTTCAGCTTCTGGGGTCCTGTCCCTCATGGCCTCCATATCGGAAACCCTTAGTCCCACACCCACGCATCTCCTAACCACGCAGTCTCCATCGGCGCCTCCTGGTGCTTCGGACAACGCTCAGAGTGAGATAAACATGTATGACCAAAATGAGGTCATCCCCATCCTTGGTTGCCGGCTCTACCTGAAAGATGGTGGCGCACACCAGGCCACCACCCGTCCTAGAACTCTGCTTTGGGAACGCTCCACTAGCCGGCGTGTCCGGGTGCACCGTGTCTTTTCCGTGCCATTTCTTAGCGGCAGCAACATGCCCTGGGCGAGAAAGGGCCCTGGGCCATGGAGAGCAGGGCGGTCCGCAGGGCTGTCCTACGCCGGCCAATTCTCACGAGCGTTCTGCCCAAACCAATCCTGGTTTGGGCAGAACGCTCGTGAGAATTGGCCGGAAAACGCCCGGCGAAGTCATTCGGGCGCCGCACGTCAGCTGGGCGGCCACCCCCCCGGGGCCTTGAAGGGCATTGTGAGTGCCCGCACCCGATCGCCGCCAAGAGGCACTCCACAAATGGATTGCAGCGAGGACAACGCCCGTGGATCCTCGGCCTGCGGGGGTCCCATCCCTGGCGCTCTACCATGGGGCCAGGCCCATCACGAAGTCCGACCTGGAACGCTCGCCTGCTTCCCCAACCTTCAGCTTCTGGGGTCCTGTCCCTCATGGCCTCCATATCGGAAACCCTTAGTCCCACACCCACGCATCTCCTAATCACACAGTCTCCATCGGCGCCTCCTGGTGCTTCGGACAACGCTCAGAGTGAGATAAACATGTATGACCAAAATGAGGTCATCCCCATCCTTGGTTGCCGGCTTACCTGAAAGATGGTGGCGCACACCAGGCCACCACCCGTCCTTCAACTCTGCTTTGGGAACGCTCCACTGCGCCGGCGTGTCCGGGTGCACCGTGTCTTTTCCGTGCCATTTCTTAGCGGCAGCAACATGCCCTGGGCTAGAAAGGGCCCTGGGCCATGGAGAGCAGGGCGTTCCGCAGGGCTGCCATACGCCGGCCAATTCTCACGCGCGTTCTGCCCAAACCAATCCTGGTTTGGTCAGAACGCGCGTGAGAATTGGCCGGAAAAGGCCCGGCGAAGTCATTCGGGCGCCGCACGTCAGCTGGGCGGCCCCCCCCCGGGGCCTTGAAGGGCATTGTGAGTGCCCGCACCCGATCGCCGCCAGGAGGCACTCCACAAATGGATTGCAGCGAGGACAACGCCCGTGGATCCTCGGCCTGCAGGGGTCCCATCCCTGGCGCTCTACCATGGGGCCAGGCCCAGCACGAAGTCCGGTCTGGAACGCTCGCCTGCTTCCCCAACTTTCTGCCTCCGGGGTACTGTCCCTCATGGCCTCCATATCGGAAACCCTTAGTCCCGCACCCACGCATCTCCCAACCACGCAGTCTCTATCGGCGCCACCTGGGGCTTCGGACATCGCTCAGAGTGGGATAAACCTATATGACAAAAATGAGGTCATCCCCATTCTGGACGCCCCATCTACCCGAAAGACGTAGGCAAACACCAGGCCCCCTACCGTCCTTCAACTCTGATCCGGAAAAGCTTTCCTGCGCCGGGGTTCCCGGGTGCCCCGTGTCTTTTCCGTGCCATTTCTTGCGGCAGCAACATGCCCTGGGCGAGAAAGGGCCCTGGGCCATGGAGAGCAGGGCGGTCCCCAGGGCTTCCCTACCACGGCCAATCTCACGAGCGTTCTGCCCAAACCAATCCTGGTTTGGGCAGAACGCTCGTGAGAATTGGCCGGAAAACGCCCGGCGAAGTCATTCGGGCGCCGCACGTGTGCTGGGCCGCCCCCCACCGGGGCCTTGAGGGCATTGTGAGTGTCCGCACCCGATCGCCGCCAACAGGCACTCCACAAGATGGAATGCAGCAAGGACAACGCCCGTGGATCCTCGACCTGCGGGGGTCCCATCCCTGGCGCTCTACCATGGGGCCAGTCCCATCACGAAGTCCGACCTGGAACGCTCGCCTGCTTCCCCAACCTTCAGCTTCTGGGGTCCTGTCCCTCATGGCCTCCATATCGGAAACCCTTAGTCCCACACCCACGCATCTCCTAACCACGCAGTCTCCATCGGCGCCTCCTGGTGCTTCGGACAACGCTCAGAGTGAGATAAACATGTATGACCAAAATGAGGTCATCCCCATCCTTGGTTGCCGGCTCTACCTGAAAGATGGTGGCGCACACCAGGCCACCACCCGTCCTAGAACTCTGCTTTGGGACCGCTCCACTAGCCGGCGTGTCCGGGTGCACCGTGTCTTTTCCGTGCCATTTCTTAGCGGCAGCAACATGCCCTGGGCGAGAAAGGGCCCTGGGCCATGGAGAGCAGGGCGGTCCGCAGGGATGTCCTACGCCGGCCAATTCTCACGAGCGTTCTGCCCAAACCAATCCTGGTTTGGGCAGAACGCTCGTGAGAATTGGCCGGAAAACGCCCGGCGAAGTCATTCGGGCGCCGCACGTCAGCTGGGCGGCCACCCCCCCGGGGCCTTGAAGGGCATTGTGAGTGCCCGCACCCGATCGCCGCCAAGAGGCACTCCACAAATGGATTGCAGCGAGGACAACGCCCGTGGATCCTCGGCCTGCGGGGGTCCCATCCCTGGCGCTCTACCATGGGGCCAGGCCCATCACGAAGTCCGACCTGGAACGCTCGCCTGCTTCCCCAACCTTCAGCTTCTGGGGTCCTGTCCCTCATGGCCTCCATATCGGAAACCCTTCGTCCCACACCCACGCATCTCCTAATCACACAGTCTCCATCGGCGCCTCCTGGTGCTTCGGACAACGCTCAGAGTGAGATAAACATGTATGACCAAAATGAGGTCATCCCCATCCTTGGTTGCCGGCTCTACCTGAAAGATGGTGGCGCACACCAGGCCACCACCCGTCCTTCAACTCTGCTTTGGGAACGCTCCACTGCGCCGGCGTGTCCGGGTGCAGCGTGTCTTTTCCGTGCCATTTCTTAGCGGCAGCAACATGCCCTGGGCGAGAAAGGGCCCTGGGCCATGGAGAGCAGGGCGTTCCGCAGGGCTGCCATACGCCGGCCAATTCTCACGCGCGTTCTGCCCAAACCAATCCTGGTTTGGTCTTTACGCGCGTGAGAATTGGCCGGAAAAGGCCCGGCGAAGTCATTCGGGCGCCGCACGTCAGCTGGGCGGCCACCCCCCCGGGCCCTTGAAGGGCATTGTGAGTGCCGGCACCCGATCGCCGACAGGAGGCACTCCACAAATGGATTGCAGCGAGGAAAACGCCCGTGGATCCTCGGCCTGCAGGGGTCCCATCCCTGGCGCTCTACCATGGGGCCAGGCCCATCACGAAGTCCGGTCTGGAACGCTCGCCTGCTTCCCCAACTTTCTATCTCCGGGGTACTGTCCCTCATGGCCTCCATATCGGAAACCCTTAGTCCCGCACCCACGCATCTCCCAACCACGCAGTCCTTATCGGCGCCACCTGGTGATCGGACAACGCTCAGAGTGTTATAAACCTGTATGACCAAAATGAGGTCATCCCCATTCTTGGCCGCCCCATCTACCCGAATGACGTAGGCACACACCAGGCCACCTACCGTCCTTCAACTCTGATCCGGAAAAGCTTTCCTGCGCCGGGGTTCCCGGGTGCCCCGTGTCTTTTCCGTGCCATTTCTTGGCGGCAGCAACATGCCCTGGGCGAGAAAGGGCCCTGGGCCATGGAGAGCAGGGCGGTCCGCAGGGCTGTCCTACGCCGGCCAATTCTCACGAGCGTTCTGCCCAAACCAATCCTGGTTTGGGCAGAACGCTCGTGAGAATTGGCCGGAAAACGCCCGGCGAAGTCATTCGGGCGCCGCACGTCAGCTGGGCGGCCACCCCCCCGTGCCTTGAAGGGCATTGTGAGTGCCCGCACCCGATCGCCGCCAAGAGGCACTCCACAAATGGATTGCAGCGAGGACAACGCCCGTGGATCCTCGGCCTGCGGGGGTCCCATCCCTGGCGCTCTACCATGGGGCCAGGCCCATCACGAAGTCCGACCTGGAACGCTCGCCTGCTTCCCCAACCTTCAGCTTCTGGGGTCCTGAGCCTCATGGCCTCCATATCGGAAACCCTTAGTCGCACACCCACGCATCTCCTAATCACACAGTCTCCATCGGCGCCTCCTGGTGCTTCGGACAACGCTCAGAGTGTGATAAACATGTAAGACCAAAATGAGGTCATCCCCATCCTTGGTTGCCGGCTCTACCTGAAAGATGTTGGCGCACACCAGGCCACCACCCGTCCTTCAACTCTGCTTTGGGAACGCTCCATTGCGCCGGCGTGTCCGGGTGCACCGTGTCTTTTCCGTGCCATTTCTTAGCGGCAGCAACATGCCCTGGGCGAGAAAGGGCCCTGGGCCATGGAGAGCAGGGCGGTCCGCAGGGCTGTCCTACGCCGGCCAATTCTCACGAGCGTTCTGCCCAAACCAATCCTGGTTTGGGCAGAACGCTCGTGAGAATTGGCCGGAAAACGCCCGGCGAAGTCATTCGGGCGCCGCACGTCAGCTGGGCGGCCACCCCCCTGGGGCCTTGAAGGGCATTGTGAGTGCCCGCACCCGATCGCCGCCAAGAGGCACTCCACAAATGGATTGCAGCGAGGACAACGCCCGTGGATCCTCGGCCTGCGGGGGTCCCATCCCTGGCGCTCTACCATGGGGCCAGGCCCATCACGAAGTCCGACCTGGAACGCTCGCCTGCTTCCCCAACCTTCAGCTTCTGGGGTCCTGTCCCTCATGGCCTCCATATCGGAAACCCTTAGTCCCACACCCACGCATCTCCTAATCACACAGTCTCCATCGGCGCCTCCTGGTGCTTCGGACAACGCTCAGAGTGAGATAAACATGTATGACCAAAATGAGGTCATCCCCATCCTTGGTTGCCGGCTCTACCTGAAAGATGGTGGCGCACACCAGGCCACCACCCGTCCTTCAACTCTGCTTTGGGAACGCTCCACTGCGCCGGCGTGTCCGGGTGCACCGTGTCTTTTCCGTGCCATTTCTTAGCGGCAGCAACATGCCCTGGGCGAGAAAGGGCCCTGGGCCATGGAGAGCAGGGCGTTCCGCAGGGCTGCCATACGCCGGCCAATTCTCACGCGCGTTCTGCCCAAACCAATCCTGGTTTGGTCAGAACGCGCGTGAGAATTGGCCGGAAAAGGCCCGGCGAAGTCATTCGGGCGCCGCACGTCAGCTGGGCGGCCACCCCCCCGGGCCCTTGAAGGGCATTGTGAGTGCCGGCACCCGATCGCCGACAGGAGGCACTCCACAAATGGATTGCAGCGAGGACAACGCCCGTGGATCCTCGGCCTGCAGGGGTCCCATCCCTGGCGCTCTACCATGGGGCCAGGCCCATCACGAAGTCCGGTCTGGAACGCTCGCCTGCTTCCCCAACTTTCTATCTCCGGGGTACTGTCCCTCATGGCCTCCATATCGGAAACCCTTAGTCCCGCACCCACGCATCTCCCAACCACGCAGTCCTTATCGGCGCCACCTGGTGATCGGACAACGCTCAGAGTGAGATAAACCTGTATGACCAAAATGAGGTCATCCCCATTCTTGGCCGCCCCATCTACCCGAATGACGTAGGCACACACCAGGCCACCTACCGTCCTTCAACTCTGATCCGGAAAAGCTTTCCTGCGCCGGGGATCCCGGGTGCCCCGTGTCTTTTCCGTGCCACTTCTTGGCGGCAGCAACATGCCCTGGGCGAGAAAGGGCCCTGGGCCATGGAGAGCAGGGCGGTCCGCAGGGCTGTCCTACGCCGGCCAATTCTCACGAGCGTTGTGCCCAAACCAATCCTGGTTTGGGCAGAACGCTCGTGAGAATTGGCCTGAAAACGCCCGGTTAAGTCATTCGGGCGCCGCACGTCAGCTGGGCGGCCACCCCCCCGTGCCTTGAAGGGCATTGTGAGTGCCCGCACCCGATCGCCGCCAAGAGGCACTCCACAAATGGATTGCAGCGAGGACAACGCCCGTGGATCCTCGGCCTGCGGGGGTCCCATCCCTGGCGCTCTACCATGGGGCCAGGCCCATCAGGAAGTCCGACCTGGAACGCTCGCCTGCTTCCCCAACTTTCTGCCTCCGGGGTACTGTCCCTCATGGCCTCCATATCGGAAACCCTTAGTCCCGCACCCACGCATCACCCAACCACGCAGTCTCTATCGGCGCCACCTGGTGCTTCGGACAACGCTCAGAGTGAGATAAACCTGTATGACCAAAATGAGGTCATCCCCATTCTTGGCCGCCCCATCTACCCGAATGTCGTAGGCACACACCAGGCCACCTACCGTCCTTCAACTCTGATCCGGAAAAGCTTTCCTGCGCCGGGGATCCCGGGTGCCCCGTGTCTTTTCCGTGCCATTTCTTGGCGGCAGCAACATGCCCTGGGCGAGAAAGGGCCCTGGGCCATGGAGAGCAGGGCGGTCAGCAGGGCTGTCCTACGCCGGCCAATTCTCACGAGCGTTCTGCCCAAACCAATCCTGGTTTGGGCAGAACGCTCGTGAGAATTGGCCGGAAAACGCCCGGCGAAGTCATTCGGGCGCCGCACGTCAGCTGGGCGGCCACCCCCCCGTGCCTTGAAGGGCATTGTGAGTGCCCGCACCCGATCGCCGCCAGGAGGCACTCCACAAATGGATTGCAGCGAGGACAACGCCCGTGGATCCTCGGCCTGCAGGGGTCCCATCCCTGGCGCTCTACCATGGGGCCAGGCCGATCACGAAGTCCGGTCTGGAACGCTCGCCTGCTTCCCCAACTTTCTGCCTCCGGGGTACTGTCCCTCATGGCCTCCATATCGGAAACCCTTAGTCCCGCACCCACGCATCTCCCAACCACGCAGTTTCTATCGGCGCCACCTGGGGCTTCGGACATCGCTCAGAGTGGGATAAACCTATATGACCAAAATGAGGTCATCCCCATTCTGGACGCCCCATCTACCCGAAAGACGTAGGCAAACACCAGGCCCCCTACCGTCCTTCAACTCTGATCCGGAAAAGCTTTCCTGCGCCGGGGTTCCCGGGTGCCCCGTGTCTTTTCCGTGCCATTTCTTGCGGCAGCAACATGCCCTGGGCGAGAAAGGGCCCTGGGCCATGGAGAGCAGGGCGGTCCCCAGGGCTTCCCTACCACGGCCAATCTCACGAGCGTTCTGCCCAAACCAATCCTGGTTTGGGCAGAACGCTCGTGAGAATTGGCCGGAAAACGCCCGGCGAAGTCATTCGGGCGCCGCACGTGTGCTGGGCCGCCCCCCACCGGGGCCTTGAGGGCATTGTGAGTGTCCGCACCCGATCGCCGCCAACAGGCACTCCACAAGATGGAATGCAGCAGGACAACGCCCGTGGATCCTCGACCTGCGGGGGTCCCATCCCTGGCGCTCTACCATGGGGCCAGTCCCATCACGAAGTCCGACCTGGAACGCTCGCCTGCTTCCCCAACCTTCAGCTTCTGGGGTCCTGTCCCTCATGGCCTCCATATCGGAAACCCTTAGTCCCACACCCACGCATCTCCTAACCACGCAGTCTCCATCGGCGCCTCCTGGTGCTTCGGACAACGCTCAGAGTGAGATAAACATGTATGACCAAAATGAGGTCATCCCCATCCTTGGTTGCCGGCTCTACCTGAAAGATGGTGGCGCACACCAGGCCACCACCCGTCCTTCAACTCTGCTTTGGGAACGCTCCATTGCGCCGGCGTGTCCGGGTGCACCGTGTCTTTTCCGTGCCATTTCTTAGCGGCAGCAACATGCCCTGGGCGAGAAAGGGCCCTGGGCCATGGAGAGCAGGGCGGTCCGCAGGGCTGTCCTACGCCGGCCAATTCTCACGAGCGTTCTGCCCAAACCAATCCTGGTTTGGGCAGAACGCTCGTGAGAATTGGCCGGAAAACGCCCGGCGAAGTCATTCGGGCGCCGCACGTCAGCTGGGCGGCCACCCCCCCGGGGCCTTGAAGGGCATTATGAGTGCCCGCAACCGATCGCCGCCAAGAGGCACTCCACAAATGGATTGCAGCGAGGACAACGCCCGTGGATCCTCGGCCTGCGGGGGTCCCATCCCTGGCGCTCTACCATGGGGCCAGGCCCATCACGAAGTCCGACCTGGAACGCTCGCCTGCTTCCCCAACCTTCAGCTTCTGGGGTCCTGTCCCTCATGGCCTCCATATCGGAAACCCTTAGTCCCACACCCACGCATCTCCTAATCACACAGTCTCCATCGGCGCCTCCTGGTGCTTCGGACAACGCTCAGAGTGAGATAAACATGTATGACCAAAATGAGGTCATCCCCATCCTTGGTTGCCGGCTCTACCTGAAAGATGGTGGCGCACACCAGGCCACCACCCGTCCTTCAACTCTGCTTTGGGAACGCTCCACTGCGCCGGCGTGTCCGGGTGCACCGTGTCTTTTCCGTGCCATTTCTTAGCGGCAGCAACATGCCCTGGGCGAGAAAGGGCCCTGGGCCATGGAGAGCAGGGCGTTCCGCAGGGCTGCCATACGCCGGCCAATTCTCACGCGCGTTCTGCCCAAACCAATCCTGGTTTGGTCAGAACGCGCGTGAGAATTGGCCGGAAAAGGCCCGGCGAAGTCATTCGGGCGCCGCACGTCAGCTGGGCGGCCACCCCCCCGGGCCCTTGAAGGGCATTGTGAGTGCCGGCACCCGATCGCCGACAGGAGGCACTCCACAAATGGATTGCAGCGAGGACAACGCCCGTGGATCCTCGGCCTGCAGGGGTCCCATCCCTGGCGCTCTACCATGGGGCCAGGCCCATCACGAAGTCCGGTCTAGAACGCTCGCCTGCTTCCCCAACTTTCTATCTCCGGGGTACTGTCCCTCATGGCCTCCATATCGGAAACCCTTAGTCCCGCACCCACGCATCTCCCAACCACGCAGTCCTTATCGGCGCCACCTGGTGATCGGACAACGCTCAGAGTGAGATAAACCTGTATGACCAAAATGAGGTCATCCCCATTCTTGGCCGCCCCATCTACCCGAATGACGTAGGCACACACCAGGCCACCTACCGTCCTTCAACTCTGATCCGGAAAAGCTTTCCTGCGCCGGGGATCCCGGGTGCCCCGTGTCTTTTCCGTGCCATTTCTTGGCGGCAGCAACATGCCCTGGGCGAGAAAGGGCCCTGGGCCATGGAGAGCAGGGCGGTCCGCAGGGCTGTCCTACGCCGGCCAATTCTCACGAGCGTTCTGCCCAAACCAATCCTGGTTTGGGCAGAACGCTCGTGAGAATTGGCCGGAAAACGCCCGGCGAAGTCATTCGGGCGCCGCACGTCAGCTGGGCGGCCACCCCCCCGTGCCTTGAAGGGCATTGTGAGTGCCCGCACCCGATCGCCGCCAAGAGGCACTCCACAAATGGATTGCAGCGAGGACAACGCCCGTGGATCCTCGGCCTGCGGGGGTCCCATCCCTGGCGCTCTACCATGGGGCCAGGCCCATCACGAAGTCCGACCTGGAACGCTCGCCTGCTTCCCCAACCTTCAGCTTCTGGGGTCCTGAGCCTCATGGCCTCCATATCGGAAACCCTTAGTCCCACACCCACGCATCTCCTAATCACACAGTCTCCATCGGCGCCTCCTGGTGCTTCGGACAACGCTCAGAGTGTGATAAACATGTATGACCAAAATGAGGTCATCCCCATCCTTGGTTGCCGGCTCTACCTGAAAGATGGTGGCGCACACCAGGCCACCACCCGTCCTTCAACTCTGCTTTGGGAACGCTCCATTGCGCCGGCGTGTCCGGGTGCACCGTGTCTTTTCCGTGCCATTTCTTAGCGGCAGCAACATGCCCTGGGCGAGAAAGGGCCCTGGGCCATGGAGAGCAGGGCGGTCCGCAGGGCTGCCCTACGCCGGCCAATTCTCACGAGCGTTCTGCCCAAACCAATCCTGGTTTGGGCAGAACGCTCGTGAGAATTGGCCGGAAAACGCCCGGCGAAGTCATTCGGGCGCCGCACGTCAGCTGGGCGGCCCCCCCCCGGGGCCTTGAAGGGCATTGTGAGTGCCCGCACCCGATCGCCGCCAGGAGGCACTCCACAAATGGATTGCAGCGAGGACAACGCCCGTGGATCCTCGGCCTGCAGGGGTCCCATCCCTGGCGCTCTACCATGGGGCCAGGCCGATCACGAAGTCCGGTCTGGAACGCTCGCCTGCTTCCCCAACTTTCTGCCTCCGGGGTACTGTCCCTCATGGCCTCCATATCGGAAACCCTTAGTCCCGCACCCACGCATCTCCCAACCACGCAGTTTCTATCGGCGCCACCTGGGGCTTCGGACATCGCTCATAGTGGGATAAACCTATATGACCAAAATGAGGTCATCCCCATTCTGGACGCCCCATCTACCCGAAAGACGTAGGCAAACACCAGGCCACCTACCGTCCTTCAACTCTGATCCGGAAAAGCTTTCCTGCGCCGGGGTTCCCGGGTGCCCCGTGTCTTTTCCGTGCCATTTCTTGCGGCAGCAACATGCCCTGGGCGAGAAAGGGCCCTGGGCCATGGAGAGCAGGGCGGTCCCCAGGGCTTCCCTACCACGGCCAATCTCACGAGCGTTCTGCCCAAACCAATCCTGGTTTGGGCAGAACGCTCGTGAGAATTGGCCGGAAAACGCCCGGCGAAGTTATTCGGGCGCCGCACGTGTGCTGGGCCGCCCCCCACCGGGGCCTTGAGGGCATTGTGAGTGTCCGCACCCGATCGCCGCCAACAGGCACTCCACAAGATGGAATGCAGCAAGGACAACGCCCGTGGATCCTCGACCTGCGGGGGTCCCATCCCTGGCGCTCTACCATGGGGCCAGTCCCATCACGAAGTCCGACCTGGAACGCTCGCCTGCTTCCCCAACCTTCAGCTTCTGGGGTCCTGAGCCTCATGGCCTCCATATCGGAAACCCTTAGTCCCACACCCACGCATCTCCTAACCACGCAGTCTCCATCGGCGCCTCCTGGTGCTTCGGACAACGCTCAGAGTGAGATAAACATGTATGACCAAAATGAGGTCATCCCCATCCTTGGTTGCCGGCTCTACCTGAAAGATGGTGGCGCACACCAGGCCACCACCCGTCCTTCAACTCTGCTTTGGGAACGCTCCATTGCGCCGGCGTGTCCGGGTGCACCGTGTCTTTTCCGTGCCATTTCTTAGCGGCAGCAACATGCCCTGGGCGAGAAAGGGCCCTGGGCCATGGAGAGCAGGGCGGTCCGCAGGGCTGTCCTACGCCGGCCAATTCTCACGAGCGTTCTGCCCAAACCAATCCTGGTTTGGGCAGAACGCTCGTGAGAATTGGCCGGAAAACGCCCGGCGAAGTCATTCGGGCGCCGCACGTCAGCTGGGCGGCCACCCCCCCGGGGCCTTGAAGGGCATTATGAGTGCCCGCAACCGATCGCCGCCAAGAGGCACTCCACAAATGGATTGCAGCGAGGACAACGCCCGTGGATCCTCGGCCTGCGGGGGTCCCATCCCTGGCGCTCTACCATGGGGCCAGGCCCATCACGAAGTCCGACCTGGAACGCTCGCCTGCTTCACCAACCTTCAGCTTCTGGGGTCCTGTCCCTCATGGCCTCCATATCGGAAACCCTTAGTCCCACACCCACGCATCTCCTAATCACACAGTCTCCATCGGCGCCTCCTGGTGCTTCGGACAACGCTCAGAGTGAGATAAACATGTATGACCAAAATGAGGTCATCCCCATCCTTGGTTGCCGGCTCTACCTGAAAGATGGTGGCGCACACCAGGCCACCACCCGTCCTTCAACTCTGCTTTGGGAACGCTCCACTGCGCCGGCGTGTCCGGGTGCACCGTGTCTTTTCCGTGCCATTTCTTAGCGGCAGCAACATGCCCTGGGCGAGAAAGGGCCCTGGGCCATGGAGAGCAGGGCGGTCCGCAGGGCTGCCCTACGCCGGCCAATTCTCACGAGCGTTCTGCCCAAACCAATCCTGGTTTGGGAAGAACGCTCGTGAGAATTGGCCGGAAAACGCCCGGCGAAGTCATTCGGGCGCCGCACGTCAGCTGGGCGGCCACCCCCCCGGGCCCTTGAAGGGCATTGTGAGTGCCGGCACCCGATCGCCGACAGGAGGCACTCCACAAATGGATTGCAGCGAGGACAACGCCCGTGGATCCTAGGCCTGCAGGGGTCCCATCCCTGGCGCTCTACCATGGGGCCAGGCCCATCACGAAGTCCGGTCTGGAACGCTCGCCTGCTTCCCCAACTTTCTCCCTCCGGGGTACTGTCCCTCATGGCCTCCATATCGGAAACCCTTAGTCCCGCACCCACGCATCTCCCAACCACGCAGTCCTTATCGGCGCCACCTGGTGCTTCGGACAACGCTCAGAGTGAGATAAACCTGTATGACCAAAATGAGGTCATCCCCATTCTTGGCCGCCCCATCTACCCGAAAGACGTAGGCACACACCAGGCCACCTACCGTCCTTCAACTCTGATCCGGAAAAGCTTTCCTGCGCCGGGGATCCCGGGTGTCCCGTGTCTTTTCCGTGCCATTTCTTGGCGGCAGCAACATGCCCTGGGCGAGAAAGAGCCCTGGGCCATGGAGAGCAGGGCGGTCCGCAGGGCTGCCCTATGCCGGCCAATTCTCACGAGCGTTCTGCCCAAACCATTTGGGCAGAACGCTCGTGAGAATTGGCCGGAAAACGCCCGGCGAAGTCATTCGGGCGCCGCACGTGTGCTGGGCCGCCCCCCACCGGGGCCTTGAGGGCATTGTGAGTGTCCGCACCCGATCGCTGCCAACAGGCACTCCACAAGATGGAATGCAGCAAGGACAACGCCCGTGGATCCTCGAACTGCGGGGGTCCCATCCCTGGCGCTCTACCATGGGGCCAGGCCCATCACGAAGTCCGGTCTGGAACGCTCGCCTTCTTCCCCAACCTTCAGCTTCTGGGGTCCTGTCCCTCATGGCCTCCATATCGGAAACCCTTAGTCCCACACCCACGCATCTCCTAACCACGCAGTCTCCATCGGCGCCTCCTGGTGCTTCGGACAACGCTCAGAGTGAGATAAACATGTATGACCAAAATGAGGTCATCCCCATCCTTGGTTGCCGGCTCTACCTGAAAGATGGTGGCGCACACCAGGCCACCACCCGTCCCTCAACTCTGCTTTGGGAACGCTCCACTGCACGGCGTGTCCGGGTGCACCGTGTCTTTTCCGTGCCATTTCTTAGCGGCAGCAACATGCCCTGGGCAGAAAAGGGCCCTGGGCCATGGAGAGCAGGAAGGTCCGTAGGGCTGTCCTACGCCGGCCAATTCTCACGAGCGTTCTGCCCAAACCAATCCTGGTTTGGGCAGAACGCTCGTGAGAATTGGCCGGAAAACGCCCGGCGAAGTCATTCGGGCGCCGCACGTCAGCTGGGCGCCCCCCCCCCCGGGGCCTTGAAGGGCATTGTGAGTGCCCGCACCCGATCGCCGCCAGGAGGCACTCCACAAATGGATTGCAGCGAGGACAACGCCCGTGGATCCTCGGCCTGCAGGGGTCCCATCCCTGGCGCTCTACCATGGGGCCAGGCCCATCACGAAGTCCGGTCTGGAACGCTCGCCTGCTTCCCCAACTTTCTCCCTCCGGGGTACTATCCCTCATGGCCTCCATATCGGAAACCCTTAGTCCCGCACCCACGCATCTCCCAACCACGCAGTCCTTATCGGCGCCACCTGGTGCTTCGGACAACGCTCAGAGTGAGATAAACCTGTATGACCAAAATGAAGTCATCCCCATTCTTGGCCGCCCCATCTACCCGAAAGACGTAAACACACACCAGGCCACCTACCGTCCTTCAACTCTGATCCGGAAAAGCTTTCCTGCGCCGGGGATCCCGGGTGCCCCGTGTCTTTTCCGTGCCATTTCTTGGCGGCAGCAACATGCCCTGGGCGAGAAAGGGCCCAGGGCCATGGAGAGCAGGGCGGTCCGCAGGGCTGCCCTACGCCGGCCAATTCTCACGAGCGTTCTGCCCAAACCAATCCTGTTTTGGGCAGAACGCTCGTGAGAATTGGCCGGAAAACGCCCGGCGAAGTCATTCGGGCGCCGCACGTGTGCTGGGCTGCCCCCCACCGGGGCCTTGAGGGCATTGTGAGTGTCCGCACCCGATCGCCGCCAACAGGCACTCCACAAGATGGAATGCAGCAAGGACAACGCCCGTGGATCCTCGACCTGCGGGGGTCCCATCCCTGGCGCTCTACCATGGGGCCAGGCCCATCACGAAGTCCGACCTGAACGCTCGCCTGCTTCCCCAACCTTCAGCTTCTGGGGTCCAGTCCCTCATGGCCTCCATATCGGAAACCCTTAGTCCCACACCCACGCATCTCCTAACCACGCAGTCTCCATCGGCGCCTCCTGGTGCTTCGGACAACGCTCACAGTGAGATAAACATGTATGACCAAAATGAGGTCATCCCCATCCTTGGTTGCCGGCTCTACCTGAAAGATGGTGGCGCACACCAGGCCACCACCCATCCTTCAACTCTGCTTTGGGAACGCTCCAATGCACCGGCGTGTCCGGGTGCACCGTGTCTTTTCCGTGCCATCTTAGCGGCAGCAACATGCCCTGGGCGAGAAAGGGCCCTGGGCCATGGAGAGCAGGGCGTTCCGCAGGGCTGCCCTACGCCGGCCAATTCTCACGTGCGTTCTGCCCAAACCAATCCTGGTTTGGGCAGAACGCTCGTGAGAACTGGCCGGAAAACGCCCGGCGAAGTCATTCGGGCGCCGCACGTCAGCTGGGCGGCCACCCCCCCGGGCCCTTGAAGGGCATTGTGAGTGCCGGCACCCGATCGCCGACAGGAGGCACTCCACAAATGGATTGCAGCGAGGACAACGCCCGTGGATCCTCGGCCTGCAGGGGTCCCATTCCTGGCGCTCTACCATGGGGCCAGGCCCATCACGAAGTCCGACCTGGAACGCTCGCTTGCTTCCCCAACCTTCAGCTTCTGGGGTCCTGTCCCTCATGACCTCCATATCGAAAACCCTTAGTCCCACACCCACGCATCTCCTAACCACGCAGTCTCCATCGGCGCCTCCTGGTGCTTCGGACAACGCTCAGAGTGAGATAAACATGTATGACCAAAATGAGGTCATCCCCATCCTTGGTTGCCGGCTCTACCTGAAAGATGGTGGCCCACACCAGGCCACCACCCGTCCTTCAACTCTGCTTTGGGAACGCTCCACTGCGCCGGCGTTTCCGGGTGCACCGTGTCTTTTCCGTGACATTTCTTAGCGGCAGCAACATGCCCTGGGCGAGAAAGGGCCCTGGGCCATGGAGAGCAGGGCGGTCCGCAGGGCTGCCCTACGCCGGCCAATTCTCACGAGCGTTCGGCCCAAACCAATCCTGGTTTGGGCAGAACGCTCGTGAGAATTGGCCGGAAAACGCCCGGCGAAGTCATTCGGGCGCCGCACGTCAGCTGGGCGGCCCCCCCCCGGGGCCTTGAAGGGCATTGTGAGTGCCCGCACCCGATCGCCGCCAGGAGGCACTCCACAAATGGATTGCAGCGAGGACAACGCCCGTGGATTCTCGGCCTGCAGGGGTCCCATCCCTGGCGCTCTACCATGGGGCCAGGCCCATCACGAAGTCCGGTCTGGAACGCTCGCCTGCTTCCCCAACTTTCTGCCTCCGGGGTACAGTCCCTCATGGCCTCCATATCGGAAACCCTTAGTCCCGCACCCACGCATCTCCCAACCACGCAGTCTCTATCGGCGCCACCTGGGGCTTCGGACATCGCTCAGAGTGAGATAAACCTGTATGACCAAAATGAGGTCATCCCCATTTTTGGCCGCCCCATCTACCCGAAAGACGTAGGCACACACCAGGCCACCTACCGTCCTTCAACTCTGATCCGGAAAAGCTTTCCTGCGCCGGGGATCCCGGGTGCCCCGTGTCTTTTCCGTGCCATTTCTTGGCGGCAGCAACATGCCCTGGGCGAGAAAGGGCCCTGGGCCATGGAGAGCAGGGCGGTCCGCAGGGCTGCCCTACGCCGGCCAATTCTTACGAGCGTTCTGCCCAAACCAATCCTGGTTTGGGCAGAACGCTCGAGAGAATTGGCGGGAAAACGCCCGGCGAAGTCATTCGGGTGCCGCACGTCAGCTGGGCGGCCACCCCCCCGGGGCCTTGAAGGGCATTGTGAGTGCCCGCACCCGATCGCCGACAGGAGGCACTCCACAAATGATTGCAGCGAGGACAATGCCCGTGGATCCTCGGCCTGCAGGTGTCCCATCCCTGGCGCTCTACCATGGGGCCAGGCCCATCACGAAGTCCGGTCTGGAACGCTCGCCTGCTTCCCCAACTTTCTGCCTCCGGGGTACTGTCCCTCGGCCTCCATATCGGAAACCCTTAGTCCCGCACCCACGCATCTCCCAACCACGCAGTCCTTATCGGCGCCACCTGGTGCTTCGGACAACGCTCAGAGTGAGATAAACCTGTATGACCAAAATGAGGTCATCCCCATTCTTGGCCGCCCCATCTACCCGAAAGACGTAAACACACACCAGTCCACCTACCGTCCTTCAACTCTGATCCGGAAAAGCTTTCCTGCGCCGGGGATCCCGGGTGCCCCGAGTCTTTTCCGTGCCATTTCTTGGCGGCAGCAACATGCCCTGGGCGAGAAAGGGCCCTGGGCCATGGAGAGCAGGGCGGTCCGCAGGGCTGCCCTACGCCGGCCAATTCTCACGAGCGTTCTGCCCAAACCAATCCTGGTTTGGGCAGAACGCTCGTGAGAATTGGCCGGAAAACGCCCGGCGAAGTCATTCGGGCGCCGCACGTGTGCTGGGCTGCCCCCCACCGGGGCCTTGAGGGCATTGTGAGTGTCCGCACCCGATCGCCGCCAACAGGCACTCCACAAGATGGAATGCAGCAAGGACAACGCCCGTGGATCATCGACCTGCGGGGGTCCCATCCCTGGCGCTCTACCATGGGGCCAGGCCCATCACGAAGTCCGACCTGAACGCTCGCCTGCTTCCCCAACCTTCAGCTTCTGGGGTCCAGTCCCTCATGGCCTCCATATCGGAAACCCTTAGTCCCACACCCACGCATCTCCTAACCACGCAGTCTCCATCGGCGCCTCCTGGTGCTTCGGACAACGCTCAGAGTGAGATAAACATGTATGACCAAAATGAGGTCATCCCCATCCTTGGTTGCCGGCTCTACCTGAAAGATGGTGGCGCACACCAGGCCACCACCCATCCTTCAACTCTGCTTTGGGAACGCTCCACTGCGCCGGCGTGTCCGGGTGCACCGTGTCTTTTCCGTGCCATCTTAGCGGCAGCAACATGCCCTGGGCGAGAAAGGGCCCTGGGCCATGGAGAGCAGGGCGTTCCGCAGGGCTGCCCTACGCCGGCCAATTCTCACGCGCGTTCTGCCCAAACCAATCCTGGTTTGGGCAGAACGCTCGTGAGAACTGGCCGGAAAACGCCCGGCGAAGTCATTCGGGCGCCGCACGTCAGCTGGGCGGCCACCCCCCCTGGCCCTTGAAGGGCATTGTGAGTGCCGGCACCCGATCGCCGACAGGAGGCACTCCACAAATGGATTGCAGCGAGGAAAACGCCCGTGGATTCTCGGCCTGCAGGGGTCCCATCCCTGGCGCTCTACCATGGGGCCAGGCCCATCACGAAGTCCGACCTGGAACGCTCGCTTGCTTCCCCAACCTTCAGCTTCTGGGGTCCTGTCCCTCATGACCTCCATATCGGAAACCCTTAGTCCCACACCCACGCATCTCCTAACCACGCAGTCTCCATCGGCGCCTCCTGGTGCTTCGGACAACGCTCAGAGTGAGATAAACATGTATGACCAAAATGAGGTCATCCCCATCCTTGGTTGCCGGCTCTACCTGAAAGATGGTGGCGCACACCAGGCCACCACCCGTCCTAGAACTCTGCTTTGGGAACGCTCCACTGCGCCGGCGTGTCCGGGTGCACCGTGTCTTTTCCGTGCCATTTCTTAGCGGCAGCAACATGCCCTGGGCGAGAAAGGGCCCTGGGCCATGGAGAGCAGGGCGGTCCGCAGGGCTGCCCTACGCCGGCCAATTCTCACGAGCGTTCTGCCCAAACCAATCCTGGTTTGGGAAGAACGCTCGTGAGAATTGGCCGGAAAACGCCCGGCGAAGTCATTCGGGCGCCGCACGTCAGCTGGGCGGCCACCCCCCCGGGACCTTGAAGGGCATTGTGAGTGCCCGCACCCGATCGCCGCCAGGAGGCACTCCACAAATGGATTGCAGCGAGGACAACGCCCGTGGATCCTCGGCCTGCAGGGGTCCCATCCCTGGCGCTCTACCATGGGTCCAGGCCCATCACGAAGTCCGGTCTGGAACTCTCGCCTGCTTCCCCAACTTTCTCCCTCCGTGGTACTGTCCCTCATGGCCTCCATATCGCAAACTCTTAGTCCCGCACCCACGCATCTCCCAACCACGCAGTCCTTATCGGCGCCACCTGGTGCTTCGGACAACGCTCAGAGTGAGATAAACCTGTATGACCAAAATGAGGTCATCCCCATTCTTGGCCGCCCCATCTACCCGAAAGACGTAGGCACACACCAGGCCACCTACCGTCCTTCAACTCTGATCCGGAAAAGTTTTCCTGCGCCGGGGATCCCGGGTGTCCCGTGTCTTTTCCGTGCCATTTCTTGGCGGCAGCAACATGCCCTGGGCGAGAAAGAGCCCTGGGCCATGGAGAGCAGGGCGGTCCGCAGGGCTGCCCTACGCCGGCCAATTCTCACGAGCGTACTGCCCAAACCAATCCTGGTTTGGGCAGAACGCTCGTGAGAATTGCCCGGAAAACGCCCGGCGAAGTCATTCGGGCGCCGCACGTGTCCTGGGCCGCCCCCCACCGGGGCCTTGAGGGCATTGTGAGTGTCCGCACCCGATCGCCGCCAACAGGCACTCCACAAGATGGAATGCAGCAAGGACAACGCCCGTGGATCCTCGACCTGCGGGGGTCCCATCCCTGGCGCTCTACCATGGGGCCAGGCCCATCACGAAGTCCGACCTGGAACGCTCGCCTGCTTCCCCAACCTTCAGCTTCTGGGGTCCTGTCCCTCATGGCCTCCATATCGGAAACCCTTAGTCCCACACCCACGCATCTCCTAACCACGCAGTCTCCATCGGCGCCTCCTGGTGCTTCGGACAACGCTCAGAGTGAGATAAACATGTATGACCAAAATGAGGTCATCCCCATCCTTGGTTGCCGGCTCTACCTGAAAGATGGTGGCGCACACCAGGCCACCACCCGTCCTTCAACTCTGCTTTGGGAACGCTCCACTGCGCCGGCGTTTCCGAGTGCACCGTGTCTTTTCCGTGACATTTCTTAGCGGCAGCAACATGCCCTGGGCGAGAAAGGGCCCTGGGCCATGGAGAGCAGGGCGGTCCGCAGGGCTGCCCTACGCCGGCCAATTCTCACGAGCGTTCTGCCCAAACCAATCCTGGTTTGGGCAGAACGCTCGTGAGAATTGGCCGGAAAACGCCCGGCGAAGTCATTCGGGCGCCGCACGTCAGCTGGGCGGCCACCCCCCCGGGGCCTTGAAGGGCATTGTGAGTGCCCGCACCCGATCGCCGCCAGGAGGCACTCCACAAATGGATTGCAGCGAGGACAACGCCCGTGGATCCTCGGCCTGCAGCGGTCCCATCCCTGGCGCTCTACCATGGGGCCAGGCCCATCACGAAGTCCGGTCTGGAACGCTCGCCTGCTTCCCCAACTTTCTGCCTCAGGGGTACTGTCCCTCATGGCCTCCATATCGGAAACCCTTATTCCCGCACCCACGCATCTCCCAACCACGCAGTCTCTATCGGCGCCACCTGGTGCTTCGGACAACGCTCAGAGTGAGATAAACCTGTATGACCAAAATGAGGTCATCCCCATTCTTGGCCGCTCCATCTACCCGAAAGACGTAGGCACACACCAGGCCACCTACCGTCCTTCAACTCTGATCCGGAAAAGCTTTCCTTCGCCGGGGATCCCGGGTGCCCCGTGTCTTTTCCGTGCCATTTCTTGGCGGCAGCAATATGCCCTGGGCGAGAAAGGGCCCTGGGCCATGGAGAGCAGGGCGGTCCGCAGGGCTGCCCTACGCCGGCCAATTCTCATGAGCGTTCTGCCCAAACCAATCCTGGTTTTGGCAGAACGCTCGTGAGAATTGGCCGGAAAACGCCCGGCGAAGTCATTCGGGCGCCGCACGTGTGCTGGGCCGCCCCCCACCGGGGCCTTGAGGGCATTGTGAGTGTCCGCACCCGATCGCCGCCAACAGGCACTCCACAAGATGGAATGCAGCAAGGACAACGCCCGTGGATCCTCGACCTGCGGGGGTCCCATCCCTGGCGCTCTACCATGGGGCCAGGCCCATCACGAAGTCCGACCTGGAACGCTCTCCTGCTTCCCCAACCTTCAGCTTCTGGGGTCCTGTCCCTCATGGCCTCCATATCGGAAACCCTTAGTCCCACACCCACGCATCTCCTAACCACGCAGTCTCCATCGGCGCCTCCTGGTGCCTCGGACAACGCTCAGAGTGAGATAAACATGTATGACCAAAATGAGGTCATCCCCATCCTTGGTTGCCGGCTCTACCTGAAAGATGGTGGCGCACACCAGGCCACCACCCGTCCTAGAACTCTGCTTTGGGAACGCTCCACTGCGCCGGCGTGTCCGGGTGCACCGTGTCTTTTCCGTGCCATTTCTTAGCGGCAGCAACATGCCCTGGGCGAGAAAGGGCCCTGGGCCATGGAGAGCAGGGCGGTCCGCAGGGCTGCCCTACGCCGGCCAATTCTCACGCGCGTTCTGCCCAAACCAATCCTGGTTTGGGAAGAACGCTCGTGAGAATTGGCCGGAAAACGCCCGGCGAAGTCATTCGGGCGCCGCACGTCAGCTGGGCGGCCACCCCCCCGGGACCTTGAAGCGCATTGTGAGTGCCCGCACCCGATCGCCGCCAGGAGGCACTCCACAAATGGATTGCAGCGAGGACAACGCCCGTGGATCCTCGGCCTGCAGGGGTCCCATCCCTGGCGCTCTACCATGGGGCCAGGCCAATCACGAAGTCCGGTCTGGAACGCTCGCCTGCTTCCCCAACTTTCTCCCTCCGTGGTACTGTCCCTCATGGCCTCCATATCGGAAACCCTTAGTCCCGCACCCACGCATCTCCCAACCACGCAGTCCTTATCGGCGCCACCTGGTGCTTCGGACAACGCTCAGAGTGAGATAAACCTGTATGACCAAAATGAGGTCATCCCCATTCTTGGCCGCCCCATCTACCCGAAAGACGGAGGCACACACCAGGCCACCTACCGTCCTTCCACTCTGATCCGGAAAAGCTTTCCTGCGCCGGGGATCCCGGGTGTCCCGTGTCTTTTCCGTGCCATTTCTTGGCGGCAGCAACATGCCCTGGGCGAGAAAGGGCCCTGGGCCATGGAGAGCAGGGCGGTCCGCAGGGCTGCCCTACGCCGGCCAATTCTCACGAGCGTTCTGCCCAAACCAATCCTGGTTTGGGAAGAACGCTCGTGAGAATTGGCCGGAAAACGCCCGGCGAAGTCATTCGGGCGCCGCACGTCAGCTGGGCGGCCACCCCCCCGGGGCCTTGAAGGGCATTGTGAGTGCCCGCACCCGATCGCCGCCAACAGGCACTCCACAAGATGGAATGCAGCAAGGACAACGCCCGTGGATCCTCGACCTGCGGGGGTCCCATCCCTGGCGCTCTACCATGGGGCCAGGCCCATCACGAAGTCCGACCTGGAACGCTCGCCTGCTTCCCCAACCTTCAGCTTCTGGGGTCCTGTCCCTCATGGCCTCCATATCGGAAACCCTTAGTCCCACACCCACGCATCTCCTAACCACGCAGTCTCTATCGACGCCTCCTGGTGCTTCGGACAACGCTCAGAGTGAGATAAACCTGTATGACCAAAATGAGGTCATCCCCATTCTTGGTTGCCGGCTCTACCTGAAAGATGGTGGCGCACACCAGGCCACCACCCGTCCTTCAACTCTGCTTTGGGAACGCTCCACTGCACGGCGTGTCCGGGTGCACCGTGTCTTTTCCGTGCCATTTCTTAGCGGCAGCAACATGCCCTGGGCAGAAAAGGGCCCTGGGCCATGGAGAGCAGGGCGGTCCGTAGGGCTGCCCTACGCCGGCCAATTCTCACGAGCGTTCTGCCCAAACCAATCCTGGTTTGGGCAGAACGCTCGTGAGAATTGGCCGGAAAACACCCGGCGAAGTCATTCGGGCGCCGCACGTCAGCTGGGCGCCCCCCCCCCCCGGGGCCTTGAAGGGCATTGTGAGTGCCCGCACCCGATCGCCGCCAGGAGGCACTCCACAAATGGATTGCAGCGAGGACAACGCCCGTGGATCCTCGGCCTGCAGGGGTCCCATCCCTGGCGCTCTACCATGGGGCCAGGCCCATCACGAAGTCCGGTCTGGAACGCTCGCCTGCTTCCCCAACCTTCTGCCTCCGGGGTACTATCCCTCATGGCCTCCATATCGGAAACCCTTAGTCCCACACCCACGCATCTCCTAACCACGCAGTCTCCATCGGCGCCTCCTGGTGCTTCGGACAACGCTCAGAGTGAGATAAACATGTATGACCAAAATGAGGTCATCCCCATCCTTGGTTGCCGGCTCTACCTGAAAGATGGTGGCGCACACCAGGCCACCACCCGTCCTAGAACTCTGCTTTGGGAACGCTCCACTGCGCAGGCGTTTCCGGGTGCACCGTGTCTTTTCCGTGACATTTCTTAGCGGCAGCAATATGCCCTGGGCGAGAAAGGGCCCTGGGCCATGGAGAGCAGGGCGGTCCGCAGGGCTGCCCTACGCCGGCCAATTCTCACGAGCGTTCTGCCCAAACCAATCCTGGTTTGGGAAGAACGCTCGTGAGAATTGGCCGGAAAACGCCCGGCGAAGTCATTCGGGCGCCGCACGTCAGCTGGGCGGCCACCCCCCCGGGACCTTGAAGGGCATTGTGAGTGCCCGCACCCGATCGCCGCCAGGAGGCACTCCACAAATGGATTGCAGCGAGGACAACGCCCGTGGATCCTAGGCCTGCAGGGGTCCCATCCCTGGCGCTCTACCATGGGGCCAGGCCCATCACGAAGTCCGGTCTGGAACGCTCGCCTGCTTCCCCAACTTTCTCCCTCCGTGGTACTGTCCCTCATGGCCTCCATATCGGAAACCCTTAGTCCTGCACCCACGCATCTCCCAACCACGCAGTCCTTATCGGCGCCACCTGGTGCTTCGGACAACGCTCAGAGTGAGATAAACCTGTATGACCAAAATGAGGTCATCCCCATTCTTGGCCGCCCCATCTACCCGAAAGACGTAGGCACACACCAGGCCACCTACCGTCCTTCAACTCTGATCCGGAAAAGCTTTCCTGCGCCGGGGATCCCGGGTGTCCCGTGTCTTTTCCGTGCCATTTCTTGGCGGCAGCAACATGCCCTGGGCGAGAAAGAGCCCTGGGCCATGGAGAGCAGGGCGGTCCGCAGGGCTGCCCTACGCCGGCCAATTCTCACGAGCGTTCTGCCCAAACCAATCCTGGTTTGGGCAGAACGCTCGTGAGAATTGGCCGGAAAACGCCCGGCGAAGTCATTCGGGCGCCGCACGTGTGCTGGGCCGCCCCCCACCGGGGCCTTGAGGGCATTGTGAGTGTCCGCACCCGATCGCCGCCAACAGGCACTCCACAAGATGGAATGCAGCAAGGACAACGCCCGTGGATCCTCGACCTGCGGGGGTCCCATCCCTGGCGCTCTACCATGGGGCCAGGCCCATCACGAATTCCGGTCTGGAACGCTCGCCTGCTTCCCCAACCTTCAGCTTCTGGGGTCCTGTCCCTCATGGCCTCCATATCGGAAACCCTTAGTCCCACACCCACGCATCTCCTAACCACGCAGTCTCCATCGGCGCCTCCTGGTGCTTCGGACAACGCTCAGAGTGAGATAAACATGTATGACCAAAATGAGGTCATCCCCATCCTTGGTTGCCGGCTCTACCTGAAAGATGGTGGCGCACACCAGGCCACCACCCGTCCCTCAACTCTGCTTTGGGACGCTCCACTGCACGGCGTGTCCGGGTGCACCGTGTCTTTTCCGTGCCATTTCTTAGCGGCAGCAACATGCCCTGGGCAGAAAAGGGCCCTGGGCCATGGAGAGCAGGAAGGTCCGTAGGGCTGCCCTACGCCGGCCAATTCTCACGAGCGTTCTGCCCAAACCAATCCTGGTTTGGGCAGAACGCTCGTGAGAATTGGCCGGAAAACGCCCGGCGAAGTTATTCGGGCGCCGCACGTCAGATGGGCGCCCCCCCCCCGGGGCCTTGAAGGGCATTGTGAGTGCCCGCACCCGATCGCCGCCAGGAGGCACTCCACAAATGGATTGCAGCGAGGACAACGCCCGTGGATCCTCGGCCTGCAGGGGTCCCATCCCTGGCGCTCTACCATGGGGCCAGGCCCATCACGAAGTCCGGTCTGGAACGCTCGCCTGCTTCCCCAACCTTCTGCCTCCGGGGTACTATCCCTCATGGCCTCCATATCGGAAACCCTTAGTCCCGCACCCACGCATCTCCCAACCACGCAGTCTCTATCGGCGCCACCTGGTGCTTCGGACAACGCTCAGAGTGAGATAAACCTGTATGACCAAAATGAGGTCATCCCCATTCTTGGCCGCCCCATCTACCCGAAAGACATAGGCACACACCAGGCCACCTACCGTCCTTCAACTTTGATCCGGAAAAGCTTTCCTGCGCCGGGGATCCCGGGTGCCCCGTGTCTTTTCCGTGACATTTTTTGGCGGCAGCAACATGCCCTGGGCGAGAAAGGGCCGTGGGCCATGGAGAGCAGGGCGGTCCGCAGGGCTGCCCTACGCCGGCCAATTCTCACGAGCGTTCTGCCCAAACCAATCCTGGTTTGGGCAGAACGCTCGTGAGAATTGGCGGGAAAACGCCCGGCTAAGTCATTCGGGCGCCGCACGTCAGCTGGGCGGCCACCCCCCCGGGGCCTTGAAGGGCATTGTGAGTGCCCGCACCCGATCGCCGACAGGAGGCACTCCACAAATGATTGCAGCGAGGACAATGCCCGTGGATCCTCGGCCTGCAGGTGTCCCATCCCTGGCGCTCTACCATGGGGCCAGGCCCATCACGAAGTCCGGTCTGGAACGCTCGCCTGCTTCCCCAACTTTCTGCCTCCGGGGTACTGTCCCTCATGGCCTCCATATCGGAAACCCTTAGTCCCGCACCCACGCATCTCCCAACCACGCAGTCCTTATCGGCGCCACCTGGTGCTTCGGACAACGCTCAGAGTGAGATAAACCTGTATGACCCAAATGAGGTCATCCCCATTCTTGGCCGCCCCATCTACCCGAAAGACGTAAACACACACCAGGCCACCTACCGTCCTTCAACTCTGATCCGGAAAAGCTTTCCTGCGCCGGGGATCCCGGGTGCCCCGTGTCTTTTCCGTGCCATTTCTTGGCGGCAGCAACATGCCCTGGGCGAGAAAGGGCCCTGGGCCATGGAGAGCAGGGCGGTCTGCAGGGCTGCCCTACGCCGGCCAATTCTCACGAGCGTTCTGCCCAAACCAATCCTGGTTTGGGCAGAACGCTCGTGAGAATTGGCCGGAAAACGCCCGGCGAAGTCATTCGGGCGCCGCACGTGTGCTGGGCTGCCCCCCACCGGGGCCTTGAGGGCATTGTGAGTGTCCGCACCCGATCGCTGCCAACAGGCACTCCACAAGATGGAATGCAGCAAGGACAACGCCCGTGGATCCTCGACCTGCGGGGGTCCCATCCCTGGCGCTCTACCATGGGGCCAGGCCCATCACGAAGTCCGACCTGAACGCTCGCCTGCTTCCCCAACCTTCAGCTTCTGGGGTCCAGTCCCTCATGGCCTCCATATCGGAAACCCTTAGTCCCACACCCACGCATCTCTAACCACGCAGTCTCCATCGGCGCCTCCTGGTGCTTCGGACAACGCTCAGAGTGAGATAAACATGTATGAACAAAATGAGGTCATCCCCATCCTTGGTTGCCGGCTCTACCTGAAAGATGGTGGCGCACACCAGGCCACCACCCATCCTTCAACTCTGCTTTGGGAACGCTCCACTGCGCCGGCGTGTCCGGGTGCACCGTGTCTTTTCCGTGCCATCTTAGCGGCAGCAACATGCCCTGGGCGAGAAAGGGCCCTGGGCCATGGAGAGCAGGGCGTTCCGCAGGGCTGCCCTACGCCGGCCAATTCTCACGCGCGTTCTGCCCAAACCAATCCTGGTTTGGGCAGAACGCTCGTGAGAACTGGCCGGAAAACGCCCGGCGAAGTCATTCGGGCGCCGCACGTCAGCTGGGCGGCCACCCCCCCTGGCCCTTGAAGGGCATTGTGAGTGCCGGCACCCGATCGCCGACAGGAGGCACTCCACAAATGGATTGCAGCGAGGAAAACGCCCGTGGATCCTCGGCCTGCAGGGGTCCCATCCCTGGCGCTCTACCATGGGGCCAGGCCCATCACGAAGTCCGACCTGGAACGCTCGCTTGCTTCCCCAACCTTCAGCTTCTGGGGTCCTGTCCCTCATGACCTCCATATCGGAAACCCTTAGTCCCACACCCACGCATCTCCTAACCACGCAGTCTCCATCGGCGCCTCCTGGTGCTTCGGACAACGCTCAGAGTGAGATAAACATGTATGACCAAAATGAGGTCATCCCCATCCTTGGTTGCCGGCTCTACCTGAAAGATGGTGGCGCACACCAGGCCACCAACCGTCCTTCAACTCTGCTTTGGGAACGCTCCACTGCGCCGGCGTGTCCGGGTGCACCGTGTCTTTTCCGTGCCATCTTAGCGGCAGCAACATGCCCTGGGCGAGAAAGGGCCCTGGGCCATGGAGAGCAGGGCGGTCCGCAGGGCTGCCCTACGCCGGCCAATTCTCACGAGCGTTCTGCCCAAACCAATCCTGGTTTGGGCAGAACGCTCGTGAGAATTGGCTGGAAAACGCCCGGCGAAGTCATTCGGGCGCCGCACGTGTGCTGGGCTGCCCCCCACCGGGGCCTTGAGGGCATTGTGAGTGTCCGCACCCGATCGCCGCCAACAGGCACTCCACAAATGGATTGCAGCGAGGACAACGCCCGTGGATCCTCGGCCTGCAGGGGTCCCATCCCTGGCGCTCTACCATGGGGCCAGGCCCATCACGAAGTCCGGTCTGGAACGCTCGCCTGCTTCCCCAACTTTCTGCCTCCGGGGTACTGTCCCTCATGGCCTCCATATCGGAAACCCTTAGTCCCGCACCCACGCATCTCCCAACCACGCAGTCTCTATCGGCGCCACCTGGGGCTTCGGACATCGCTCAGAGTGAGATAAACCTGTATGACCAAAATGAGGTCATCCCCATTCTGGCCGCCCCATCTACCCGAAAGACGTAGGCACACACCAGGCCACCTACCGTCCTTCAACTCTGATCCGGAAAAGCTTTCCTGCGCCGGAGATCCCGGGTGCCCCGTGTCTTTTCCGTGCCATTTCTTGGCGGCAGCAACATGCCCTGGGTGAGAAAGGGCCCTGGGCCATGGAGAGCAGGGCGGTCCGCAGGGCTGCCCTACGCCGGCCAATTCTCACGAGCGTTCTGCCCAAACCAATCCTGGTTTGGGCAGAACGCTCGTGAGAATTGGCCGGAAAACGCCCGGCGAAGTCATTCGGGTGCCGCACGTGTGCTGGGCCGCCCCCCACCGGGGCCTTGAGGGCATTGTGAGTGTCCGCACCCGATCGCTGCCAACAGGCACTCCACAAGATGGAATGCAGCAAGGACAACGCCCGTGGATCCTCGACCTGCGGGGGTCCCATCCCTGGCGCTCTACCATGGGGCCAGGCCCATCACGAAGTCCGGTCTGGAATGCTCGCCTGCTTCCCCAACCTTCAGCTTCTGGGGTCCTGTCCCTCATGGCCTGCATATCGGAAAACTTAGTCCCACACCCACGCATCTCCTAACCACGCAGTCTCCATCGGCGTCTCCTGGTGCTTCGGACAACGCTCAGAGTGAGATAAACATGTATGACCAAAATGAGGTCATCCCCATCCTTGGTTGCCGGCTCTACCTGAAAGATGGTGGCGCACACCAGGCCACCACCCGTCCTTCAACTCTGCTTTGGGAACGCTCCACTGCGCCGGCGTTTCCGAGTGCACCGTGTCTTTTCCGTGACATTTCTTAGCGGCAGCAACATGCCCTGGGCGAGAAAGGGCCCTGGGCCATGGAGAGCAGGGCGGTCCGCAGGGCTGCCCTACGCCGGCCAATTCTCACGAGCGTTCTGCCCAAACCAATCCTGGTTTGGGCAGAACGCTCGTGAGAATTGGCCGGAAAACGCCCGGCGAAGTCATTCGGGCGCCGCACGTCAGCTGGGCGGCCACCCCCCCGGGGCCTTGAAGGGCATTGTGAGTGCCCGCACCCGATCGCCGCCAGGAGGCACTCCACAAATGGATTGCAGCGAGGACAACGCCCGTGGATCCTCGGCCTGCAGCGGTCCCATCCCTGGCGCTCTACCATGGGGCCAGGCCCATCACGAAGTCCGGTCTGGAACGCTCGCCTGCTTCCCCAACTTTCTGCCTCAGGGGTACTGTCCCTCATGGCCTCCATATCGGAAACCCTTATTCCCGCACCCACGCATCTCCCAACCACGCAGTCTCTATCGGCGCCACCTGGTGCTTCGGACAACGCTCAGAGTGAGATAAACCTGTATGACCAAAATGAGGTCATCCCCATTCTTGGCCGCTCCATCTACCCGAAAGACGTAGGCACACACCAGGCCACCTACCGTCCTTCAACTCTGATCCGGAAAAGCTTTCCTTCGCCGGGGATCCCGGGTGCCCCGTGTCTTTTCCGTGCCATTTCTTGGCGGC